>NC_058081.1:118783769-119383769 GCF_014858855.1 Bufo gargarizans | reverse complement strand
CTTTGTTATCATTAAAGAGAAGCAAAGTTCTTTAAAATTTTATTTGGCTGCTTCACTGAATTACAGTATACAAAAAAATTTGCTTCATGATAAATTACTTTGTCACAAGGCGCATTTTATTGTAATTAGTGGGTGCAATGACAGGAAACAGCGATTGCGCTGCCCACGTCATTGAACCCCTCAGAGGCCGTGTTCATCACTAATTGCGGCATCTGAGGGGTTGATCCTAATTTAAAAAAAAATTCAATTGTACTTACCTCATCCATTTGAGAGTGAAGCGGTCTCCATCTTGCTTGAAGATTTCAAGATTTCGCGCTGGATCTTCAAGCAAGATGGTCGAGGCAGCATCTTCGCGATCAAATGGATGAGGTAAGTATGATTTTTTTTATTTTTACTGCCATTTCAGGGAAAATCAATTTGTTATTACAAAGCTTGAGAAAATTCAGCTTTTTCTTGAAATTCGGCTCGAACTCTACTTCATTAACTTCAGTTCACTCAACACTAGTTATAATAGTAACATATCAAAGGTTTTGATCAGTAGGGTCCAAATGCTTCCAATTGCTAGAATGAGGAGTTAGCTCGTTATGCTAAGCTAAGTACTGTCTTTTCTTACTGCTGAAGAAGGACTGAAGAAGATATCAGGAGTAAGTCTTTGAGTCAAGCTTTATTTCTGTCTTCAGCTGTGAGGAGAGACAGTGCTCAGGTGAGTGCTCCTTACTTCTTGTTTTAGAGGAGTTAAGCAAGTTATGATTTAATTTTCTTACTATGATTGTAATCTATTTAGCTAGAACCACACATTTTTTATAGTAGGGTTTATAAGATTATATTTAGCAAAGGAAAAAACTTATAACTCTAAATCTAAAGCTTTGGAGATCAGAATATGAGGTTAGAGGTAATTAATACAGTATAAAATAAAAACTTCACAGTGTTTTCAGATTCTCACATGCAATACTTTTGTGGAGCTTAATTAGGAAGTTATTGTTGTTTGCCATGTTTAAGATACAGTGGAGCTGCATCCTGGTCCCTGTCATTGTCTCCTTCTCACACTGCAGCAAGTGAAAAAGACACTCTGGTCTAATCAGTGCCTATGCTGCTGTGATCACAGAAGTTTATTAACCAGCAAGTTTCCTCTACAGATAGCTTGTAACTCCTTGTTTGGGTGACATATTGAAGTTATTTTAGCTGTATCTCTTTCAGTAAGGGGAACTAAAGTAAAGGGAAATAGGGAAGTAAATAGGTACAAAAGTCTCCAAGGACCGTGCCCCATATAGAAATAAATAGCATGTGCAGCCTGCAAATTAATAAAACTAAGAGCAAAGCCTATAGTCTAGGGTACAGACCTTAAATGGTTTTAGTGGATCACTCCTTACTCTTATATGCTTCCATTGTTTTCATATTTTTTGCAATAATAGTTCTTAACCATTTTCATGCATTGTAGCATTGTTCATACTTCAGGAAAGTTTGGTCTTGTCAAATTCAAATACATATATTGGACATATATCTTATCGCAACAGTCGAGGACTTCTTTAATCAGAGGTACAATATATAATTGACACTTATGGTCAAAACTTCTAGGGTTCCCAGCTACTAAAACAGGAACTCTGACACTTATCAAGCATTCTGTCAGGAACATTAGGCATCCAAAAGTGATAAAGCCTCAATTTGCTAGCCCATTAGACTAATTACTGCAATAATTAAGTAACTACCTGATTAGAACTAATGGGTACCTAATTATCCAGGAGAAAAGTATCAGGTGGCAATTATCAGGTGGCAATTAATAGACTGAAGTTAATGTCTTAGCTTTGCCTTTGTATGAATTTATAAGCAAGGAGAGGAAAACAAACAATAATGAATTAATATTTATCATCCTCAATGTGTCTTCGAGCTTACCTAATTTGTAGAGAACCAATTAGCGTCAGTTTCATGCAAAGTGTTGTATCTCAAGTGCCTGAAGTTGGTATTAGAAATGAAATGTACACAGAAGATTAGAAAATGACAGCTGTATAGTCATGTAGCTGGCTGATTGTTGGTTATTACTGCAACATGGTATACAGTATACTGGTTACAGTACATATCACAAAGCAGAAATGTGTGTGTATATGTATATATGCTGGGAGGCGTGTATATCCAACCCAGAAACCTCAGCTGGATATGATAACTGAAATCCAGAAAGCTGCAGTGGTTTCAGCAAAGTGTAGTTTGCTGAGACAGTTTTGACTAAATGTTGTTCTGGGCTGGATTTCATGTGGACTGGGGGATAGGTTTGGTAGTGGGATCTGCCAGTCCACACCTTTCCACTACATGTATTGTCTTTTGCCATAGGTGATTGCAGGTGAGGCCTCCTGCTGTAATCAAAGAGGGATAAAACAGTCGGGAGGACTTTTGGACCATCTAACCCCAAGGGTGCTGGTGTGGTCACAGCCTGGAGCTGCTGGACCGTATATGGCTGATAAAGCCGGATCTAATCCCGTGTGTGAATGGCGCTCTATAGGTGAGGTAGAGACAACATGTGTATTAGGTAGAACCCAGATGGGCAGGTGCCAAAATAAAGTACCTTTTGGACTTAAACCCCGTTGTCAGAGAAGTCTGTGATTGCGTCTCCCTGAGAGAGAGAGATCCCTTACAATACACACATATATATATATATATATATATATATATATATATATATATATATATATATACACAGTGGCTATAAAAAGTCTACACACCCTTGTTAAAATGTCAGGTGCTGTGCTGTAACAAATGAGATAAAGATAAATCATTTCAGAACTTTTTCCACCTTTAATGTGACCTATAAACTGTACCACTCAATTGAAAAACAAACTTAAATCTTTTAGGTGGAGGGAAGAAAACAAAAACTCAAATAATGTGGTTGCATAACTGGGGATGTAGCTGTGTTCAGAATTAAGCAATCACATTTAAAATCATGTTAAATAGGAGTCAGCATACACCTGCCATCTTTTAAAGTGCCTCTGATTAACCCCAAATAAAGTTCAGCTGCTCTAGTTGGTCTTTCCTGAAATCTTCTTAATCACATCCCACAGCAAAAGCCATGGTCCACGGAGAGCTTCCAAAGCATCAGAGGGATCTCATTGTTAAAAGGTATCAGTCAGGAGAACAGTACAAAATAATTTTCAAGGCATTAGATATACCATGGAACACAGTGAAGACAGTCATCATCAAGTGGAGAAAATATGGCACAACAGTGACATTGCCAAGAACTGGACATCCCTCCAAAATTGATGAAAAGACGAGAAGAAAACTGGTCTGAGAGGCTACCAAGAGGCCTACAGCAACATTAAAGGAGCTGCAGGAATATCTGACAAGTACTGGCTGTGTGGTGCATGTGACAACAATCTCCTGTATTCTTCATATGTCTGGGCTATGCGGTAGAGTGGCAAGACGAAAGCTTTTTCTTACGAAGAAAAACATCCAAGCCAGGCTACATTTTGCAAAAATACATTTGAAGTGTCCCAAAAGCATGTGGGAAAAGGTGTTATGGTCTGATGAAACCAAGGTTGAACTTTTTGCCCATAATTCCAAAAGATATGTTTGGTGCAAAAACAACACTGCACATCACCAAAAGAACACCATACCAACAGTGAAGCTAGGTGGTGGCAGCATCATGCTTTGGGGCTGTTTTTCTTCAGCTGGAACTGGGGCCTTAAATTATGAACAGTTCCAAATACTAGTCAATATTGGCACAAAACCTTCAGGCTTCTGCTAGAAAGCTGAACATGAAGCGGAACTTCATCTTTCAGCATGACAACGACCAAAAGATTACATCCAAATCAACAAAGGAATGGCTTCACCAGAAGACGATTAAAGTTTTGGAATAGCCCAGCCAGAGCCCAGACCTGAATCCGATTGAAAATCTGTGGGGTGATCTGAAGAGGGCTGTGCACAGGAGATGCCCTCGCAATCTGACAGATTTTGAGTGTTTTTGCAAAGAAGAGTGGGCAAATCTTGCCAAGTCAAAATGTGCCATGCTGATAGACTCATACCCAAAAAGACTCAGTGCTGTAATAAAATCAAAAGGTGCTTCAACAAAGTATTAGTTTAAGGGTGTGCAACCATATTATTGTATTATTATATTTTTTCTTCCCTCTACCTAAAAGATTTCAGTTTGTTTTTCAATTGAGTTGTACAATTTATAGGTCACATTAAAGGTGGAAAAAGTTCTGAAATGATTTATCTTTGTCTCATTTTTTTACATCACAGAAATCTGACATTTTAACAGGGGTGTGTAGACTTCTTTCATACACTGTGTATATATATATATACACAGTACAGACCAAAAGTTTGGACACACCTTCTCATTCAAAGAGTTTTCTTTATTTTCATGACTATGAAAATTGTAGATTCACACTGAAGGCATCAAAACTATGAATTAACACGTGGAATTATATAGATAACAAAAAAGTGTGAAACAACTGAAAATATGTCATATTCTAGGTTCTTCAAAGTAGCAACCTTTTGCTTTGATTACTGCTTTGCAGACTCTTGGCATTCTCTTGTTGAGCTTCAAGAGGTAGTCACCTGACATGGTTTTACCCTTCACAGGTGTGCCCTGTCAGGTTTAATAAGTGGGATTTCTTGCCTTTATAAATGGGGTTGGGACCATCAGTTGCCTTGTGGAGAAGTCAGGTGGATACACAGCTGATAGTCCTACTGAATAGACTGTTAAAATTTGTATTATGGCAAGAAAAAAGCAGCTAAGTAAATGAAAATTAGTGGCCATCATTACTTTAAGAAATGAAGGTCAGTCAGTCAGAAAAATTGGGAAAACTTTAAAAGTGTCCCCAAGTGCAGTCACAAAAACCATCAAGCGCTACAAAGGAACTGGCTCACATGCGGACCGCCCCAGGAAAGGAAGACCAAGAGTCACCTCCAGAGGCGTACATAGGAATCACTGGGCCCCATAGCAAAAATCTGAATTGGGCCCCTTAACCCCGCCCACTACCCACCATGGCCCCTCCCACTTCCTGACTTTGCTCCTCCCATGCCACACCCCCATTAAATAAATTTATACATGACCTACAGAAACTGTTAGGGGTTTCCTGGGGGTGACCTGTCACATGGGATATCTGCTGCAGCCTGCAGGTCTCCTTATTTGGGGTGCCATGTTAGGCTACTTTCACACTTGCGTTCGGGTCTCCGCTTGTGAGTTCCGTTTGAAGGTTCTCACAAGCGGCACCGAACGGATCCGTCCAGCCCTAATGCATTCTGAGTGGATGCGGATCCGCTCAGAATGCATCAGTATGGCTCCATCTGTCCTCCGCTCCACTCAGCAGGCGGACACCTGAACGCTGCTTGCAGCATTCGGGTGTCTGCCTGGCCGTGCGGAGGCAAACGGATCCGTCCAGACTTACAATGTAAGTCAATGGGGACGGATCCGTTTGAAGTTGACACAGTATGGCTCAATTTTCAAACGGATCCGTCCCCCATTGACTTTCAATGTAAAGTCAAAACGGATCCGTTTGCACTATCATGAACAAAAAAAAAAATATGTTTTTTTTTTTTGTTCATGTTAATGCAAACGGATCCGTTCTGAACGGATCTAAGCGTTTGCATTATAGGTGCGGATCCGTCTGTGCAGACACCAGACGGATCCGCTCTGAACGCAAGTGTGAAAGTAGCCTTAAAGGGAATCTGTCACTAGCAATTTACCCCCAATTTTTTTTTCGTGAATCCATGTTTAACAGAGTACCTGTTTTCCATCTGTCTTGTTCTTTTGATTGCGAGTCTTGTAATTTCTTCAAAAAATCGATTCTTATGATATGCAAATGAAGCTGTAAGGAGCGCAGAGGGGCGTTATTCTTTCTCCACTGTGCCCAGGAACGCCCCTCTGAAGTGCCGTGCCCGCCTAAGTTTGAAAACTAATAACGCCTCCAAGTTCATCTAAATCGCCTCCCAGAGGCGCGGCTAAGTGCCGCTCTGCGGCAAACACCCCGATCCTCCTCTCGCCGGCATCCCAAATCCCGCGCAGGCGTAGTGCCGTCAGTCATCTTATCATAGCGCAGGCAATCGCCGGCACTGCGCCTGCACGGGATTTGGGATGCCAGCGAGAGGAGGATCGTGTTTGGGAGGCGATTTAGATGAACTTGGAGGCGTTATTAGTTTTCAAATTTAGCCGGGCACGGCACTTCAGAGGGGCGTTCCTGGGCACCGTGGAGAAAGAATAACGCCCCTCTGGGCTCCTTACAGCGTCATTTACATATCATAAGAATCGATTTTTTGAAGAAATGACAAGACTCACAATCAAAGGAACAAGACAGATGGAAAAAAGGTACTCATGGATCCATGTTTAATAAAGTACCTTTTTTCCATCTGTGTTCTTCTTTTCCATGTCAGTCTTGTCCTTTCTTCTAAAAATCGATTCTTAGGATAAGCAAATGACGCTGTAAGGACTGGAGCCCAGAGGGGCGGTTTTCTTTCTCCACGGTGCCCCTCTGAAGTGCCGTGCCCGCCTAAATATGAAAACTCTAACGCCTCCATGTTTAGCTGAATCGCCTCCCAGAGGCGCTGCTAAGGCCCTAGACACCCGCCCCCCTCCTCAGCGCGGTCTGCAAACACCCGATCCTCCTCTCGTCGGCGTCCCAAATCCCGCGCAGGCGCAGTGCCGGCGATTGCCTGCGCCTGCGCTCTGATAATACGGCTGAGGGCAACAGCTTCAACATCGTCACTGGGCTCGGCGCATGCCCAGTGACGATGTTGAAGCTGTTGCCCTCAGCCGTATTATCAGAGCGCAGGCGCAGGCAATCGCCGGCACTGCGCCTGCGCGGGATTTGGGACGCCGACGAGAGGAGGATCGGGTGTTTGCAGACCGCGCTGAGGAGGGGGGCGGGTGTCTAGGGCCTTAGCCGCGCCTCTGGGAGGCGATTCAGCTAAACATGGGGGGGGCCCTGGGGAGAAAAGCAGCCGCATAGCCGGCTACAGGTCATGAGTGGGCGGGGCCTTATCTGCGCTACGGGCCCCCCAGTGCCGCGGGCCCCATAGCAGTGGCGTGGTCTGCCTCTATGGGCGGTACGCCACTGGTCACCTCTGCTGCGGAGGATAAGTTCATCCGAGTCACCAGCCTCAGAAATCGCAGGTTAACAGCAGCTCAGTTTAGAGACCAGGTCAATGCCACACAGAGTTCTAGCAGCAGACACATCTCTAGAACAACTGTTAAGAAGAGACTGTGTGAATCAGGCCTTCATGGTAGAATATCTGCTAGGAAACCACTGCTAAGGACAGGCAACAAGCAGAAGAGACTTGTTTGGGCTAAAGAACACAAGGAATGGACATTGGACCAGTAGAAATCTGTGCTTTGGTCTGATGAGTCCAAATTTGAGATCTTTGGTTCCAACCACGGTGTCTTTGTGTGACGCAGAAAAGGTGAACGGATGGACTCTACATGCCTGGTTCCCACCGTGAAGCATGGAGGAGGAGGTATGATGGTGTGGGGGTGCTTTGCTGGTGACACTGTTGGGGATTTATTCAAAATTGAAGGCATACTGAACCAGCATGGCTACCACAGCATCTTGCAGTGGCATGCTATTCCATCCGGTTTGCGTTTAGTTGGACCATTATTTATTTTTCAACAGGACAATGACCCCAAACACACCTCCAGGCTGTGTAAGGGCTATTTGACCATGAAGGAGAGTGATGGGGTGCTGCGCCAGATGACCTGGCCTCCACAGTCACCGGACCTGAACCCAATCGAGATGGTTTGGGGTGAGCTGGACCGCAGAGTGAAGGCAAATGGGCCAACAAGTGCTAAGCATCTCTGTGAACTCCTTCAAGACTGTTGGAAGACCATTTCAGGTGACTACCTCTTGAAGCTCATCAAGAGAATGCCAAGAGTGTGCAAAGCAGTAATCAAAGCAAAAGGTGGCTACTTTAAAGAACCTAGAATATGACATATTTTCAGTTGTTTCACACTTTTTTGTTATGTATATAATTCCACATGTGTTAATTCATAGTTTTGATGCCTTCAGTGTGAATCTACAATTTTCATAGTCATGAAAATAAAGAAAACTCTTTGAATTAGAAGGTGTGTCAAAACTTTTGGTCTGTACTGTATATATATATATATATATATATATATATATACACATACACACTCGCCTAAAGAATTATTAGGAACACCTGTTCTATTTCTCATTAATGTGATTATCTAGTCAATCAATCACATGGCAGTTGCTTCAATGCATGTAGGGTTGTGGTACTGGTCAAGACAATCTCCTGAACTCCAAACTGAATGTCAGAATGGGAAAGAAAGGTGATTTAAGCAATTTTAAGCGTGGCATGGTTGTTGGTGCCAGACGGGCCGGTCTGAGTATTTCACAACCTGCTCAGTTACTGGGATTTTCACGCTCAACCATTTCTAGGGTTTACAAAGAATGGTGTGAAAAGGGAAAAACAGCCAGTATGCGGCAGTCCTGAGGGCGAAAATGCCTTGTTGATGCTAGAGGTCAGAGGAGAATGGGCCGACTGATTCAAGCTGATAGAAGAGCAACGTTGACTGAAATAACCACTCGTTACAACTGAGGTATGCAGTAAAGCATTTGTGAAGCCACAACATGCACAACCTTGAGGCGGATGGGCTACAACAGCAGAAGACCCCACCGGGTACCACTCATCTCCACTACAAATAGGAAAAAGAGGCTACAATTTGCACAAGCTCACCAAAATTGGACTGTTTGAGACTGGAAAAATGTTGCCTGGTCTGATGAGTCTCGATTTCTGTTGAGACATTCAAATTGTACAGTCCGAATTTGGCCATCCCTCATGACAATCATGTACCCATCCTCTGATGGCTACTTCCAGCAGGATAATGCACCATGTCACAAAGCTCAAATCATATCAAATTGGTTTCTTGAACATGACAATGAGTTAACTGTACTAAAATGGCCCCCACAGTCACCAGATCTCAACCCAATAGAGTATCTTTGGGATGTGGTGGAACCGGAGCTTCGTGCCCTGGATGTGCATCTCTCAAATCTCCATCAACTGCAAGATGCTATCCTATCCTGTGTGTATATATATATATATATATATATATATATATATATATATATATATATATAATTTCTGTGTGTGTAAAACACACAAAATCAGCTGGTTACATTATACATCTGTACCTTGCTGTGTGTATAAATATATATGTGTGTGTATATATATATATATATATATATATATATATACACTCACCTAAATAATTATTAGGAACACCTGTTCTATTTCTCATTAATGCGATTATCTAGTCAACCTATCACATGGCAGTTGCTTAAATGCATGTAGGGTTGTGTTCCTGGTCAAGACAATATTCTGAACTCCAAACTGAATGTCAGAATGGGAAAGAAAGGAGGGCTACAACAGCAGAAGACCCCACTGGGTATCACTCATTTCCACTACAAATAGGAAAAAGAGGCTACAATTTGCACGAGCTCACCAAAATTGGACTGTTGAAGACTGGAAAAATGTTGCCTGGTCTGATGAGTCTCGATTTCTGTTGAGACATTCAAATGGTAGAGTCCGAATTTGACGTAAACAGAATGAGAACATGTATTTATTATGAAAAAATAATGAAAAAATGAGGGGCACTTCGCGTTTGGGAATTGAGACAGCAAGTGAATAAACAGCCATTATTCACTTGCTGTCTCTATTATCTGTTCGCACGGTCTGGGTGGACCGAGAGGTGAGCACCCTGATTCATTCGGTTGAAAGGTTGAGTCGCTGTCTTGCATTTTTCCTCCAATGTATCTATCGTGCCTTGTTACCACTGTGCAGGCTGGTGGTGGTGGTGTAATGGTGTGGGTGTTGTTTTCTGGGCACACTTTAGGCCCCTTAGTGCCAATTGGCCATCGTTTAAATGCCACGGGCTACCTGAGCATTGTTTCTGACCATGTCCATCCCTTCATGACCACCATGTACCCATCCTCTGATGGCTACTTCCAGCAGGATAATGCACCATGTCACAAAGCTTGAATCATTTCAAATTGGTTTCTTGAACATGACAATTAGTTCACTGTACTAAAATGGCCCCCACAGTCACCAGATCTCAACCCAATAGAGCATCTTTGGGATGTGGTGGAATGGGCCCTGGATGTGCATCCCTCAAATCTCCATCAACTCCAAGATGCTATCCTATCAATATGGGCCAACATTTCTAAAGAATGCTATCAGCACCTTTTTGAATCAATGCCACGTAGAATTAAGGCAGTTCTGAAGGCAAAAGCGGTCCAACAACGTATTAGTATGGTGTTCCTAATAATTCTTTAGGTGAGTGTATATTATATATATTATATATATATATACAGGGTGGGCCATTTATATGGATACACCTTAATAAAATGGAAATGGTTGGTGATATTAACTTCTTGTTTGTGGCACATTAGTATATGTGAGGGGGGAAACTTTTCAAGATGGGTGGTGACCATGGCGGCCATTTTGAAGTCTGACATTTTGAATTCAACTTTTGTTTTTTTCAATAGGAAGAGGGTCATGTGACACATTAAACTGATTGGGAATTTCACAAGACACACAATGGTGTGCTTGGTTTTAACATAACTTTATTCTTTCATGAGTTATTTACAAGTTTCTGACCACTTATAAAATGTGTTCAATGTGCTGCCCATTGTGTTGCTATCAGTGTGTGAAGAGTAGGAGAAGAGGGTTGCATTGACAATCCAACAAAATGGGCAGCACATTGAACACATTTTATAAGTTGAGTAGAGATGAGCAGAGCAGAGATGTACCTGTCTAGTGAAGTGACGATACAGTATTGGGTGTAAAGCTGGTGTAAAGCTAGTGTGCGGCAGGAAAATATAAGTGCAATGAGCATGTGAGAGATATGCTACTGACATAGTGCTGTGATGTCAAAACAATACTTAGTGCAATCAGTAATATCTACTTAAACCTGATAAAAAAATTACTTTATATTTATTGTGAAAAAGAAATTCGGATCATAAGTGGCGTTTTTCGCGATCACAAATATTTTATAACATTCTTTCTGCATATAAAGCGACTGGTCTGACATGCATGTGAAATGTAATCAAATACACAGCTGTAATGTCAAATTACTTACAGTAATCAGGAGTTCTGTCTCACTGTCGCGGAAATTGCTTTCCACTATCTTTTCCAATCTTCTCAAACTTCGGCTAGTTTGAAAATATTTCCGGAATCAGGCCACGCCCCTTGATCATGTGCATTACTCGAACATTAGTTTACGAAGATAGCAAATTAGCGAATGTATGACGAATATTCTTCTATATAGTGGAGAAATATTGCGAAATCGAATATTGCCCCTGCCGCTTATCACTAATGAGTTCACACAGACATACTACAGCCAATTTCACAGGAAGAAAATTAAAGAGGATCTGTAGCCATGATCGACCCTATTAAACCTGTCATACTGGTAGGGTTGATCATGGTGACTAAAATGAAGCCATTTCTCTGGAAATGGTATAATATATGCAGAGAAATCCTTACTTTTAGTTATATGTAAATGAATTCCTTGCAGCACCGAGGGGTTGGCCTAGCCCCTTAGAGCACAATTTTACTTCTGCCTCATTTTTTCCCCAGTAAGATTAATAGTGCCAGGCATCCTCAGTGCTTCGATGCCGGGCCATGAAATCTTGTGCATGCATCAGCACGGTGAAGACCCAATATGTACCCAATATGAGAACTTCATTGCATCTGCACTAATGATACTGCTGGTGGTGAAAATGCAAAATGTCAGGGCAAAGTATCGGAGCAGAGAGGATGCCAGGCCCTGTCAATTTCAATGGATGGTGGGGATGGCAACAGGGAGAGGCAGAGGTGAAACGGTGCTCCCCAGCCCCTCTGTGCCAAGAGCATCTCGTGTACATATAACTATAGGTAAAAATGTTCTCTGCATCAGTAATACCGATTACAAAGATTAAGGGCTCAATTCATTCCCCATAATCAACCCTAACATGTAGTGTGCATGGTTTTATAGAGTTTATCATGGTGACAGATGCTCCTTAAAGGTAACTTGTCACCAGGATTTTATGTATAGAGCTGAGGACATGGCTTGCTAGATGGCCGCTAGCACATCCACAATACCCAGTCCCCATAGCTCTGTGTGCTTTCATTGTGTAAAAAAAAACGATTTGATACATATGCAAATTAACCTGAAATGAGTCCTGTCCCTGCGATGAGTCCAGCGTGAAGGTGCCCAGCACTGCCCCACATCCTCAGAATCTCCTCCTTGCTCCCTGACGTCAGAAAGCTAAAGCACCGTAATCCTGCGATGCGTGAGCTAGCGCATGCACAGTGTCGTCATAGTGTTCCTTCCCTGTGCTGGCATCAGCCTCAGGGAACGAACTGCGCATGCGCTAGCTTGTGCATCGCAAGATTCCAGCGCTCTAGCTTTCTGACGTCGGGAAGCATGGAGGAGATTCTGAGGATGCGGGGCGGTACTGGGCTCCTTCACGCTGGACTCATCTCAGGGACAGGACTCATTGCAGGGACAGGACTCATCTCAGGGTAATTTGCATATGTATCAAATAGGTTTTTTTACACAATAAAAGCACACAGAGCTATGGGGACTGGGTATTGCATATGTGCTAGCGGCCATCTAGCAACCCATGTCCTCAGCTCTATACACAAAATCCCGGTGACATGTTCCCTTTAAAGGGGTATTCTCACAAAAAGGGGTACCTACGGAATAGGTCATAAACGTTATATCGCCATGGGTTTTGCCAATAAGATCCCCACCAATCACTAGGACAGGATCCTGATTCAGTCTGTAATTTGCAGCTTTGTAATATTTTTTTGTGTTCATCAAGCCTGTTGTTCTCCATTTTAATGTGTTAGTATTAGTCAGTATTTTATTTAAATTTAAGGAAACCAGATTACTATATTAATATAATGTAGCCTGTTTTTGCTATTTGAGGACTAGGGAACTGCTGAGAATATATTTGGGCCTTCCTTCATTTTACTGGCAAGGTCAGGCGCACTGAGGTTGGCTGACGCTCGTTTACTGCAGTCAACAATCAGCTTTCAACTCCATACTTAGAATTTTTTTGATGCCCTGACATGCTTGTTGGAAGATACAATCACCAATCCTTTTTTTAGATTAGAAACTTCCAAATTATTTCATCTATTGTATTTTATAGCCGGTTGTCTGATAGCTTCAGTGAACAATGACCAGCATTCTCTCTTTTTTGGCACCTTTTTAATTGAAGCTCTGGTCCTGAAAAATCATCTTTTGCCGGTCAGAAAGAGTTTTTCATAGGTAAATAAAAACCAGCAATTTAGAAGTGAATCTTTTTGTAGACAATATAATTACATTGGTTGAGAAATTGAAGGAAAATTCAAGGTGTAATATAAGCACACGAGGAGGTCAGTGAAATACTAACCTGTTATACAAATGGACTAGTCCTTGCTAGCAGTAAAAAAAACAGAAATGAAAAAGAAAAAAAAACTTTAAGAACTGCATATTATGATCTAGATTGTGAGAGCAGCGGGCATCACTGATAAGTAGTGTACATGCAGGTCAATAGATATTTCTAACAAAAAAATAAATTGAGGCTTCCGTTATCATTTTGCCTTCCCTAGGTAGAGTGAGGATTAAATGCTTTTTAAAAAAAAAAAAAATAGTAATGATTTTCTGAATTGCAGTTTATGTATTTGCTGTTTGACAGCTGCAGCCTTCTGAACTTCTTGATGTCTTGAAACTGGTTAAAAGGAAGATTTATTTATCAACTTCATCAACTCTCAACACCCACTTAAGTTCAAATTGACATACACATAGAGAATGCTGCAAAGTCAAGGTTGTGTAATATGATTCCTGCCTGCGAGAGTGTTTATCTGTCTAAATCATAATAACCCGCTGAAGAAAAAAATATCTACTTCAAGTCTATTAACAATGAAAAGAATAAAGTGTTCAAGCAATGTCACCGAAATGGGGCAGATGAGATATGAATGTCAGCCTTGAAATATCCTCCTGAAAATGGAAAGGTTATACATTTTGCTTGGTTACAGAGAAACATTGCTAGTAGTTACAAAATCCCATTGATCATTTCTTCTGTGTGCTTCGCCGGAACAGTTTTTGGATTGGTTTTACCTGTCTCAGTTTTTTTTTTTCTTAATAACTTTGAAATTGTAAATTAAACACACAATCAGTGCAATATTAAATAATATAGATTATTAATGTGACATTTCCATCTTTTAGTCAATAAAATAGAATACTTAACGCTTCATAAATAATACAAAATTTACTGGTATTATTATTTTTTAAATGGGGTAATGATGACCTATCCTCTGACACCCAGGACTCCTGCCAACCAGCTGTTTGAGAAGGCATCGGTGCTCACAGTAGAACTGCGTCCTACTCTCTGCTCACCAGGCATAGCGCCATACATTGTACAGTGGTTGAGCTACGCCTAGGGCATTTGACCGATGAACGCGAGGTCACGTGGCCTTGGCTAAGCTGCTGGGATTACCAATGCCTTCTCAAACAGCTGATCACTGGGGTTTGCAGGTGTTTGACCCCCACTGATCAGATACTAATGACCTACCCAACACATTCTTGCACACCCTTCAGAATTTTTCAGAATGGCTGTATAGAATATGGCCCCTTAACTGCTTAATGATGCATGATGGATGTATCCATCATGCGTGTGGAGGGTATGTATAGAGCTGGTTCATAAGCTGAACCCACTCCATAAGTGCTAGAGGCGGCTGTGTAATACAGCTGACACATACTGGCAATAGCCAGAATAAAAAAAACTCCATTTAACCCCTCAGATACAGATGTAGCAGGGTTAGCACCCAAGCTCTTAACTCAAATTTCTTAACTCATCGCGTTATCTTGAGACAAAAGCCATGTAAAAGCAATTGAAGGTGTTTGATTAACGCATTTAGTTTAGATAACACGTCTCATAAAGCATGAGTGTTAACTCTACTACATCTGTACTTGTCAAGAGTGATTGTGGTCTCTAACCAGTTAGAAAGAGTAAGTGGCCCCCACATCGAAGTTGCAGATTTCCGATCATTTACTATAGCAGTCAGGGGCCTTTTGAAGGCTCCCAGTTCTGCCATAGCAAACTGTTAAAACTGGAAAAATTATGCTGGTCCAATTTAGGACAATCAATGGTCAGCAATAATGCAGTCAGTCCCCAAAGTCCCACTAAGAAGGTATGGTTCACATTAGGGCCCCCATCAAATTGTTATACTCAGGAGATGGAACTCTAATGAAAGTTCGACATTTGGTGCTTAAAAAAAAAAAAAAAATGTTCTTTCTATATTTTAGGTATTTAAAACGATTTGGAATTACATAGTAAATGGCATAGTAAACGACATAAAAATAAAGCCCTATGAATCACTTAAAATAACAGAAAATTTTACTCAGCAAGAAATAATTATATAGCTTCCAAACCTCATACAATGAAAGAAATCTAAACTGTCTCTGGTCATTAACAGGGGAAAAAAATTGCCTATTCTTTAAACTTCTTACGGTCTACTACATTGTGTGTAAGGGACTCAAATGTCAATTACATTTCAACTGTGTGAAAGACATAAGGAGCTATTAGAGAGCAAGGGGCCCATACAACATTCATGCAAGAGAGCCCTCTACTGTATGTGTCTCTTGATGTCAAGGTGTAGTATAGTTCCAAAGATGTCAATCGGTGTAAAATTATTGAGCAGTAACATGGCCCAGACTATAAGGGTCATGTGTAAGGTATAAACAGTTTTTTTTCTAACAATTTTGAGTAGGAAGAAGTGGCTTTTATTGTTTAATAAAATTTTGGTGCAGGACATATTAGGGCAGATTAACAATTACTATCTAAAAGCAAGACAGTGTTAAGTCGGACCCTCAGACAGTTTTAAACTGTGCCACCTTTTTATCACACTAGTTGACGCTGGCTGATAAATCTGTGGCATCTTTAGACTAGATGCACAGAGGTGCATTTAAGCCACACATCCTTCTCGCTAAGTCTCACCCCCTTTGTTAAATGAGAAAAGGTTAGAGATACCTGAAAAGTCAAGTGTTAGGCAGATATGCCAGTTTTCGGCACAAATTGGATTAAAAAAATTGCGTCATATCAGAGTGCATAGAAAAGTGAAATGTGGTAGAGTTTCAACTTAAAAAAAAAAAGGAAGCGTTAAATTAAAAAAAAATACTAAATTATTAATTATTCTTAATTTCATTGTAAGCATGATGTAAGTATTTGTGCCATATTTTCACAGCTTTTGACATGTGAACAATCCATTTTCAAAAACAATAAAGTGTTGCATCAAAAAGGGTTGTTAGTAATTTTAAGCTCACTCTCCTCGAATAGACAATGCTGGCCCACCATCCTTCACCTGATCACAAATAGGCTTCTGAGACAAAAATGTTTAATGTAATCTGAAAGAATAGGTATTGTCAAAATATTGCACATCTCCTTGACATTTGTACAATGCATTCTGGTGTGCAATGTTACTTTAGCTTTATTAATCATTCAACTGTATTTTTCCGGGCTGTATTAATGTGCTGGAAATTTTTGAAAGTTTGTATTCTACTGGCAACATTGTCTTATTATGTGAACTGATGGAATACTGCGTGCTAGCATGGTGTATCCGCTGGTATTGTATTTTTGTGGTTCTATAATGGGTAGAACGCTGTACAAATGAATCAGCAGATTTAGTATTCATTTATAAAAATTTGGTAACATTGATGATAACAATGAAAAAAAAAGAACACCTTGAATAATAATCTTTGAGTCAATACACAATGGACCAGACTGCAGCCATTTATCCTAGACAAGAACAACATAAGGGTAAGGCCGGGTTCGCACTTGCATTAGGGTATTCCCTTATAGGTTCCATTTATAACGAAATATAATGGAATTCGTATACAGAATGGAAAACAGAAGCATTTAAGAGGCATTCCGTTTTAAACTATCATAATAGAAGTCTATGGGCAAGCAATACGGATCCCCCTTGTTTCCATTATGCAGGAAACCTAGAACAGAATACCCTAACGCAAGTGCAAACCAGCGCTAATACAGGTGATACTGATTTTAGGGGCACAGACAAATATGGGGTGCGAACCCTCCTATGGGCTGCTAGCGCACACTCTGCCCACCAGTCAATGAATGAGATTTTCGCACAACTAATTACTAGGGAATCTTTTGCTTTGCCCCACACCTACTTCACAACATGGTGCCCTTCTCTTTCCATAAGTGTAACACTCCCCTCTCAATAAGCCCGCTGAATATATGGTACATATGTATCTGTAGGGTGCCTTAAGATATTATCATACCCCTTCATTTTAAAATCTCTATGAAGCATTATAACAATATTCTTCAAGTTCACATCAAATATGCAAAATAGGATACGTAATCTAGGTGTCATGGTTTCCCTGGCCGCCGATGCCTTGGCTTGGCAGCAGCATCCGGTTGCCAAGGTAACCAAGCCAGCGATCTGGCCTATTATGATGCAGGGGCCCCAGACCAATTGCGCTGCACACTGGGGCTCCAGGCCATCATCATTCTGGTCACATGGGAGCACCCAGCATGCGATCCCAGCCAACAGGATATTTAAGCTAGGCACCTACATTAGCACACGGTCGATGGAAATAATAGTTAACCCTGACATTAGCAAGCACATTTAATTACTTTGAAATAAAATTAGGTTTAAGTTTTACGTTCCGGTAAAGAGAAAAAGGATGACTAGCATTAAAGGGGCTGTCCCACAAAAAATACCTGGATCTGAATGCTTTTGTAATTGCATGTAATAAAAAATGTATAGCACCACCTACTGTTTTTCCTTTTCCTTATTTCACTGTAGAGCTGACTAACATTGCTGTAGTGGACGTACATGCTCAGTTCATCATTTAATTACCACCAGCCATATCTACTGGTAGCAGCTGTGACAGTTACAGGGAGAGAGCTGCAGCAGAAAGAACACACCCCTGAGAAAGGACACGACCCCTTTAGCTGCCAAATGAAAATAAATCTAGCAGAGCAATGACTCGGAGATCTCTGGATCCATATGAGGTGCAGGTCTGGTTCTAGCTTTATTAGAAAAAATTTGTAATTTACTATGTGATAGGAATAAATCAGGATACACTTAAGGAGCAAAATACCCCAGCCAGGACACTCGAATGAAGAGTAGAATTCTTCTTTATTGAGTTTTTTTCTTTTTATGTGAATAAGTTCTATCAACCAGTCATACTTAACTGGATCATACTACCCTATGGTGCGCTTTCTTTATGCTTTTCTAGCCACTGTACGCATTTACTATGTGATGTCTGATTTAAATTTTTTTACATCATGGGATAACCCCTTTAAGATGGATAGATGCAATCAAATATGCTAAAGGCTTGTCTAATGACTACAACCCGTGATTACAACCCCAGTCCATATCTCTTATTAGACCACATGAATGTCATAGAGGGGGCCTCCCACTTGTGAGCAGGTATGCAGGAGCAGTTACCATTCTGGTAAACTCAAGCTGTCCTTGTACAGTACATTATACGGACATCCATTCATCTATAGGGTTGCCATGTGCTACTGCATTTTTCCAACAGTGGTCACAGCAGGAGAAACAGCAGGGGTGCTGAGAGCAGGACTTGGGGCTAGCAACTGATTGTATCTTGAAAGAGGTTATCTTGGGTGTGAAAAACTATTTAAATGGATTCTCTGGGAATTACTTAAAATAGCTGCCTGTCCTAGAATGTGAGGAAGACTGGTTACCTCCACATGAAGGACTGCCTAAGGTATGAGGGTACGAGGCATCACTGCACATTCGAATCTGGGACTTGTATATCCTACATATTGGTGAGTGTTCCTGTCAGGCTGTTCAGTCATATTGTACAGCAGTGTAGTGTGTAGTGAGGCCCTTACCCTCCCTAGGCAGCCAGTCCTGCTCACATTCTAGGACAGGTTGCTGAGGGCCATTTTAAACCTTTCCCGGAGAACCCCTTTAATGAAAAATATTAATAGGTCATGTACATTACATTTAAAGGGAACCTGTCACCTCAAAAATGCATCTACACCCGCCAGCAGTACCTCGTAGTAGCCCGCAGCCTGTTAATAATCATATGTTTCATCCTGTTGTCCGATGCTGCGTAAGTTAAAAAACCGCAGTTTTATTCTCCATCAGCGCTATAGTGCCGGCCAGCTTGAAGTCAAGGGGGCAGCGGCCTCCTTGCTTCAAGTCAAGGTAACCACCCCCCCTAACACTCCCCTCTTGCCTGAGAGTGACAGCCTCTAGTGCGGCCACGATTCCCCAAGTCTCGCGCATGCACAGTGCACTCTGTAGTAATGAGCTATCCAATCTCCTGCTGCCACTGTTAGCCGGGTTTCAGTGGCGCAATGCGCATGCGCGAGACTTGGGGAATCGTGGCCGCACTGCAGGCTGTCACTCTAAGGCAAGAGGGGATGGTTAGAGGGCGTGATTACCTTGATTTGAAGTAAGGAGGCCGCTGACCCCTTGACTTCAAGCTGGCCGGCACTATAGCGCTGATGGAGAACAAAACTGCATTTTTTTAACTTACGCAGCATCGGACAACAGGATGAAACATATGATTATTAACAGGCTGCGGGCTACTATGAGGTACTTCTGACGGGTGTAGATGCATTTTTGCTCATCTTAACATTTTATATTCATATAATGGTGTGTGCTACTCTTTTTTACATATGGAAGATGAAAAGCAGATGTTACCATATGGTCAACACCTTCTACTAGACTAGCTTGATGCTATCCTATTACCTGTCCTCTACTTTCAGGAGATCAGGGGAACTTACAAGCAATATTTTAATTAATTTTATAACCGTTTGCAATATCTTACCATACGGTATTCTTCAAATAATTGTATTATATATTTGTTATCTTTAAAATTATATTTATATAATTCATATGACTGTTCATCCCTCAGAGGATCAGCACACCCCTGTAAAATCGGGTGACCTTAAACCCTGTACTTTAGATATAAATATATATTTATTCCTATAAGACTGGAATAAATATTTAAGAATGTTGGAATCCCATTTGAAGCTGAACAGATCTTGCCCCCATATAACCAAATCTGAGTATTGATAAATGGAGATGAATCTAAAATTTATAGAAAGCTAGCATTTACATAAACTGTAATCTACAAATCTATAGAACATTAAACAAGAATGTTGGAACAGATGTAAAAAAAAAAAAAAAAGAATGTGACTTTATTCTAGTGGAAAAAAAACCTTTAATATGATTAACATAATATTTCATCGAGACTTATCTTATTAAAAGCATAATTGTTTTCAGACGCACACATGTCAAAGTCAGCATTAACTAGAATCCGGCTCTATATTTATACCAACCTGAGAGGACTGAGGGTGAAAAATGGATGCTTTCTATGATGCATAGGCATTTTATTAATGTTTGAATAATAACTGCCTAGAGGGCTCGTCATAAATTAAAGCAAAGAATTGAGATATACATTTTTATGAGCACTAGTTATACATTTCCATTATGTGTTTAAAAATGAAGGAATTACTATGTGAACATGAAAGACGAGAAAAAAAAATCAAATTTATTTGAGTTGATTTGGTGTATAGCGATGAGCAGTTAAGGAAGCTACTAGATGCCATTGAAAAAGATGTATCTGTCCCTTTGAATAGATATATCATGTGGTGTGTCTGGAGTCCATTGTGCCTGAGAGTTTTTACAATAGCTTCTCTGACTGGGTTATTTATGTCATGGAGGGAAGTGATGATCTATCAGTGTATCCAGACCTCTTAAATGTATGCACTGCAGGTTAAGAAATCCAAGGCAAATATGTTTCTGCATATTATAAAAACAATATAAATAGGCTGTATGTCGGGATATATTTTAGACTCTTCCTGTTGCATGCTTGTCCATAGAACTCATCTTGCAAATTTAATGAGGCGCAAACTGATATTTTAAAAGGTCCCTGACTATATTCTACATTATGTGCCTTGTATAAAGGAAAATATATATGAACTTATAGCCATTTATATGAAGGTAGAAATAAGCCCCTCCTCTGTAGAGACTTGCTGGAAATTTGCTGAGCCTGATCATAGGTAGAACTTCATACATTTCCTGCTTAAGGAGATGGATCACCTACATGCTCTTAAAGCTTACCTGAGGTCTCAAAAAAAGGCTTGCATAAAGGTTGCGCTTCTTTGTATAATCATAACTGTGAAGGAACAGTTATGCTTGGGCTTCCCTAAAGTCTCTTTCAGCCATATCATTCCATGTTTCAGCTGCACAGCTAGATGCATTTCTCTCATAAACAGGGATCTCTCTCATCTGCCAGTACTGTATTTAGTGACCTCACTTTCCTTACTTCACACTATGTTTCTTCTAGAAAGCTCATGAAGCTGATAAGGATGGGGGGAAAAAAAATCACATTTACAGAAAGACAGGAAGCTCCTGTGATGTCCGGAAGCAATGAAGAATCAGTTAATTTATAAGGCTAAGCTAGCTCTGACAGGCCTCTTTTTTCTGTGAGCTGTCTTCTGTGTCTCTGTTACTACTAGGAATGGATCTTAAATATTACAGCTAGTCCATGCACCTGCATAATCGCTGGATAATGCTCTATATATTAATAACCACAGTCACAGTCAGTCCTGGGGATAAATAGATGATGTGATAGATCTCTGTACTGACCCCTGATATATTTATATATAGTAATTAGATCTTCCCTCAGTCGTCTTTTTGCTAAAGTGAATAACCCTAATTAGAATGTGGGACTTGTATATACTACATATTAGTGAGTGTTCCTGTCAGGCTGTTCAGTCATATTGTACAGCAGTGTAGTGTGTAGTGAGGTCCTGCCCCCTTACCCTCCCTAGGCAGCCAGTCCTGCTCACATTGTAGGACAGGTTTCTGAGGGCCATTTTAAACCTTTCCCGGAGAACCTCTTTAATTGGAAATGTTAATTAATAGGTCATGTACATTACATTTAAAGGGAACCTGTCACCTCAAAAATGCATCTACACCCGCCAGCAGTACCTCATAGTAGCTCGCAGCCTGTTAATAATCATATGTTTCATCCTGTTGTCCTAATTTTGATCATCTTTCAGGGTACTGTAGTTGCCCCATTCCAGTTATTACTTTAGTTGCCCTCCTTTGCACCCTCTCCAGCTCTGCTATGTCTGCCTTGTTCACAGGAGCCCAGAACTGTACACAGTACTCGATGTGTGGTCTGACTAGCGATTTGTAAAGTGGTAGGACTATGTTCTTATCACGAGCATCTATGCCCCTTTTGATGCAACCCATTATCTTATTGGCCTTGGCAGCAGCTGCCTGACACTGGTTTTGGCAGCTTAGTTTGCTGTTTATTAAAATTCCTAGGTCCTTTTCCAAGTTAGTGTTACCGAGTGTTTTACCATTTAGTATGTATGGGTGACTTGCATTATTCCTTCCCATGTGCATAACTTTACATTTGTTAGTGTTAAACCTCATCTGCCACTTATCTGCCCAAGCCTACACTCTATCCAGATCCCTCTGTAGTAGTATACTGTCCTCTTCAGTGTTAATTACTTTACACAGTTTAGTGTCATCTGTGAAAATTTATATTTTACTTTGCAAGCATTCTACAAGATCATTAATAAATATATTGAAGGGAATAGGGCCCAATACTGACCCCTGAGGTACCCCACTAGTGACAGTGACCCAATCTGGGTGTGTACGGTTAATAACCACCCTCTGTTTTCTATTATTGAGCCAGTTACTTACCCACATACAGACATTTTCTCCCAGTCCGAGCATTCTCATTTTATATACTAACCTTTTATGTGGTACAGTGTCAAATGCTTTGGAGAAGTCAAGAGACATCCATTGACTCACCCTGGGCAAGTCTAGAACTTACCTCCTCATAAAAAACTATTAAATTAGTTTGACATGAGCGATCCCTCACGAAGCCATGCTGAGATGGCGTTATTTACTTATTTCCGTTGAGATGCTCTAAGATAGCATCTCTTAGAAAACCTTCAGTTTACCCACAACAGATGTTAAACTTACCGGCCTATAGTTTCCAGGCTCTGTTTTTGGACCCTTTTTGAATATTGGCACCACATTTGCTATGTGCCAATACTGTGGGACATTCCCTGTCAGTATAGAGTCTGCAAAAAGAACATAACAAAAGAAAGAGCTCAAAACATAACTAGTGATGAGCGGCATAGGCAATATTCAAAATCGCAATATTTCGCAAATTTTTTGGATGAATATTCGCCATAAATTAGCAAATTCGAGAATTCGTGATCTGCAGTCATTGTTTACTTGATTGAAAAAATCGGCAATGTAATATATTCGCGATAAATTCACGATTAGAATATTGAACACTTCGCGAATACGAATATATGGCACTATATTTCAAATATTAGCAAATTCTCGAAGTGGCGATATTCGCGGTTAAAATTTGCTATTCAAATATTCACTCTCAACACTATACATAACTCCATGAAAAATGTGTTGTTTATTGAGAATCAAAAGTAAAATCAATAACAAATGTTTCCCACAATAATAGCTGGAAGCAGGAAGCCATGAAAAAGGGAGTAAAGAAACTGGTTCAGGGATGATAAATAGCAGCACAGTAAATAGGTAAAGGTAACTTCTAACTAGGAACAGTAATGCCAGTATTACGTACACAATCATTTGAATGTGCAGACAGAGCCCAAAAACAGAAAAAGTGGTGAATGAAACCAGATTGCAGACATCAGGATATGCACTAGGTATAAAGCATGTAAAATACTACGTATCCCAAATAAAAAATTACATTTAATTGATGGGACCTAATTGAAGCTAAAAAGCTCCTAAATATGCCTACTGTAATCCCTGTATAACAAAAAAAAAAAAAAGGAATGGTATCTTACCCCTGAAGGAGTAACTGCTCTCAAACCTCGATGTGCATTTCTCATGTTACTCGCTTCTTCAGGAGGATAAACAGTGGCAATGTGGGGCCTAGTAGATGAAGGTAGGACCCACCAATCGGTGATGGAAGTGGCGGTCACAATGGACGGAACATTAGAATGCGCTCCTGTAGCTGGCACATGGCCAATGTCTAAGTGCCATGTAACAGCAACTTCTGCCATCACCTCGAAACTTCACCGACCATTGGACAAAAAGTGAGTCCCAGTTTATTTTTAGAGAATATTACTTGCGAACCAGTTTGGTTGAATACGAAGGGTAACTTTAAATGTAAAAGTAAAAAGTGCATCTGTTGTTCTCACATGTCAATAAGTAAAAATATTGTATCTACATCGAATGGTAGCACACATGAATTGCGACAGTATATAAATTGCAATACAGAATATGTTGTGTATGTCATCACCTGTGAAATTGTGGGATGTACTATGAATCAGCTTAAGGTTAGAATACATAAACATTTGAGCGATGCCCCGCATGTTTCAACGCGCACTGTATCAGCAGCCACTTTACATTTTGCGATAGTTCACAAAGGCGATACCTCTGCGTTCTTTGTGCAGGACATTGAAAGAGTTATCACACTGATCAGGGGGGGAGATCGCAGACATAAACTTTTTAGTAGAGAAACATATTGGATGTTTAATCTTGGATAATGCATACCGAAGGGATTGAATAAGAAGCATGATTTAACCCTACAGGGAGTGCAGAATTATTAGGCAAGTTGTATTTTTGAGGATTAATTTTATTATTGAACAACAACCATGTTCTCAATGAACCCAAAAAACTAATTAATATCAAAGCTGAATATTTTTGGAAGTAGTTTTTAGTTTGTTTTTAGTTTTAGCTATTTTAGGGGAATATCTGTGTGTGCAGGTGACTATTACTGTGCATAATTATTAGGCAACTTAACAAAAAACAAATATATACCCATTTCAATTATTTATTTTTACCAGTGAAACCAATATAACATCTCAACATTCACAAATATACATTTCTGACATTCAAAAACAAAACAAAAACAAATCAGTGACCAATATAGCCACCTTTCTTTGCAAAGACACTCAAAAGCCTGCCATCCATGGATTCTGTCAGTGTTTTGATCTGTTCACCATCAACATTGCGTGCAGCAGCAACCACAGCCTCCCAGACACTGTTCAGAGAGGTGTACTGTTTTCCCTCCTTGTAAATCTCACATTTGATGATGGACCACAGGTTCTCAATGGGGTTCAGATCAGGTGAACAAGGAGGCCATGTCATCAGATTTTCTTCTTTTATACCCTTTCTTGCCAGCCACGCTGTGGAGTACTTGGACGCGTGTGATGGAGCATTGTCCTGCATGAAAATCATGTTTTTCTTGAAGGATGCAGACTTCTTCCTGTACCACTGCTTGAAGAAGGTGTCTTCCAGAAACTGGCAGTAGGACTGGGAGTTGAGCTTGACTCCATCCTCAACCCGAAAAGGCCCCACAAGCTCATCTTTGATGATACCAGCCCAAACCAGTACTCCACCTCCACCTTGCTGGCGTCTCAGTCGGACTGGAGCTCTCTGCCCTTTACCAATCCAGCCACGGGCCCATCCATCTGGCCCATCAAGACTCACTCTCATTTCATCAGTCCATAAAACCTTAGAAAAATCAGTCTTGAGATATTTCTTGGCCCAGTCTTGACGTTTCAGCTTGTGTGTCTTGTTCAGTGGTGGTCGTCTTTCAGCCTTTCTTACCTTGGCCATGTCTCTGAGTATTGCACACCTTGTGCTTTTGGGCACTCCAGTGATGTTGCAGCTCTGAAATATGGCCAAACTGGTGGCAAATGGCATCTTGGCAGCTGCACGCTTGACTTTTCTCAGTTCATGGGCAGTTATTTTGCGCCTTGGTTTTTCCACACGCTTCTTGCGACCCTGTTGACTATTTTGAATGAAACGCTTGATTGTTCGATGATCACGCTTCAGAAGCTTTGCAATTTTAAGAGTGCTGCATCCCTCTGCAAGATATCTCACTATTTTTGACTTTTCTGAGCCTGTCAAGTCCTTCTTTTGACCCATTTTGCCAAAGGAAAGGAAGTTGCCTAATAATTATGCACACCTGATATAGGGTGTTGATGTCATTAGACCACACCCCTTCTCATTACAGAGATGCACATCACCTAATATGCTTAATTGGTAGTAGGCTTTCGAGCCTATACAGCTTGGAGTAAGACAACATGCATAAAGAGGATGATGTGGTCAAAATACTCATTTGCCTAATAATTCTGCACTTCCTGTACAATAGAGATGACACATTTTTCATCTGTATTGAGCCTGGACGTTTTCATGCCAGTGTATAAAATCAAGGTTTTTAAGTCTGTTTGTTTGTCTTGATGAAGGACTAAGATGTAATAGCCCGAAACGCGTCACAGCAAATTGTCCTATTTGATGTCAGATTTTATGGAAGTAGATTAAAGCATATTTTTTGAGGAGCTGGATTCCATTTGTTCTTTCACAGTTTGTACCTGACCGAGTCCAGGTCTTATTTTACGTTCTCCACTGGGAGGTGGAAGGTGAGAGCTGCAGTGATTTCTCTTCACTACTGACTGGTGTATGAATACTATTGTGTGGAAGGGTTGACATCGGCCAAGTTGAACAGGTACATGTGTGTTTATTTATTGCACATGAACAAGTGAAAAGTGTAAATCGATATAAAATGTAAAGACAGATGTTAATATTGATGATTCTTTAATTGATTCCCCAGGTCATTCTGCTCAGTCCAATATATATCTTTTTAGACTACTTTCACACTTGTGTTGTTTTCCGGTATTGAAATCTGGCAGAGGATCTCAATACTAGAAAAAATTCAGTTTAGTCCCCATGCATTCTGAATGGAAAGAGATCTGTTCAGGATGCATCAGGAACTTTTCCGTTCTCACTTCTATGGGCCAGATGGGAATAGCCGAGCCAGTGCTCGGCTATTTTCTATGGCCCCATAGAAAATGAATAGAGGGCGGCTGCGCATGCGCAGTGTGCCCTCCACCACTTTTGGGGCTTCGTTCTCGATATATAGATGATAGATGAAACAATGGAGGCATATCCGAGTGATATGCCCCCATTGTCTGAGATGAGACAACACCTTTAAGGATCTTTCCACATTACTGCATGGATCCACACTGGAAGCTGCCAACTCTTAAATTACTCCCCCAAAGGGGTTCTTGACCTCAGGTAAATAGTGACTGTTTACTAGGACGCCATTTAAAATTTTTGATCTTTTAGCTGTCATCAATGGTCGGTCTGATAATTGTCCTTTTAAAATATTGTCTGAAGAATTTGCCAGTGCCTATGTTGAATATCAGCAATTTGGTATCACTGTTTGCTATATTGTGTAATGAAGTGAATTTTATAATCTTCTTTACCTTTTACATATTGATTAAGGCATAACAGCTGTAGATGTGATCTTTCCTCGGTGTGGTTGAAGCCCTTTTTAATTTGTCTATTACTGTACTCTCTTTCTCTTAATCTTTTAAGTTCATTTGCTTGATTATAGAAAGTTTTTTCCGTTGAACAGATACATTTCAATCTTTAAAATTGGCTGTGGCGATGCCAACGATGATGGATTTATAATGTGAGGAACCTGCACACGAGAGAATATACAGGTGTCTTTACAAAAAACATCTATTTGTATCTTAACTTTCTCATCCACTTTTATTTTAAAATCCAGAAAATCAATTTCTTTTGCCACTTTATGGGTCAATTTTACATTAAAGGGGTTATCCCACTTCGCCATTTCATACTTACCTGCTGCCAGCGCGCCGTTCACTTCCTGGATTCTGGATGGGGGCGGGCTTTATCTTGATTGAGGTCTTCTCCCGGCCGGGCCGCTCGCTGTCCTGAACGCACACGCTGCTGCGCATGCACCATGGTGACTTATTCCTGGCCAGTATAGTACAGAGCCGGCATGCATGTTCGTGGCTCTGTACTATTCTGGCCAGGAAGAAGTCACCATCGCGCATGCACGGCAGTGTGCGCGTTCAGGACAGCGAGCGGCCTGGCCGGGAGAAAAGGAGTCTTCTGCACAAGCACGGCCACCGGAATTCCAGAGAAGAGCGGTGGCCGTAATCAGGGGAATTGGTTAGTCAAATATACTTACAAAAATGATCACTGTCAAATCATTAACAGATTTAACAGTGATCATTATGATGGGATAACCCCTTTAAGGTTATTCTGGTTTCCATAAAGATAGCCAATTTCTTTTCCATCCATTCCAATATAGATAAAACATCATCGATGTATCGCATCCAGTTATGAACCTTGTCGATTCCGGGTGTATATGCTGGAACACATGTGGCCCCCATGACAACCCCTTGGGTCTGGATGTAATATCTGTCCTTGAAAATGAAAAATTGTGCATTAAAACAAAGTCTAAAAGGGTCAACAAAAATTGGTTGAAATCACTACACAGTTTACTCCCTCTCAAAAATAACGATGTTGCTCTAAGGCCATCCTGATGACGAATGCTGGTATATGAAGACTTTATGTCCACTGTTACAATCCCCATAACTTTTTCTAACACCAAATCCTATTTAGAGTAGCAGTCATATCTTTTATATGAGAGGGTAAATTAGTGACCACCTCTTATAAAAAAAACTAATCAATGTATCTGCATTTTTTATCGCACATACCCCCATTTCCTGCAACAATCGATCTTCCCGGTAGTTCCTGACTATTTGTATGTATATTGGGATTCAGATAAAACGTGGGTCTCCTGCACATTTTCACACACACTTTAATGTCTTCATGCAATTTAATTTGCTTAATAGCTTTCTATTCCTCTTATAGACTTACTAGATTACACGCAAACACTTTGCTATGTGCAGCACTATAGCACTTTACATTTAATTTTTTTTTGCTGGTGTTTTATTTGTTATACAGGGGTTACAGCAGGCATATTTAGGAGCTTTAAGCTTCAATTAGGACCCACCAATTCAATGCACTTTTTGGTTAGACTTTCAGATATTTCTTTCATATATCCATTGGACTATACAGTATTTTTCATGCTCTATACCTGGTGCATACCCTGATGTACATTCCCCACTTTTTACAGTTTTTGGGCTCTGTCTGCACATTCAAATAATTGTGTACATAGTACTGGCATTACTGCTCTTAGCTAGCAGTTCGTTTTACATATTTACTGTGCTGTTATTTGCCAGACAGTCACTTTATCATCCCTGAAACAGTTTCTTTGCTCCCTTTTTTATTGCATCCTGTTTCCAGCTATTATTGTGGGAAACATTTGTTACTGTTGTTTCTAACTAATGTGAGGCAGAGTGCTTTTTACTGATTATGTTTTTAAATATTTTTGGCTTCTGTAACTCTGTCAGGTATAGTGAAAGCTCTGTGCACTTTGTTTCCTAATTCTTGGCTTTGAGTTAATGCTGGAATTTGTGGTTCCACGTCCTGAGGTACCTGAGCAACAAGAACTGGGATTTGAGAAAGGCATCTACTATAGGTAAAATCAAATTCTATAGCATCAGTAAAGTGGACATTATATGTATGGAGTATTTCCCCAGGGTGGGCCCCCAATGGCTTTTGAGAACAGCTAATAATGGGCTGGGCTACAGGCAGGTGAACAGGATCTAGTCCAAGAACATTATTAGAAGGTAGAGTCAGAACTTCAGGCCAGAGGTTAACACACAGAAAGTTATTTTAAGAGAAATTAGGCAAGTCAGGTTAAACACAGTGTACTAGAGAAATGAAAGCAGGGAAATATCCAGGAAACTCTCTAGAGAGGCTGATGAACAAGCATTGGTAGATTGTAGTGGTTTCCCTTTAAGGACTTCACATGCCTAGCTTTTCTATGGAAGGAACTGTTATTGTGTCATGTTGTCATAGTGATGCCATGAGTATGAATGGGCCACATGACATATAGAGTGGGCTATATCACCCATTGGGGCCCATTGAAAATAAACATACTGTACTGTGCTATGCCTGGTACTTTTTCTGTATGTCAATGTGTAGACGTGAAAGTAAAAGTGAAAGAAAAAGTATGCAAACATAATCAGTCCCGTAAGTATCAAAAGGACACTTTTTTCGCATCTGTTGGGAAAATGGGGCCCTACGGATATATTTTCTGTCGACAAGGGGCTCTCCTGGTGAATACACCAAACATAGCCAAAATTCTTACAGGAATATTAAGATTGTAAGCTCCAGGATCTTGATTAATAATCGCTGTACTATAGTATCCAGGTTAAAATAAATCAGGCTCAAAGGGGTTATCCGGTAGGGAATTTTTTTGCAAAGGGTTGAGAATGTTTTAGATAACTAAAAGAAATTATACTCAATCTCACCGATCCCCTGCTTTTCCCATTCTAATGCTTATCGCATCCCTTCTGCTCTCTCTTACCTGATCTGGTATCGATACATAGGAAATGAAAGGCCCACTTAGCCAATTACTGGATGCAGTTGTGATTCACCTCAACCAGTGTTTTGCTTTATATAGAGTACAAACCAAAAAAGTGGGGACCTGATAAACAGAATAACAGTGAGGGGAATTGGTGAAGCTGAGCATAATTTATTTTATTTTTTTAAACTACTGTAATCATTTTACTAAAAATGTTGCCCTTTACGTCTATGACTGAGTTTTCTACCATTGCTTGCCTGTTTGAATGTTTAATCTTGGAAAGAGAGAGAGAGAGAGAGAGAGAGAGAGAGAGAGAGAGAGAAAAAAAAATATATATAAAAAAAAATACTGCGACAAGAAAGTAAAAACTGGGAAATTTTCAGGCCAACTGGAGCTCAATTCTTCCCAAATTCGAATTGAACCCAAATCAAGTTTTGAGTGATTTACTGATCTCTCGTCCCCAGACCTAGCATATTCTATTTATATTACTAGTGTCTTGTTATATGACAGAGGCCCTGGGTGTAGATGCTAACTCTGAATGCCATGTAGTGTTACACCTTTGCCTGTGAGCAAAATTTAAGGAAAAAAAAACATTTCCACGCAAACAAAAACATATAAATATGCTTCAGCAGATTTAATGCAGCTTTTTTTTGTTTGTTGCTAGACAATTCCTATATGTTCAATCATGTTGTTTTTACAATTTTCTATTGTATAGTGGAAATCACAGCAGTTTTGTTATAAAATAAAACTATAAGATGGGATTATTGTATGTAACAATGCTAATTAGATTCTCAAATCTGCAATGTAAAGCAGCAGAAAAGAGTTTCCCTTCCATACATCAGGTGCACGCCATGTAACAACTGCAGCAGTGAGTGCAAATCATGCACATTTGTCATTCCTTGGCACTCGGTGACAGTTCTGACAATTCATTAGGCTCCGCAGAAAAGAGGTTTAGAGGTATTGGAGAGATCTTAGGCAGTGTCGTTGCTCTTACAGTGCACAGAATAAGTACCTGGTATGTTATTTTAGTAATAGGCCCAACGTTCACATTACAGTCAGCAGGGCATATTATGTACTGGTAGATGATAGGGTTCTTAAGCATTGGATGCAGAAGAAATCCAGCTGTTTTAAGTCCTGTGTGGCACCCAGCTTGGCTGGAGATCTCTATGCGGCATGTCACTATTGTGTTAATTTGCTAAATGGACACTTTTCACCCAGGAATGTTCCTCTCATTTTGTTCGGCCTCGGTGAGCACCCATGAACCGTAGCATTAGATTAACAGTGCATTTCTACCGCAGAGTCCCACAACACAATGCGACTACCATGTGCTGCTGTGCAGACTGTATGTGGTCCTGAGTGGATTCAATCCACCTCCTGACACAGCCAATGAGTCAAATAGATGGGAAAGAAAATCAGTGAGCACAAGGCAAGCAAAGACTGATGAAGGGCAAAGGAAGGTTGGAAAGGTGATGGGAGTACAGGAAATAAGAATAAAAGCTCTGCTTGTTATTACGCTTTAGGCTGATTTACTGCACATATTTAGATCTATTGTTATTATATAAAACGCTTAAAAAATTGGTGAACAAATACAAGCATTACCAAAAATGAACATGCTTTTTTGAAATTGTTCTTCATACTCCATGTGGGTGAAATATTATTGTGTATTACAATAGATTAATTTGCACCATGGTCACCCCAGTAAATTTCATGTTTTTTATTTCTTCGGGAAGACTTTACGACACATGAACCAGACAAAGCCGTGCATATGCAGAGAGCCTACTGATCTCTAATGCAGATCTGCAAGCATTCCTTTTACTACCATATGGTGCAGAGATGTAGCTAGTGGTGTGTGCAGGAGGCTTGGGGCCCCATTTCCACTCACATGGTAGGGTGCCTGGGTAGAATAGAGTAATATGCTAACTGCCTTACCATTCACCGTCTTAAAGGCTATAGACCGCATTGAGCCTGCAGCATACAGTATGTGGGGACCGAACAGAGGATGTAAGTATCCCAGCGCAGGTGGTATGTCATCAGAACATTGTGCCACCTGCACCAGGACACTAATTGTGCAGTGATTTTGATGCAACGCTCATTGGGGGATCATTGTGAGGTCTGCACAAGTTTATTTATTTTCATGGGGGAGGGTAAACAAAGCTGGAAATTGTATGTTGGGCATTTAGGGGGCATTATTACTTATCAAGGGGGCATAAAGGAGCATTATTACTTTGCAAGGGATACTAAGGGACATTATTGCCTTTTAACAGTGCCCTATGGTATTATTACTTGCATCATAACCCTCAAAGGGGCATACAGTGGCATTCATGTGGTCCACAGGTTAAAAAGGGGTAGTATTACTTTCTGGAGAAGAACATTATTATTTTCCATAGGACATATGGGGAATTATCCCAAAAGATTCTAATTTTGGTGATTCCAAAACTTTTGTGGTTTGTCCCACAGAAATTGCTCAAAATGGTGGCCACCATTGTACAGTTCAGAAGACAGAGGAGCAAAGTTCTATCACCAAAAAGAGTCATTTTTGAACTTTTTTATTGAATAAAAATTGATAGTGCAGACTGCTTTTAAACATGCTATTTGTTACCACCAGCTTCCATCCGTTTACCCATACTGTAGCTTTATATTTCACCGTCACTTTGATATTAATAATACTGTTTTGGCACTAAAGTGCTAGAAAGGTGTTCTATACAGTTCTAGGAGTTTTCAAGTCAATTAGGGCACTTTTGATTCAGGCTGAATATATGCGGACTGAATGGAATCTAATGACCAAGTTGACCGAATTGGACCCAAAATTAATTTTGGGAAATTCAGCAGCCTCTACTCATGAGACCAGACTGTGTTCTCACAGCAGCCTATGTTAACAGCAGTGGGGAGTGAAAGGATTCATAACAAGCAAAAGAGGATGGTCCTGATGCGATAAAATGATCCTAGTACAGCTGTGATGGTGTCAACATAGGGTTTTCTGCATTATGAAATAACAATATTATTATTTTTTTCATTATTGAACTAAGCTGATATGGTTTAGTTTGTTTTTACAGGTTTGTTAAACTTTTTATTATTATTATTATTATTATTATAGACTATATAAATTAATCAAACAGGTTATAAACTCATATAATGTTATTTATTATTTCTAGGTTACATTTTCGAATCAATAAGATACGTAAGTTGAAGGTTGTAAAATTCTATTAGAAAATTCCCATATGAACGAATGGCTAAAGATTGCATTGAATTTAAGACCAAAAACCCAATCATTGACAAAAAAAACTCCCAATCCTTTGTCTCCCTAATTAATTATGATGACCTCCCCCCTCAGCTTCGAGCTTATGATTTAGGAATGCAGAACTTGGCAATAGATATATTGAGAACCACCTGAAACATTCTTCCTAAACTCCAATTCAATATAACACTTAAATTAAAATGCCAGCGAGAGCACCTTTACTGCTATTGTATGATGATAAAAGGTGGGGAAATCATTTTAGTTAATTAACAGAGTAGATATAGTGCTGACATGAGTTATATACGCTGGATTATATCATGAATCTCGATAGACAGTGTGATGTCATTTTATTCGCCAACCTTCGATGTGATCTTCTAAGCCTCTTCCATTAAATAATTGTAATGAGAAAGTCACTGATATCTTTAAATATATCATTAAGCAAAGCTTATACCACAAGGACTCTGTGGCCAAGATTTATCCAAGGCTGCTGCTATGCATGGCTTATATCTAAAGTTATTTTATCTAGATGGAAATAATGGCCAACGTCTCAAGCCAAAATTGAGAAACTGAATGCAAGTGTGTGGACAAATACCACTGCATTATCAGAAATAGCTGACTATTTTCAAAAAGTTTTGGTATTTGCCAGTGGCGTACATAGAGAAGTAAGGGCCCTATAGCAAGGATCAAACCAGACCCCCCCCCCCCCCCCCCTCACAGGAAAGAATGCTTCATTTGCTAAAAGTTGTTCCTTTAGAAGGTGGAGTCCTGACCAAGTTTTCACCTCCAGTAGAAGAGGGGATGATACCAACTGGGTCCCCTCTTTCCCTGGGCCCCATAGCAGTTGCATGGTCTGCCACTATGGTAGTTATGCCCCTGGTATTTGCAGTGGTAACTGATGCTGCGGTTGATGCAGAATTTTTAAGATAAGTCAAAGCACTCACCATTGCATGTACCAGTCTCCTGAATGCTGCCTCTACTTTGAAATGCAATAGTTATTGATAACATTCACAAATTTATAGCTGAGTCTCTACCAATGTCATCACTTGTGCACCTGCAGAATAGCTGAGGCATGTATACCTGTAAAGGAAAACTTCATGAAACAGTTATTCCCACCTGATAAAGTGTTGGAATACAGCTAGGATATGTGCAGGGGAAAAACAGTGAAGAGCGTTCAGTGCTAAACTAGCATTATTCTCAGGTTCAGGTAGGGGGTGGTGCTCGAGGTCAGACCATCACAGATCATAGAGAGATGGCCTATCCTAGCACCAAGATGGGAATGCTCCTTTAAAAGAACACTCTGGGCAAAACTAACATGTTACGCCAAACAACACAGATAATGAACTCACTGTATTAATCATAGCACAGTATATTAGTATTTCTTAGTGTTCCTGTAAATCAGAGTTCCCACTAGTCTTGCATCTTACCTTAACCTGTCCTAATTCTACAATATCTATTAGAAAGCTCACAGTTATTTTTCATATGCCACTCAGGGGCAGAACTAGCCCTGTACCTCACATGGATCAAGAGATCTCCCCATTCATTGCTCCAATTACTCTGCTAGATTTGGGGGGGGGGGGGGGGGGGGTCATTTTTGCTGGCATTTCCTTTTTGCTGCACCTTTTTCCTATCCCAGCTGAGGGGGTTTTCCCTTTCTGCAGCTCTCTCCCTGTAACTGTCACCTCTTCTAACACAAGAACATCCTGGTGGCAGTTGATGAATGGAACTGAGTATGTGTGTCCGCCTCAGCAAGGTGGACAGAGAAATAAGGAGAAGAACAAAGAGCAAGTGTCAACACACAGATTCATTTTATTGAATAACTCAGTGGCTGTACTAAATTCATGAAAAATATTCAGATTCAAGTGCTGGTTTCAAATGTGTAGAATATCTTTGCCCTTTAATGTTATGGATAGAACTAAGTATTTATTCTGATTGACATTTGGAGCCAGACACATATTTTCAACCCTTAATATAGGGCAATATACGGATGCTGCCCTATAGATCAATACTGTAGGATTATGGTTAAACTTGATGGACCTGTGCATTTTTTTAAACCTTGCTTACTATGTATGTATGTAAGCATGCTACAATCCATAAAATGCAAAACGTTGGTATAGTTTTTAAGTTTTTTTTCTTACCACGTTAACCTCTCAATGCATAATCTCATGCATTTGTGTTAGGGGATCGTAACAAGTAGGCTTATGTCTTGAGCCAGCTGTATAATATAGCTGAGACCCACTGACAGTGACCGGGAATGGAGATGACTCAGATCCTAGTCATTTAACCCATCAGATGCTGCTGCAAATAGCAACCACAGGTTAGACAGAGGGACCCCCCTCCCATCAGAGCTCCTGCAGAGTAATTGGGGTGCTTCAATCAGTTGCAATGACAGCCTGGGGCCTTATGAAGACTCCCATGCCTGTCATAGCTAGCTGCCTATGAAGCTAAACCTGAGGAATCGCCTAACAGGCAGCCTGTGAAAATACCATAGGCTGCAATAGTATACTGTTGTAGTCTATGGGACAAGCAATCAGAGGATCACATATAAAAGTCCACTAGGGGACTAAAAAGTACAGTTAAAGTGAAAAAAGTTTTTGAAAATGTAAAAAATTCAAGTATTAAAATTCAAATCACCCCCTCCCAATTTTGCATACATTTTTTTAAAAAAAATGTATATAAAATAAACAATAAAAATAAATATAATAGATATTACCATGTCCAAAAATGACCAACTATTATAATATAAATACATTTATTGTGTGCGGTGAACACAGAAAAAATTGCCAATTTGCTTTTTTTTTTAAGCACGTTGCTACCACCACCAAAATGTATAAAATAAACACAAAACAAAAACTAAAAAATTAAAAAATAAAGTATTTTCCCTGCTTTCCATTGCAAGCTCTGGTTAATTAAATGGTGACATTAAAAATACAACTTGTCCTGCAAAAAGTAGGCTCTCATATGGCTATATGAACGGAAAATTTTACGTTATGACTCTTGGAAGCTAGGAGGAAAAAACTAAAATGCAAAAAAATGAAAATTGGCTTTTTCCTTAAGGGGTTACAATGTATTAATGTATAATTTGTGATAAAATCTTGAGTGTGAGCCGTCATCCACCTTCTCTGAGATATGAGGTGCAATGAGATATTTTTTGATTGTGATGTCCAGCAAAATCCCTTAGCTGAGGTGTAGCCATCACCGGATTCTAAGCATTCGGGTCTGATGAAAACAGTGCTGCATAACTGCATAGAAGGAATATATTTTTTGAAAATATACTTTATTCAACTAGAATACCGGGACTCTGGTAAAATGATGTATGGGGCAATCGTGTGCTAGGGGCTGATGGGATGTAAATGAAACTAATTAAGGAAATGTCAAACATAATTAATAAAACAGGTTTAAGTTGCAAAAACACTGTCAGCTGAATGAATGGGGACGCAGGCTCCTCTCCTATTGTTTTTCTTTTTCCTCTTCAGTCTTTATTTAGCATGTTCAATTAGGTCGTAGAAAACCTCTTGAAGAAGCTCGCTTTCCACCTCACCTCCTCTTAGCCTGGTCCCATAGAGAGGGAGGAAAATAAATTTGCCTGTCGGCCTGCCGCCTGGAAAAAATTAATTGCCAACTCCTCATCTTTTCCAAGTACTACAGGACATTAACATAACCAATTTGGCTGAACTCCTCACTGAGTGCCTAATAGAGCATCTGAGCAGCTGATAAGATCCGGGTTCTGACGATACCTCATATTAGCATTTTCATAATATCAAAATATTACAGCGGCGTGATTCACTGGGCTCCATTTATTATTGATAAGAACAAAAAAGGTTTTTATAAATAACATACGGGGTGAACGACCTATAATTATGGAAAGCAAATTAGGGTGTGCAGCAGACTCAGTTACATTTGCCTAGAAGTAATGATTCTCGAGACCTTTTTTCTCCCAGGGGATAAGAAAATAATAGATTCCCATGCAACCACAGATGGGGTAGAGAAATGCTATCATCTAGGACACTGTTTACATAAGCTAGGCGACTATGTGACTTTCCAGCTCGGTTTTGCTCATTCGTTCTCATCAGTTCTTGAAGCACTATACAGGAAAGGAAAAAATAACTGGAAGGACACTGAACGACGCTCAAGAAGAACTTAAATGGAAAAGCTTCATGAGACAAGTGCTTACGAGTATGTAAAGTATGTAAGGCGATTAAATTAGACATTGGGTGGCAAAAGGCAATTAAAATATGGTTGCTTCTTGGGTTATTCTGCGGAGAGCCATTTTCCATATCATGTTTATATATGGGTGCATCACAGTTTTATTAACCCCTTAACCCATAATACCGTACATGTACGGCGTTAGGCGCCTGTGAGTGTATGAGCACGCCTCTGCAGTGAGCCCGCTTCATACGAGGCAGGTGCCAGCTGTTTCATACAGCTGGCACCCGTCCGCACTGACGGAGCAGGGATTGCACCACCCCCGTCATTTAACCCCTCATGGTCAACGCTGATCGCGGCACCTGTGAACGAAGGCAGTGGGATGCATCTCCCTCTTCCTTCCGATCGGAGCCCCTGCAGTGAAATGTTGCTGAAGCGATCCAGGCCTGCCATGGCATTGTCCATGCTGAGCTATTCGCGAGGCATAGCTCAGAATAGAGAGCGTAAAAATCCTATTCACCCTAATAGATCTCTATCAGAGATCTCTACCTCTTGCACACGGCCGTTGTTGGCCTTTGCCCATATTGCTACCCGAAAACAGCGGGTCCGCAATATGCGTGTTCTCAAAGGATCTTGTATGTGGACCCATTCACGTGAGTGCTTCCGTGGGGTTTCCCGCCGTGCTTCCGCACCACAAAAATCACGGACCCTTTAAAGTTGAATTGCTCTGGATCTGTTGCGGAAGCCACACTGATGTTGCCCATGCATTGGGGACCGCAAAAACACCAATATATTAAAAGTTTAAATCATCCTCTTTCCCAATTTTACATATAAAAATATATAAACAATAAAAAAATAAACATATTGGGTATCGCAGTGTCTAGAACTATTAAAATGTAAAAAAAAAAAATATTCCTGTGCGGTGGTAAATGAAAAACACACAATTTGCCATTTTTTTTGTTATCTTATCCCCCAAAATATTGAATAAAGGTTATCAAAAAGTTGTACATACTACAAAAATGGTGTCAGTAAAAACTACATTTCGCTACGGAAAAAAAACAAGCCCTCACTCTGCTTTGTAGACTGAAATATAGAAAAGCTATGGCTGTCAGAATATAAAAAAACATGGGCATATGGGAAAGACATGCAAATGAGCAGTATATCTGGACTTCTTCAAAGCATTTGACAATGTACCACATACAAGGTTAGTATATAAAATGAGAATGCTTGGAATGGGAGAAAATGTCTGTATGTGGGTAAGTAACTTTCTCCGTGATAGCAAGCAGAGAGTGCTTAATAACTGTAAACACTCAGATTGGGTCACTGTCACTAATGGGGTACCACAAGGGTCAGTATTGGGCCCTATCCTATTCAATATATTTATTAATGATCTTGTAGGAGGCTTACAAAGTAAAATATAAATTTTTGCAGATGACACTAAACTGTGTAAAGTAATTAACATGGAAGAGGACATAATACTATTTAGGGCCGGCTCTATCATAAGGCAGCCCAAGCAGCTGCTTGAGGGCGCAGAGAAGGGGGGCCGGAAAACAATTAACTTACATTTACCTCGCTGAGCCTGTTTGCCGAGCAGCCCGGCCGAACCCCGCCCTCACACTCACTCTCTCTGTCACAGAGCGGCACGCAGCTGACAGGCTGAGTCAGCAGCCACAGCAACACACACTCTGAGCTACAAGACCATGGTGTATTTAAATCTCATTTAGCATGTCTTTAAGAAAAGTTTCTCCTGGGATTCAAACTTGCGACATTTCACATCAGAGGCAAGGCATTTAACCACACAGCTATGACAGCTGTATAGCATATTACTTAAAAAAAATATAAGACTTCTACTGTAGGTTACTTTGATACCTAGTGTACATACACATGACAGCTGCCCCAGCACACTGTGTATGGATGTAGCAGAGCTGGGTGTGTTGGGGCAACTGTCATGTGTATGGTTGTACCCTAGGTATCAAAGTTCTCTACAGTAGAACTCTTATTTTTATTTTTGTTAAGCAACTGGCTAGACAGCTTTCATAGCTGTGTGGGTAAGTGCTTTGCCTCTGTTCATGGGACATGGGTTCGAATCCCATCACAAACTTTTCTGAAAAACAGGCTAAATAAGAACACGAGCACCAAATCTTTAACACTAGAGGCTGTATCGCATCACTGACATGGAGGTAAGTATAAAAGTTTTTTTTTTTTAAATACTGGACTGTTACTTTACTGGCATGGGGTAGGGGGGCTATTGGCGCCATGATACTGGCACATGGAGGGGGGAGGAGAGAGGCACTTGATACTTGCACATTAGGGGACAGGGGGAGAGGATGGCACTATGATATTGGCACATGGGGGGGATATGAATCATGAGGGGCAGAAATGTGAAATGATGGGGGGGGCAAGAAATGGATATGAATCATGAGGGGCAGAAATGTGAAATGATGGGGGGGGGGCAGGAAATGGAAATGAATCATGAGGGGCAGAAATGTGAAATGATGGGGGGGGGCAGGAAATGGACATGAATCATGAGGGGCAGAAATGTGAAATGATGGGGGAGGCAAGAAATGGATATGAATCATGAGGGGCAGAAATGTGAAATGATGGGGGGGGGGGCAAGAAATGGATATGAATCATGAGGGGCAGAAATGTGAAATGATGGGGGGGGGGCAAGAAATAGACATGAATCATGAGGGGCAGAAATGTGAAATGATGGGGGGCAAGAAATGGATATGAATCATGAGGGGCAGAAATGTGAAATATTGGGGGCGAGGGCAAGAAATAGACATGAATCTTGAGGGGCATAAATGTGAAATGATGGGGGGGCGGAAGAAATGGACATGAATCATGAGGGGCAGAAATGTGAATTTGCTTGTGTTGACAAAAATCCTTGCACCGGCCCTGATACTACTACAGATGGATCTGGATAGATTGGAGGCTTGCGCAGAGAAGTGCCAGATGAGGTTTAACACTGATAAATGTAAGGTTATGCACATGGGAAGGAATAATACGAGTCACCAGTACATACTAAATGGTAAAACACTGGGTAACACTGACATGGAAAGGGACCTAGGAATTTTACTGAACAGCAAACTAAGCTGTAGAAATCAGTGTCAGGCAGCTGCTGCCAAGGCCAATAAGATAATGGATTGCATCAAAAGGGCCATAGATGCCCGTGATGAGAACATAGTCCTGCCACTTTACAAATCAGTAGTCAGACCACACATGGAGTACTGTGTACAGTTCTGGGCTCCTGTGAACAAGGCATACATAGAGCTGGAGAGGGTTCAGAGGAGGGCAACTAAAGTAATAACTGAAATCAGTGGATTACAGAACCCTGACAGATTATCAAAATTAGGGTTATTCACTTTAGAAAAAAGACGACTGAGGGGAGCTCTAATTACTATGTATAAATATATCAGGGGTCAGTACAGAGATCTATCCCATCATCTATTTATCCCCAGGACTATGACTGTGATGAGGGGACATCCTCTGCATCTGGAGGAAAGAAGGTTTGTACACAAACATAGAAAAGCATTCTTTACGGTAAGAGCAGTGAGACTATGGAACTCTCTGCCTGAGGAGGTGGTTATGGTGAACTCAGTAAAAGAGTTCAAGAGGGGCCTGGATGTATTTCTGGAGTGTAATTATCTTATAGGCTATAGCTACTAGAGATGGGTTGTTGATCCAGGGAGTTATCCTGATTGCCTGATTGGAGTTGGGAAGGATTTTTTTCCCCCAAAGTGAGGAAAATTGGCTTCTACCTCACATTTTTTTTTTTTTTTGCCTTCCTCTGGATCAACTTGCAGGATGACAGGCCGAACTGGATGGACAAATGTCTTTTTTCAGCCTTATAAACTATGTTACTATGTTACATACAAAGTTGTAAGATGGTGCCAGCATGTCACTGAGGCCTGAATATTTACAAGCATAGTGGATATGCGCCAACTATTTTTTAATGTCAATTAAGCCCTCCTAGCTTAAACCCCTTTAATGACCAGACCACTTTTTACAATTCTGCACTACACTACTTTCACCGTTTATCGCTCGGTCATACAATTTACCACCCAAATGAATTTTACCTCCTTTTCTTCTCACTAATAGAGATTTCATTTGGTGGTATTTCATTGCTGCCGACATTTTTACTTTTTTTGATAATAATCAAAATTGACTGAAAATTTTGCAAAAAAATGTAATTTTTCACTTTCTGTTGTAAATTTTTTCAAATAAAACTACATTTCTATATACATTTTTCTCTAAATTTATTGTTCTACATGTTTTTGATAAAAAAAAAATGCAATAAGTGTATATTTATTGGTTTGGGTAAAAAAAATATTAATTTACTATGGTGCAAAAAAAAATAATTTACGCAATTTGACTTTCTGAGCACCTGTCATGTATCCTGAGGTTCTACAATGCCCAGAGAGTAGAAACACCCCACAAATGACCCCATTTCGGAAAGTAGACACCCTAAGGTATTCGCTGATGGGCATAGTGAGTTCATGGAAGTTTTTATTTTTTGTCACAAGTTAGCGGAAATGGAATTTTTCTTTTTTTTTCTTACAAAGTCTCATATTTCAACTTGTGACAAAAAAAATTAATTTTACATGAACTCGCCATGCCCCTCACGAAATACCTAGGGGTGTCTTCTTTCCAAAATGGGGTCACTTGTGGGGTATTTATACTGCCCTGGCATTTTGGGGGACCTAAAGCATGAGAAGTAGTTTGGAATTCAAATGCGTAAAAAATGCCCTGTGAAATCCTAAAAGTACTCATTGGAATTTGGGCCCCTTTGCGCACCTAGGCTGCAAAAAAGTGTCACACATGTGGTATCGCCGTACTCAGAAGAAGTAGGGCAATGTGTTTTGGGGTGTATTTTTACATATACCCATGCTGGGTGAGATAAATATCTCTGTAAAAGACAACTTTTCCAATTTTTTTATTCAAAGTTTTCATTTTACAGAGATATTTCTCTCATCCAACATGGGTATATGTAAAAATACACGCCTAAACACATTGCCCAACTTCTCCTGAGTACGGTGATACCACATGTCTGACACTTTTTTTGCAGCCAAGATGCGCAAAGGGGCCCAAATTCCAATGAGTACCTTTAGGATTTCACAGGGCATTTTTACGCATTTGGATTCCGTGAGGGGTATGGTGAGTTCATGTAAGATTTTATTTTTTGTCACAAGTTAGTGGAATATGAGACTTTGTAAGAAAAAACAAAAAAACAAAAAAAAAAAACAATTTCCGCTAACTTGTGCCCAGCGATTTTACTGTGTTTTTGAAGTGATCAGAAAAAATATAATTCTGTCACTGCGGTGGGGCGGACTGAATGCAAGTGTACGCACAAGATCAGGCCTGATCGGGTGAACACTGCGTTTTTTGTAGAACCTATAGAACATGTCCTATTCTTGTCCGCAATTACGGACAAGAAAAGGCATTTTCTATATAGTTCTGGCAATGTGCGGATCCGCAAAATGTGGAAAGCACATTGCCGGTGTCCGTGTTTTGCGTATCCGCAGATCCGCAAAACAAATACGGACGTCTGAATGGAGCCTTAAAGGGGGGTGATCAATGACAGGGGGGTGATCAGGGAGTCTATATGGGATGATCAGGGGTTAATAAGGGGTTAATAAGTGACAGGGGGGTGTAATGTAGTGTGGCGATTGGTGCTATTTACAGGGCTGCCTGTGTCCTCTGGTGGTCGATCCAAGCAAAAGGGACCACCAGAGGACCAGGTAGCAGGTATATTAGACGCGGTTAACAAAACAGCGTCTAATAAACCTTTTTGGGGTTAAAAAAAATTGCATCTACAGCCTGTCAGCGAATGATCGCTGCTGGCAGGCTGTAGATCAACTTCTCAGGCTAGCGCCGCTGTGAACGCGCGCACCTCTCGCAAGATGACGCGCCGATGCGTCTACGAGGAATAACCCGGCCACCCGCAGGACGCATCCCTGCTTTAGGCGGTCGGGAGATGGTTAATCTTAAAGGGGTTTCCTAGAAATAATTAACTATCCGTGCCATTGCAGGGAGTGACTGCCTTTCATGGTAACATGTCACTGTGGAAGAAGGTCATTGGCAGCAGCAGTGACCATGTCCATACCTTGCCCAGAAGAAAACAATCCAGGGATTGGAAAATGGATGATTGTGAGCAAGGTAAGTTTAAATCTACCAATAGGTGATGCAGGTTAGGGGCCATCAGTAAATGATTATTTACTCCTGGAAAAGTACTTTGCCGCAAAGTGTTTATCTGTGGAAAATCATTCCCTTGTAGTATGAAAACATACTGCATTTTTGTTATATTTATTCTTATTACTAGAGTGTTTGAGACATCCCCATGGAATGAGACTTAATTATGAGACAAGCAGGAGAAAATCTTTAAAGCTATTGGAATACGTTCCCTTCATTGCAACTTACTTTGAATTTCAGGCTCTACAGATACTGCAGCTATAGCACTAGAACAGGTGCAGCAGCATGATAATGCTAGAAAAGTTCTTTTAAGTGTGAATTTAACTGACAAGTGAAGCTCATGTTACCAGTCGAGTTGTGTATATGGTAGGAAACTAAGGCTACTTTCACATCTGCGTTTTTAAATCTGGCAGAGAAAGATCCTGCCAGAGTTCACCATATCTTGCATAACCAGATAGTGGTTTGCACTGCCAGATCCCCATTGATTAAAATGGGATGAGGCTGCTTTCTGTCAGAAAGACAAAAAGTTGTTGAGTTGTCTGGCTAAAAGTTGGCATTTATGCCAGAAAGCATCCAGATCCCATTGTAGTAAATAAGGTTTTGGCAGTGCATGGTCCTATGGTAAACTCCAACAGACTGTTCCTCTGCCACAACAGCCTGCCGGATTCAAAAATGCAGATGTTAAAAAAGCCTAAACAATAGTTTAAAAGACAGCACTCTGAGAAAAATTGTGGACAAGCTATCCGTAGGGGTAAATAAACTTTTTGCATGTTTTCAATATTTTTCAGTGTGCTGCCTTTTTGCTACGTATTTCATTTGTTGGGCAATAGTCTAGTCCCCTCAGGTGTGTACCTATTTTGATTTTGACTTGTTTGCCATTCTAGTGCTGCTATTTTTCTGCTTTTCTAAACAATAGTTAGCCATAACAGGTTTTCATTCAAAATTACATCTGAATCATATAGATTGAAAACTGGTATTACATTAGCGAAATGTTATATTCCTCATATTCGTGTTTCTCAACCTCTTCATGCCAAGTATCCCTAGTGACAAGAAGTTACAATTAAGTACCTCAAAGGAAGTGATCAGTGATAAATGTTAACAAAATAAAGCTATTCTAATACCTCTGTCTGGGCTCTGTTCCAAGCCTCCATCTTCAGTTCCTTCAAATCTGATTGAACGACTATCACAGTGTGCAACTCTGTCAAGATGACAAACGCCACATTTGGACCGATGGATGGCTATTCGTTTTTAAATCAGTACTGCCAAACATAAAGCTGAATACATACCTATTACATCAAGTAGCGTCTACTTTCATTGTAGGTATTTTCTTTCCTCATCTTCTCCATTTGGCCCAGACCTCTATGAAAACCTCTTTCAGTCACAAATTGTCTCTGCAGAGTTTGCCTCACAGATAGTTTAGGTTCCTCACTTTTCCATCATCATCTCCTCTTTGTCAATACAGACTGCCCAAGCTGGTGTCCCCAGAGTATCATCCTGTTGGTAACCCAAATAATGTGCTCCAAATACAATACTGCAGAAACAGATAGTCCACCTGAACATACTAGTACTGACAGATAGTGCCACCTTCAATAATTACTGCCACATGGTGCTCTAAAAAATATTAGTGCCCAACAAATAGTTCTTATGACAGTAATAATGCCTCACACAGTGCCCCCCAAAAATAAGTTTGTGTAAGCGTGCCCCCTATAGTAATAATGCTCTCTATAGTCCCATTAATAGTAATAATTCTCTCTGAGCTCCTTTATTAGTAATAGTGCTCCCTACACTGCCCTCAGTAGTAATAATGGACCTGAGAATGCCCATGTTAGTAGTAGAAGTAGTGCCCTAGTAGTAATAATGTTCCCATAGTGCCCATAGTAATAATAATATTCCCAATAGTCAACCATTAGTAATTCCCCCTATAATGCCCCCAGTAATAACAAAGCCCACCATAATGCCCTTCCTATTAATAACCCCATCATAATACCCCTCGGTAGTATTAAACTAATAAACATAGTACGTCTCAATAGTACTAATGGACTTCATAATGCCCCAGTACTAAATAAGTTCCTATTACACAGTCCAGTGGTAGTAATCCCCCCTATAGTGCATACCAGTAGTAAAAATGTCACCCTATAGTGCCTTCAGTATAAATAAACCCATTATAGTGCCTCCAGTAATAATAATCCCAACATAGTGCCCCCAGTAGTTATAGACCTACCCCTCCCCAGTATATTAATAATCTCCTTTATGGTGTCCCCAGTATTAATAAAATGCCCATTGGGTGGCCCAGTACTAATTAAGCCTCCTTATAGGGTGCCCCAATACCACTAATGCCACCGTATAGTGCCCCTGGTATTTCTAAAGCAACCCTATAATGTCTATAGCAGTATTGATGCCACCTTATAGTGCCCCCAGTGGTAATAATCCCATGGTATTGTACCCCCAATAGTATTAGTAGTATAAATGCTACTTATTTTGCCCCCAGTAAGGGTACTTTTAAACTAGCGCTTTTCTTTTCCAGCACTGAGTTCCGTCCTAGGGGCTCTATACCAGAAAATAACTGATCAGTTTTATCCCCATGCATTCTGAATGGAGAGCAATCTGTTCAGAATGCATCAGGATGTTTTCAGTTCAGTCTTTTTGACTTTTCAGGACGGAGATAATACCGCAGCATGCTACGGTTTTATCTCCGGCCCAAAAAAACTGAAAACTTGCCTGAATGCCGGATTCAGCATTTTTTCCATAGGAATATATTAGTGCCAGATCCAGCATTCAAAATACCAGAATGCCGGATCCGCCCTTCCGGTTTGCGCATGTGCAGACCGAAAAAAAGGTGAAAAAAATAAAACCCAGATCCGTTTTTCCGGATGACACCGGAAAGACGGATCCGGCAATTCAATGCATTTGTAAGACGGATCAGGATCCTGATCCGTCTTACAAATGCAATCAGTTGGCATTAGTTTTGACGGATCCGACAGGCAGTTCCGGCAACGAAACTGCTTGCCAGATCACTCTGCCGCAAGTGTAAGAATACCCTAACATGATCAACCAAAGTGACAAAGGAAAACAAAACATCAAATACTCACCTGACTCCTGTTCCATGCTGCCATATGTCACAAGGTGCATAGATGACTCAGGCCTTTTCAGGCTGCATCCTGAGCTGCCTGTGTCCTGGCTCAGGTGGTCGTGATGATATAATTGTGCCTCCTGGTCGGTCCTTTCATGCACTTGTCCCTGTCAGTAGTTATGTTCCGAACGATTCGGCGGCGAACATAGCTTGTTCGCGTTCGCCGCGGCGGGCGAACAGATGCGATGTTCGGTCTGCCCCCTATACATCATCATTGAGTAAACTTTGACCCTGTACCTCACAGTCAGCAGACACATTCCAGCCAATCAGCAGCAGACCCTCCCTCCCAGACCCTCCCACCTCCTGGACAGCATCCATTTTAGATTCATTCGGAAGCTGCATTCACAGTGAGAGGAGGGACAGTGCTGCTGCTGATGATTCAATAGGGAAAGTGTTAGCTAGGGCATTGTTCTGTGTCCACAGACTCATCTGCTGTAAGGACAGCGTCCTGACAGCAACCCAAAAAGCCCTTTTCAGGGCTGGTACATCAGTCTGCTTTTTTTAAATTTTATATATATATTGTAGGAGAGTCCCCGGAATAATAATGGACGGACGATACGTGCCACCAGAGGTCCTGGCCTCGGTGGAGTAAGAACCGGATCATTGCGGTTACAGCGGCGAATGCTGCTGGCGCAGCGTGTCCGGGCCGGTTCTTACTGGGAACAGGTAAAGAGTGGGGGGGGTGCCTGTTCCCCACGGCCAGCCCAGGTTTTTGGTGGAGCTGGGCCTTTAAGAACCCAGCCTGCGGATGATGGGGGTGGGGTGTGTCTTGCTGTGCTGGAGATTTCCACAGACAGAGTGAGTGCTGGTGAAGGAGAGTCTGGGCGCAGCACACATTGAAGGATAGCCCTGGGACCTGTGGTGCTACGAGCCGAAGGGGCTCTGACCTGAGGGAGACAAAGGCAGATAGCCTAGAAGCCTGCAGAACTGCTGTGGTCTGTCCAAAACAAGGTGACTCAAACCTGCTGTTTATTTTCTATGGAAGGACTTTTGTTCTATGCACTATGTGGATATGCACCTGTGTGGTCTGCACATTGCCTGTTATGCCGTTGGTGTGAATAAAGTCACAGTGTATCACAAAAACTGTCTATGATTGCCTCAATACTGCCGCCGCTACCGTAGCCTACCACGAGCACATCCCCACAATTGGTGGCTTGGAGCGGGCATTCCTGCAGTGAGGCAGGCCTGAGGCAAAAGTTGTGTTGGACTGCATGTCATATATCAGGCCTGCAAGTTTTATGGTTCCTGACAAGATGGAGGAGGCCATTAAGCACCTGATTCAGAGTAATGTACAGCAGCAGAAAACAAACAATCTCCTAATGCAGCAGCTGGTAGCCATGCAAGAGTCGGTGCGAACATCCCTGCAAGGAGTTTTAACTGCGACAACCCCGACTGTGTCTACCGCCAGGGACAAAGTCCGATCCGCCCTGAGGAAAATGGGTCCGGGAGATGATATAGAGGCATTCCTGATGGTATTCGAAAGAACCGCGGAGCAAGAGAGGCTGCCGTTGGAGCAGTGGGCCGAGGTGGTGGCGCCTTTTCTGGTGGGGGACGCACAAAAGGCCTATTTTGACCTCAGCTGCGATGAGGCCAAGGACTATGAGAGGCTAAAAGCTGAGGTGTTGGCCAGGTTGGGGGTAAACACCTATGTGCGAGCGCACAGGGTGTATCAGTGGGTGTTTGCCGAGTCCCGACCCGCCCGGTCACAAGCCTATGACTTACTTCACCTAGTAAAAAAATGGCTTCAGCCTGAGATATTGAGCCCTTCTCAGATGGTTGAAAGGGTCGTGGTCGACAGGTTCGTGCGTACCCTCCCGAGAGCCATACAGCGCTGGGTGGGACAAGGCGATCCAGGCAACCTGGAACAACTGGTTAGCCTGGTGGAGAGGTATATGGCCACTCAGGATTTGGGGCGGGACTCAGCGGTACTACCAAAGTCACGTCAGCCCCCGCTGCCGACCCGGGATCCTGAAAAAGGGATCCCACCACATAAGGAGGGGAGTGGATCTCCAGTCCGTGGGAGGAATACCCTGGGGAGGAGGGAGGCTGCGAGGATCAGATGTTGGCATTGTCAGGACTGGGGACATGTGGCATCTAACTGCCCTAGGGCATCCGAACCCATGGACTGCGGGTTCGCTCGCCGGTCCTCTTTTTATGCCCAACCGGTGTATATAGCTGACCCCCTGCTGGCGGCGGACAACCCTCCGGTGTGTGATGTCGTTGTTAATGGACACTCCGTGCAGGCCCTGCTGGACTCTGGGAGCCTGGTAACTCTGGTCCATGAGTCGCTGGTAACGGAAAAACTCCCAGAAAGGCGAACCCTTACCATTGTCTGTATACATGGGGATCGCAGGGAGTATCCCACCACTAAGGTTACCCTGGCAGTGTGTGGAAAGGAGGTACCACATGTCGTCGGGGTGGGGAGACGGCTCCCTTATGCCGCAATATTGGGGAGGGACTTTCCCCTGTTCTGGACTTTGTGGAGGAACGGGTTGCCTACCTATGGGGAAGGAAAATGTCCAGGTCCCGAGCCCGAGGACCCCGAGGCAGGGACCCCAGCTGTAGGGGGTCACCGTAGAGGAGGTAGAGTGTAACCCTGACCGGTTTCCCCTAGAAGTATTGGCGGGTGAGACAGTAGAAAGTTCGTCCATCCTGGATCTGGAGGTACCCCGAGAAACCTTCGGGACCGCACAGCTCCAGGATTCGACGTTATTGCGGGCTAGAGAAGGTGTGTCGGTGGTTAATGGTGTTGCCCAGCGTCCCGGCGCCGATACCGTATTTCCTCACCTGGCCTATAACCAGGACCTGTTATATAGGGTAGACAAGGTGAGGCAGGAGGTGGTGGAACAACTGGTGGTGCCCCAGCCTTACCGGCGAATGGTCTTGGATTTAGCGCATGCGCATGTGTTGGGTGGTCATCTGGGGATTAAGAAAACGCTGGAGCGAATTCTACAATGGTTCTATTGGCCTGGGATATATGAGGAAGTCCGGAGGTTCTGTCAGTCCTGTCCAGTGTGTCAGCTGACTAGCCCCCAACCTCACTATCGCAGTCCACTGGTACCTATGCCCATTATAGAGGTGCCCTTCGAAAGGATCGCCATGGATCTGGTAGGCCCCATTATTAAGTCAGCCCGAGGTCACCAACACATCCTGGTAGTGTTAGACTATGCCACTCGCTATCCGGAGGCGGTCCCATTGCGCCATACGTCGGCCAAGGTAATAGCTAAAGAGCTCATGAGTATGTTTGCCCGGGTGGGGATACCAAAGGAGATTCTGACGGACCAGGGGACACCCTTTATGTCCAAAATAACAAAGGAATTGTGTAAGCTATTAAATATTAAACACCTGCACACGTCCGTCTACCATCCCCAAACCGATGGGTTAGTAGAACGGTTTAATAAGACCCTGAAGTCCATGCTAAAAAGAGTCGTGGCTAAGGACGGGAGGGATTGGGACTTACTGTTGCCCTATGTTTTGTTTGCGGTACGGGAGGTGCCCCAGGCGTCCACGGGGTTCTCGCCCTTTGAGTTGTTATATGGGCGACATCCCCGTGGGCTACTGGATATCGCTAAGGAAGCATGGGAGCAACAGCCTACGCCTCATAAAAGTGTGATAGAGCACATAGGAAAAATGCAGGACCGAATAGGGGTCGTGTTGCCGATCGTCCGTGAGCACATGGAAGCGGCACAACTGGCCCAGAGTCGGGTATATAACCGAACCGCCCGGGTAAGGACATTTCACCCGGGGGACCGAGTTCTTGTACTCGTGCCCACGGTCGAGAGTAAATTCTTGGCCCGGTGGCAAGGACCCTATGAAGTTAAGGAGAAGGTGGGCCCAGTTGATTACAGGATATACCAGCCAGGGAGGCGGAAGCCCGAACAGGTATATCATGTGAATCTACTAAAACCTTGGAGAGACAGAGAGAATTTGTTTGCAGACAGCCCGCCCTCTGTCGGGACGTCAGGGAGTGACCCGGGGTCACCAGGTGTTCCGGAGAACGCAGCTGGGGTGACGATTGGGGACGGACTGTCGACCAAACAAGCACAAGAGGTGAAAGAATTTGTTAGTCGGAATAGGGACGTATTCTCTGACCTTCCTGGACGTACCACCTTGATCGAGCATGACATTGTCACCGAGCCCCGGGTGAAAGTCCGCCTAAGACCATACCGAGTACCGGAGGCTCGGCGACAGGCCATTTCGCAGGAGGTAAGATCGATGCTACGTCTAGGGGTCATAGAAGAGTCAAAGAGCGAGTGGGCTAGCCCGATTGTCCTTATTCCCAAACCGGATGGTTCATTACGGTTCTGTAATGATTTTAGGAAATTGAATGAGGTATCAAAATTTGACGCCTATCCCATGCCTCGGGTAGACGAGTTGATAGAGCGGCTGGGAAAAGCCCGGTATTTTTCGATCCTAGATCTCACGAAGGGCTACTGGCAGGTACCTCTGACGGAGGCGGCAAAGGAGAAGACGGCCTTTGTCACCCCGGAGGGGCTTTTTCAGTATAGGGTGTTGCCTTTTGGGTTGCATGGCGCTCCGGCTACGTTCCAGCGTCTGATGGATGTCGTCCTCAAGCCCCATCACCAGTATACCTCCGCGTATCTGGATGATATAGTCGTGTTTAGCCCAGACTGGGAGGGTCATTTGTCAAAACTTCAGGCAGTGATAGATTCTCTAAGGAAGGCGGGGTTAACTGCCAACCCAAAAAAATGCTCGGTGGGACTAGAGGAAGCTCGCTATTTGGGGTATGTGATTGGACGCGGAGTCATTAGGCCCCAAGTAAATAAAGTTGAAGCAATCCGGAATTGGACCAGGCCTCGTACGTCCAAGCAAGTACGGTCATTTTTGGGCCTGATTGGGTACTACATGAGGTTCATTCCCCATTTTGCCACCTTGGCAGCCCCGTTAACCGGCCTCTTGAAGGGTAGAAAGTCGGTGATGGTTCGCTGGGGGGAGAAGGAGGAGGAGGCGTTCTCCCGTTTGAAGTCGGCCCTATGTGAGTCCCCAGTTCTGGTGACGCCCGACTTCAAGCGGGAGTTTGTAGTTCAAACAGATGCCTCGGGAGTAGGACTAGGGGCTATGCTTTCCCAAGAGCTCAACGGGGAAGAGCACCCCGTGATTTTTCTAAGCCGCAAGCTTACCCCAGCAGAAACCCGATATAGCATTGTGGAGAGAGAGTGCCTCGCCATTAAGTGGGCACTCGAGTCTCTCAGATATTACCTTCTGGGGAGAAGGCTCCGTCTGGTGACCGACCACTCCCCTCTCCAGTGGATGAGTCGGGCTAAGGAGGGGAGCGCTCGGGTTACCAGGTGGTTCTTGTCCCTCCAGAACTTTAAGTTCACTGTTGAGCACAGGGCCGGCCGCTTACAGGGGAACGCAGATGCCCTGTCCCGGGTACACTGCTGTGCATGTGTTCACCCCCTCAGGCTTGAACAGTATGTTCAAGCCCTCAGGGGTGAACAAAGGGGGGGGGGATATGTAGGAGAGTCCCCGGAATAATAATGGACGGACGATACGTGCCACCAGAGGTCCTGGCCTCGGTGGAGTAAGAACCGGATCATTGCGGTTACAGCGGCGAATGCTGCTGGCGCAGCGTGTCCGGGCCGGTTCTTACTGGGAACAGGTAAAGAGTGGGGGGGGTGCCTGTTCCCCACGGCCAGCCCAGGTTTTTGGTGGAGCTGGGCCTTTAAGAACCCAGCCTGCGGATGATGGGGGTGGGGTGTGTCTTGCTGTGCTGGAGATTTCCACAGACAGAGTGAGTGCTGGTGAAGGAGAGTCTGGGCGCAGCACACATTGAAGGATAGCCCTGGGACCTGTGGTGCTACGAGCCGAAGGGGCTCTGACCTGAGGGAGACAAAGGCAGATAGCCTAGAAGCCTGCAGAACTGCTGTGGTCTGTCCAAAACAAGGTGACTCAAACCTGCTGTTTATTTTCTATGGAAGGACTTTTGTTCTATGCACTATGTGGATATGCACCTGTGTGGTCTGCACATTGCCTGTTATGCCGTTGGTGTGAATAAAGTCACAGTGTATCACAAAGACTGTCTATGATTGCCTCAATACTGCCGCCGCTACCGTAGCCTACCACGAGCACATCCCCACAATATATATATATTGCAGTTGCCTGGCTGCCCGTGTGTGAGAGGCTGCAGGCTCAGTCACAGACAGCACTGTGTGCACAGCGCACACCATTCATACAGGGTGTGACAGAAAATACCTTGCAGATAAAAAAATAATTATATTTAATATTTTTCTGTGATATAATCCCAGTTGCAAGCCAGTGTGTGTCAGGCCCACATAGACTGTATTGTGGCCACTGGCAAGGCCTCCACTCAAACCGTTACAGGGTGTCACTCACTCCAATACCTTGCAGATAAAAAAAAATTATATTTCATATTTTTCTGTGATATAATCACAGTTGCAAGCCAGTGTGTGTCAGGCCCACACAGACTGTATTGTGGCCACTAGCTAGTGGCTAGGCCTCCACTCATACCGTTACAGGGTGTCACTCACTCAAATACCTTGCAAATAAAAAAAATTATATTTAAATATTTTTCTGTAATATAATAACAGTTGCAAGCCCGTGTGTGTCAGGCCCACACAGCACTGTACTGTGCCCACTGCCCGACACTTATATAGGGTGGCACAGTTCCTTGCACGCATAGTACAACTTTTCTAAAAAAAAATACAGGCAGAGGCAGGCCACCCCGCAGAGGCCGTCGTGGCCGTGGTGCTGACTGTAGATTATATTTAAATATTTTTCTGTAATATAATAATAGTTGCAAGCCCGTGTGTGTCAGGCCCACACAGCACTGAACTGTGCCCACTGCCCGACACTTATATAGGGTGGCACAGTACCTTGCACGCATAGTGCAACTTTTCTAAAAAAAAATACAGGCAGAGGCAGGCCACCCCGCAGAGGCCGTCGTGGCCGTGGTGCTGTGATTTCCACTGGCCCTGGAATAATGCCCAGTGTTCAGAGGCCACGTACACTGAACCCAAAAAATTCTGAGAAAATAGTTGACTGGCTTACACAGGACACCCAATCTTCAACAGCTTCCGCTAAGAACCTTGATGCACCATCCTCCTCCAGCTCAGCTTTGGTCACCTGCTCTCAAGTTACCACTCTCCCTCCCACCGCCACCACTACCACCACAGCCACCACAGCTGCTTCACTTGATCCCACCAGAGGAGTTATTTACACATCAGTTGGATGAAGTGATTAGTGATTCACAACCATTATTGCCAGAGGATGTAGATAACAGGGATATGTCTCAGTCAGGCAGCATAATGTCCTTTAGGACTTTATTAACCTATTTTTCTCTGCACCTACCAATAGTCTTAAGACTTAACTTTTAATTTCTCTCAAATAAAAATAAAAGTGATTTGGTAATATACCGACATAACAATAGTGTTTAAAATTTTCAGTGTCACTGGCCTTTATTTGTCACTTCAATATCTAGATGCTCAAGTTGCCACAGCAGGCTACGCGTTTGCCTGACTTTATTATCGGCACTGTATCTAGGATTCCTACGTTTACTAAGACACTAGTGACTACTGTTTAAAATTAGAGCCTCACGCTGCCCCCCGACATGTTTCGCCGAATACCGGCGTCCTCAGGGGTTCGGGCAGTGTTTGTGAGCGTGTTCGCCTCGTCTCAGGCTTTTATGACCTAGGTTGTGACGTGTTTCCTGATCATTAGCATTGGAGGTGTGGTATCCTTGCTTGCTAGATTGCTGATTGGATAGTACAGAGGCTCGGCTCTATGACGACTTGACCACTCCCCCTGACGTAGGTTGTATGTGGTTACTCTTCTCTCTACTGGTGCTTGTAATCATTCGGCGCCGCAGTTATTGATGACATGGGCGCTCTCTGTATTGGTGCGTGTAATCATTCTGCGCCGCGATTGTTAGTGACGTGAGCGCTCTCTGTACTGGTGCGTATACTCATTCGGCGCCGCTTTTGTTGATGACGTGGGTACTCTCCAACGACATCACTACACGCCCATGCCTCCGATGGTTTCCATGGTAACCTATCAACTCTACTTTCTAGTGATGTGCTCCCCACTATTATTCGTGAACACCAGATATTATCTATAGGTCGACAGAAGGAGAAGGAGAACTAGTTGCCCCAATCCCACCATTCAGTACACTTACCCCAAAGTCCAAATTTACCCCCCCCTTTGGAAAATATGCTAATATACAAACCTTTGTTGATGTTGTAACCAGAGATATACAGAAAATGAAAGCTCCAAAAAGGAACAAATATAGTAATCTAAGCATTGAGGAGCAGAGAGCCATGAAAGATCTAATGGAAAATGAGAACCTGGTTATTAAACCTTCTGATAAGGGAGGAAATACTGTTCTATTGGAAAGGAAAGATTATGAGAGAATGGTAATGGATCTCCTGAATGAGACAAACACATATAGGGAGCTGAAATCAGACCCCACAGAAAAATATGTAGTTGAACTTAAAAAATTATTAAAAGACGCCAAAGATCGTAATTTAATAACGAAGGAAGAATATAAAGTCATGTACAGGCCGAGACCAACTAGAGCAACGTTTTATGCTATTCCGAAAGTCCATAAGCAAAGAGTACCGATCCCAGGGAGACCTATCGTCTCCGGCAATCAAAGCCTATGCGAAAATATAAGCGAATATGTCGAACAGGTTATTTCCCCCTTTGTAAAAACCTTGCCCTCGTATCTCAAGGATACTAAGGACACTGTCGTCAGGCTGCAGGAAATCCAGGTTAACTCACATACATTAATAGCTAGTCTCGACGTCGAGGCACTCTATACGAGCATCCAACATCAGCTGGGCATACAAGCAATTCAATATTACTTAAATACTAAGGGAATACAATATCACGAGCACAATAATTTTGTCATTGCACTATTAAAATTTCTGTTGGAGCACAATTATTTTCTATTTAATGGAAAATATTATTTACAGACAACCGGAACTGCTATGGGCACGATTTGTGCACCAAGTTATGCAAATTTATTTTTAGGGTGGTGGGAAGATCGAATTGTTTTCACAGACACAATGGAGAAGTACACAAAGCACATATTATTTTGGGGTCGTTATATCGACGACATTTTAATTTTTTGGGATGCCACTGAAGCACAATTTCATGAGCTTGTATGCCAGCTGAACGATAACCAAGTAGGCATGAAGTTTACAGCCGAAATACATAAGAATACACTGAATTTCCTGGACCTTAAGATTAACCTGCAGCCTGACGGCAGGATCCAAACCGAGATACATCGTAAAGTAACATCAACAAATAACCTATTACATTGGCAGAGTTTTCACCCTGACCCCCTCAAAAAAGGAATCCCGGTGGGGCAGTATCTCCGAGCTAGGCGGAACTGCTCCACCGAGGAAGCATTTCAAGAAGAATGTAAAATCCTTATACTCACGCTTCTACGAGAGAGGGTATTCCAAGAAATGTCTGCATCGGGCCTATAACAGAGCTAGGAACACCGAAAGGCTGGATTTGCTGACGGATAAAAAAACAAAAGAGGGAACAAAAATTATACGATGTATAGGAACGTATGACACTGAACATAGAGCTATACAACAAATTCCTAAAACGGCACTGGCACATATTGCAAACTGATGTAGATTTGCAATATGTAATACCTAAATATCCTGCAATCACATACAGGAGAGGTCAGAACTTAAAAGAAAAATTAGTCCACAGCCATTATCAACCCCATCGAACTTGTAAAAAAACTAACTGGCTGTCCCACAATGGATCATACCCATGTGGGGACTTGTATCTTCTGTAGCAAGATGGCAGTTACAAAAACATTCATCAATCCAGTGGACGGGAAAAACTATGAAATTAATGATTACATTAATTGCAAGACAAAGGGGGTAGTGTATATTATTAGATGCGATTGCCCAAAACTGTACGTTGGAAAGACTATTCAGGAGTTGAGAAGACGAGTATCCAAACACCTGAGCAGTATTAGTACAGGAGAAGATACTAGCCTGGCCAGACATATGAGAGACAAGCATAAAGGCAGTAATACAAACATCAAAGTTTGGGGAGTAATGAAGGTGAAAACAGGCCCACGAAAAGGGGACATAGACCAAAAACTTCAACAAGAGGAGACGAAATGGATCTACTTACTGAATAGCCTGTCTCCAAACGGCCTCAATGAAGGGTTCACGTATTCGTCCTTCCTTTAGATGGTACCTCACATCTGAGAACAAATGGAAAAATATTATAACAAAAATTACAGAATAAAACTTACGATACATTAACAATAACAAGAGCAACCTCAATTTAGGCCAGACCTAAATAATTAAAACAGCTATATATCAAAAAAGAAAAACCAAAATTATGAGTTGGAAAGTCAAGCAAGGCACTGACGACCTATAGAGAATAACTAGAAAAGAAAAAGAGAAAAAACCAACCCAAAAAGAAGAAAACAACTATAATGACCAGTATGTGAGCCCCACAAAAAAAGAATAAGGTGAAAAATAGAACGGATAATAGGGGAAGATACACCCAAGGAATAAATAGAAGTCGATCAATAAAGAGGATAGTAAATCCAGGAAGTAGCCATAAATATGGACATAGAGGTATAATAACTGTAAGGTAACAGTAAATAAACTAAACCAAGTGAAATGGCTATAGACTACACCTGGATATCCTCATATCCCTAAAATACTCAACCCCATCTCACTCTCCCCCGCGCCTCCCCCCTGTTAATAAATTGGATACTGGACAACTAATAATATAAGGTCCAAAACCCTTAAAGATAAATCTGGGGGAATATGGAAACATATGAAGAAAATGAGGAGAGATATATCTAACTTGAGAGCCAATTGAAGAGATGGCGGATCAATTGGCAATGTTGGAGAGTAAATGCGGATTGTAGAGGGTGAGATGGAGATGAGTTTAGGATCTGTCGACCTATAGATAATATCTGGTGTTCACGAATAATAGTGGGGAGCACATCACTAGAAAGTAGAGTTGATAGGTTACCATGGAAACCATCGGAGGCATGGGCGTGTAGTGATGTCGTTGGAGAGTACCCACGTCATCAACAAAAGCGGCGCCGAATGAGTATACGCACCAGTACAGAGAGCGCTCACGTCACTAACAATCGCGGCGCAGAATGATTACACGCACCAATACAGAGAGCGCCCATGTCATCAATAACTGCGGCGCCGAATGATTACAAGCACCAGTAGAGAGAAGAGTAACCACATACAACCTACGTCAGGGGGAGTGGTCAAGTCGTCATAGAGCCGAGCCTCTGTACTATCCAATCAGCAATCTAGCAAGCACGGATACCACACCTCCAATGCTAATGATCAGGAAACACGTCACAACCTAGGTCATAAAAGCCTGAGACGAGGCGAACACGCTCACAAACACTGCCCGAACCCCTGAGGACGCCGGTATTCGGCGAAACATGTCGGGGGGCAGCGTGAGGCTCTAATTTTAAACAGTAGTCACTAGTGTCTTAGTAAACGTAGGAATCCTAGATACAGTGCCGATAATAAAGTCAGGCAAACGCGTAGCCTGCTGTGGCAACTTGAGCATCTAGATATTGAAGTGACAAATAAAGGCCAGTGACACTGAAAATTTTAAACACTATTGTTATGTCGGTATATTACCAAATCACTTTTATTTTTATTTGAGAGAAATTAAAAGTTAAGTCTTAAGACTATTGGTAGGTGCAGGGAAAAATAGGTTAATAAAGTCCTAAAGGACATTAGTTATAAGTTAGTTGTTAGTCCAACATACCTTAACCCTGCACTTAAAGGGAAAACGTAGAATGTTGATATTCAAGTAAAGGGTCAAAATCCCAAAAAATTCCCCAGTACCATAAGGGGACTATCTATAGGAGGGACAATAATATACCCTGATAGCCTGGCAAGTAAATGGCAGGCTTCTTATCTAACCCCGCAACTACCCAAACGTTTTTGGCCGAGGCAGGGAGAGTATTCTCTACAGAAAGCCTACCAGTTGACTGTTTGGATGTAGCCCAGGCTTTTAGAGAAATTAACAAAACCTACAAACGGTATATACGAGGAGTATGGGAAACCGCTAGCCTGGAAACATACCTCCAACAACAAATAGTCTATAGAGGAATGAGAATAAACATTACTCCAAATTCTCATCAGGAAGACGTAGAGTTTATTAAGGGGTGGGAAACACTCCTTACTGAAAATTCCCTGCGGATGCAGGCGTACCTGCTAGATTATGAACGAAAATCTTTGGCGATAATTACAACACAACTACAAAAAGAAATTCAGGAGATCCAAACATTCAAAACAAAACCAGAGTTTGTAGATTACGAACAAAAACTACAAAAAAACGTAGAGAGCCTACAGGGGGAAATTAAGGAGCGGAAACATAGGAAATATAATAGAGATAAAAAGATTTTGATACTGGAAACATATATTTCAGAAAGCAAGGAGGGCGATCAACAGTTAGGCCAAAAGACAACTGGAGGGAATATACGGACATCTCCGAATCTGAAATTTCTGAAGTGGAAGGCAGCAATACGCGAATTACAGCTAAAACTAAGCGTAGACCAAAAAATAAACCATCATATTCACAGAAAAGACAACCACAACAGAACCCAGCCACTAATACAACTTTAAGTTCAAGTGGAAATACAATATGGGCAACAAATCAAGATCCAGGTCAAAATACTCAAATACAGTATCCACAATTCTTACAATTTCCGCAGCCATCCTCCTTATCTGTACCAACAAATGGCACTTTCCAGCCCCAGAATGCAACACAGGGAGGTTTTTTAGGGCAAGGGATGGGCTTAAGGGACAGGGAGAAGTGGGGCTACAATCAAAAGATGTAAGCCCAACAACATTACAGATAGAAGAAGGAAACGCTGTTTCCAGCCCACTAATGGATGTGAGGAACAGTCAAGCAATGCAAATAATTAATAAAACACAGCTAAAACTAACTGCTGAACATATAAGCCTTATACAGAAAGGCCTCTCCTTCACCCCAGCACCAGCGTTCAACCGGTTCCTGTGGGTTAAGGATATTAACCTATTTGCCAGAAAGCTAGCCCTACACAAGGAGTTTAACTCCAGGGAACAAATAGAAAGTAACATCCAGCGACGTGAGAGAGAAGCGGTTGAGACACTTGAAGGATTGCTGAGGGAAGGAGAAGGAGAACTAGTTGCCCCAATCCCACCATTCAGTACACTTACCCCAAAGTCCAAATTTACCCCCCCCTTTGGAAAATATGCTAATATACAAACCTTTGTTGATGTTGTAACCAGAGATATACAGAAAATGAAAGCTCCAAAAAGGAACAAATATAGTAATCTAAGCATTGAGGAGCAGAGAGCCATGAAAGATCTAATGGAAAATGAGAACCTGGTTATTAAACCTTCTGATAAGGGAGGGAATACTGTGCTATTGGAAAGGAAAGACTATGAGAGAATGGTAATGGATCTCCTGAATGAGACAAACACATATAGGGAGCTGAAATCAGACCCCACAGAAAAATATGTAGCTGAACTTAAAAAATTATTAAAAGATGCCAAAGATCGTAATTTAATAACGAAGGAAGAATATAAAGTCATGTACAGGCCGAGACCAACTAGAGCAACGTTTTATGCTATTCCGAAAGTCCATAAGCAAAGAGTACCGATCCCAGGGAGACCTATTGTCTCTGGCAATCAAAGCCTATGCGAAAATATAAGTGAATATGTTGAACAGGTTATTTCCCCCTTTGTTAAAACCTTGCCTTCGTATCTCAAAGATACCAAGGACACTGTCGTCAGGCTGCAGGAAATCCAGGTTAATTCACATACACTAATAGCTAGTCTCGATGTTGAGGCACTCTATACGAGTATTCAACATCAGCTGGGCATACAAGCAATTCAATATTATTTAAATACTAAGGGAATACAATATCACGAGCACAATAATTTTGTTATTGCACTATTAAAATTTCTGTTGGAGCACAATTATTTTTTATTTAATGGAAAATATTATTTACAGACCACCGGCACTGCTATGGGCACGATTTGTGCACCAAGTTATGCAAATTTATTTTTAGGGTGGTGGGAAGATCGAATTGTTTTCACAGACACAATGGAGAAGTACACAAAGCACATATTATTTTGGGGTCGTTATATCGACGACATTCTAATTTTTTGGGATGCCACTGAAGCACAATTTCATGAGCTTGTATGCCAGCTGAATGATAACCAAGTAGGCATGAAGTTTACAGCCGAAATACATAAGAATACACTGAATTTCCTGGACCTTAAGATTAACCTGCAGCCTGACGGCAGGATCCAAACCGAGATACATCGTAAAGCAACATCAACAAATAACCTATTACATTGGCAGAGTTTCCATCCTGACCCCCTCAAAAAAGGAATCCCGGTGGGGCAGTATCTCCGAGCCAGGCGGAACTGCTCCACCGAGGAAGCATTTCAAGAAGAATGTAAAACCCTTTACTCACGCTTTTATGAGAGAGGGTATTCCAAGAAATGTCTGCATCGGGCCTATAATAGAGCTAGGAACACCGAAAGGCTTGATCTGCTGACGGACAAAAAAACAAAAGAGGGAACAAAAATTATACGATGTATAGGAACATACGACACTGAACATAGAGCTATACAACAAATTCTAAAACGGCACTGGCACATACTGCAAACTGATGTGGATTTGCAATATGTAATACCTAAATATCCTGCAATCACATACAGGAGAGGACAGAACTTAAAAGAAAAACTAGTCCACAGCCATTATCAACCTCATCAAACTGGTAAAAAAACTAACTGGCTGTCCCACAATGGATCTTACCCATGTGGGGACTGTATCTTCTGTAGCAAGATGGTAGCCACAAAAACATTCATTAATCCAGTGGACGGGAAAAACTATGAAATTAATGATTACATTAATTGCAAGACAAAGGGGGTAGTGTATATCATTAGATGCGATTGCCCAAAACTGTACGTTGGAAAGACTATTCAGGAGTTGAGAAGACGAGTATCCAAACACCTGAGCAGTATAAGTACAGGAGAAGATACTAGCCTGGCCAGACACATGAGAGACAAGCATAAAGGCAGTAATACAAACAACAAAGTCTGGGGAGTAATGAAGGTAAAAACAGGCCCACGAAAAGGGGACATAGACCAAAAACTTCAACAAGAAGAGACGAAATGGATCTACTTACTGAATAGTCTGTCTCCAAACGGCCTAAATGAAGGGTTCACGTATTCGTCCTTTCTTTAGATAGTACCTCACATCTGAGAACAAATGGAAAAATATTATAACAAAAACTACAGAACAAAATTCACGATATACTAACAATAATAAGAGCAACCTCAATTTAGGCCAGACCTAAATAATTAAAACAGCTATATATTAAAAAAGAAAAATCAAAATTATGAGTTGGAAAACCAAGCAAGGCACTGACGACCTATAGAGAATAACTAGAAAAGAAAAAGAGAAAAAACCAACCCAAAAAGAAGAAAACAACTATAATGACCAGTATGTGAGCCCCACAAAAAAAAGAATAAGGTGAAAAATAGAACGGATAATAGGGGAAGATACACCCAAGGAATAAATAGAAGTCGATCAATAAAGAGGATAGTAAATCCAGGAAGTAGCCATAAATATGGACATAGAGGTATAATAACTGTAAGGTAACAGTAAATAAACTAAACCAAGTGAAATGGCTATAGACTACACCTGGATATCCTCATATCCCTAAAATACTCAACCCCATCTCACTCTCCCCCGCGCCTCCCCCCTGTTAATAAATTGGATACTGGACAACTAATAATATAAGGTCCAAAACCCTTAAAAGATAAATCTGGGGGAATATGGAAACATATGAAGAAAATGAGGAGAGATATATCTAACTTGAGAGCCAATTGAAGAGATGGCGGATCAATTGGCAATGTTGGAGAGTAAATGCGGATTGTAGAGGGTGAGATGGAGATGAGTTTAGGATCTGTCGACCTATAGATAATATCTGGTGTTCACGAATAATAGTGGGGAGCACATCACTAGAAAGTAGAGTTGATAGGTTACCATGGAAACCATCGGAGGCATGGGCGTGTAGTGATGTCGTTGGAGAGTACCCACGTCATCAACAAAAGCGGCGCCGAATGAGTATACGCACCAGTACAGAGAGCGCTCACGTCACTAACAATCGCGGCGCAGAATGATTACACGCACCAATACAGAGAGCGCCCATGTCATCAATAACTGCGGCGCCGAATGATTACAAGCACCAGTAGAGAGAAGAGTAACCACATACAACCTACGTCAGGGGGAGTGGTCAAGTCGTCATAGAGCCGAGCCTCTGTACTATCCAATCAGCAATCTAGCAAGCACGGATACCACACCTCCAATGCTAATGATCAGGAAACACGTCACAACCTAGGTCATAAAAGCCTGAGACGAGGCGAACACGCTCACAAACACTGCCCGAACCCCTGAGGACGCCGGTATTCGGCGAAACATGTCGGGGGGCAGCGTGAGGCTCTAATTTTAAACAGTAGTCACTAGTGTCTTAGTAAACGTAGGAATCCTAGATACAGTGCCGATAATAAAGTCAGGCAAACGCGTAGCCTGCTGTGGCAACTTGAGCATCTAGATATTGAAGTGACAAATAAAGGCCAGTGACACTGAAAATTTTAAACACTATTGTTATGTCGGTATATTACCAAATCACTTTTATTTTTATTTGAGAGAAATTAAAAGTTAAGTCTTAAGACTATTGGTAGGTGCAGGGAAAAATAGGTTAATAAAGTCCTAAAGGACATTAGTTATAAGTTAGTTGTTAGTCCAACATACCTTAACCCTGCACTTAAAGGGAAAACGTAGAATGTTGATAGTCAGGCAGCATTACACACATGGACGTACAGTGTGATGATGATGATGATGATGCTGTACCCGCTGCTGCTTCCTTTGCTGAGGTGTCAGATACAAGTGAAGTGGTTGATGATGACGATGTGTCCGTGGATGCCACGTGGGTGCCTGCTCGAAGAGAAGAAGAAGAAGAGGGGGAAAGTTTAGAAGGGGAGACAGAGAAAAGGAGGAGACGAGTTAGAAGCAGGGGGAGGTCGTCGGAAGGAGCTAGTGGCACAGTGAGACAGCATGTATCGGCACCCGGAGTCAGCCAGACAGCACGCCAATCAACGCATGCTGTTGCCACCACCAGAATGCCGTGATTGCAAAGCCCAGCAGTATGGCATTTTTTTCGTGTGTCTGCCTCTGATAACAGCAATGCCATTTGCAACCTGTGCCAAAAGAAACTGAGTCGTGGGAAGTCCAACACCCACCTCGGTACAACTGCTTTGCGAAGGCACATACTCTCACATCACAAACGCCAATGGGATCAACACATGAGTACATGCAGCACACAAACTCAAAGCCACCATCCTCCTCCTGGTCCAGCATCTTCAGCCACGTCAGCCACTGCTGTCCTCCTTGCCCCCTCTTAACCACACGCCACTCCGCCTCTCACCTTCAGCAGTTCCATCTCATCTGCCCACAGTCAGGTGTCTGTAAAGGAAATGTTTGAGCGTAAGAAGCCAATGTCACAGAGTCACCCCCTTGCCCGGTGTCTGACAGCTGGCTTGACGGAACTCTTAGCCCGCCAGCTTTTACCATACCAGCTGGTGGAGTCTGAGGCCTTCAAAAAATTGGTCGCTATTGGGACACCACAGTGAAAGGTGCCCGGACAATTTTTTTTTTTTTCAAAAAAGGCAATCCCAAACCTCTACTCAGTGATTGAAAAGGAAGTCATGGCATCTCTGGCATACAGTGTTTGGGCAAGGGTCCATCTGACCACTGATACCTGGTCTGCAAAGCACGGTCAGGGCAGGTATATCACCTACACTGCACATTGGGTCAACCTGCTGACGGCTGCCAAGCATGGAATGCGTGGCTCTGCAGCGGAGTTGGTGACACCGCCACGACTTGCAGGCAGGCCTACTGCCACCTCCTCTACTACTCCTACTCCATCCTCTTCCATAACCTCCTCGGCTGAGTCCTCTTCTGCTGCGGCGCCTGGCTGCACATCAACTGAATCCCCCCAGCTCCCCAGGGGCTATTCCACATCCCGGATACGACAGTGTCACGCTGTCTTGGGGTTGACTTGCATGAAAGCAGAGAGCCACACCGGACCAGCACTCCTGTCCACCCTGAACGCACAGGTGGATCAGTGGCTGACCCCGCACCAACTGGAGATCGGCAAAGTGGTGTGTGACAATGGAAGCAATTTGTTGGCGGCATTGAATTTGGGCAAGTTGTCACATGTGCCGTGCATGGCACATGTGTTACATCTCATCGTACAATGCTTTGTGTCTAAGTACCCAGGCTTACAGGACATCCTCAAGCAGGTCAGGAAGGTGTGTGGCCATTTCAGGCGTTCCTACACGGCCATGGCACACTTTTCAGACATTCAGCGCCGAAACAACATGCCAGTGAGGCGCTTGATTTGCGACAGCCTGACACGTTGAAATTCAACACTCCTAACGTTCGACCGCCTGCTCCAACAAGAAAAAGCCGTATTTGTATGACCGGGGTGCTAGGACAGCCTCTGCGGAACTGGGAATTTTTTTGCCACGTTACTGGACGCTCATGCGCAATGCCTGTAGGCTCATGCGTCCTTTTGAGGAGGTGACAAACCTAGTCAGTCGCACCAAAGGCACCATCAGCGACCCCATCCCATTTGTTTTCTTCCTGGAGCGTGCCCTGCGAAGAGTGCTGGATCAGGCTGTAGATGAGCGTGGAGAGGAAGAGGAAGAGTTGTGGTCACCATCACCACCAGAAACAGCCTTGTCATCATCGCTTGCCGAACCTGCGGCAACGCTGGAAGAGTATTATGAGGAAGAGGAGTCAGAGGAGGAATGTGGCTTTGAGGAGGAGGCAGACCAACCACAGCAGGCATTCCAGGGTTCTCGTTGTTGTCACCTATCTGGGACCCGTGGTGTTGTACGTGGCTGGGGGGAAGAAGAGACCGTCAATGACATCAGTGAGGACGAAGAACGGGAAATGAGTAGCTCGGCATCCAACCTTGTGCAAATGGGGTCTTTCATGCTGTCATGTCTGTTGAGGGACCCTCGTATAAAAAGGATGAAGGAGAATGACCTGTACTGGGTGGCCACACGGAAATGTTACCAAATTACCGAAAGTCAGAAAGGATGCAGCAGTTCAAAACCAAACTAAAAAATATGCTTTTCACAGCTTATAAGGGGGATGTCACAGCACAACGGGAATCTAACAGGGGAAGAGTTGAAAGTAATCCTCCTCCTACCATGACCACGGCGGCAAGGACAGGACGCTTTACAGATGTGTTGTTGATGGAGGACATGCGGAGCTTTTTCAGTCCTACACATCGCCACAGCCCTTCGGGATCCAGCCTTAGAGAACGACTCGACCGACAGGTAGCAGACTACTTCACCTTAAATGCAGATATCTACACTCTGAGGAGCGATGAACCCCTTGACTACTGGGTGTGCAGGCTTGACCTGTGGCCTGAACTACCCCAGTTTGCGATAGAACTTCTGGCCTGCCCCGCTTCAAGTGTCCTGTCAGAAAGGACCTTCAGTGCAGCAGGAGGCATTGTCACTGACAAAAGAAGTCGCCTCAGTAAAAAAAGTTTACCTCACCTTCATTAAGATGAATGAGGCATGGATCCCGAAGGGACTGACAGTGGGGGATACATTTGACTAACAAAAGGTCTTATGACATGCCTTGGCCTCAAAATGGTCCCCAGCAGCGGCTGCAACAATACCAAATGTTTCAGGCATGTGTACATGCCTAATTTTTCTGGCCTCTAGTGCTGCACTGTGGCTGCAAAAACAAAGCAAAAAAACAGGCACATACATGTGTCAATTCCCCTTCGTGATCGGTACCTTGTTGTGGTGAAGGGGCTTGATTATCACAATGAAGCAATCATCACCTCTATGAGTGTGTTGGCAATGTTGCCACACCCCAGATAAGGCCGTTGCTTCATTATGATCCGACTAAAAGCAATCGGCTGGATAATTTTTCATAGAAAAAACTTTTTTTTTTAAGTTGTATGGGTTTTTAAGACATAAAATAAAACAATCATAATAAAGTCTCTTAGTAGTTTATTAGAAATAATGCAGACAATTTAAAAAATCCCCATCAATTCCAATACAAAGCAAGTACAGAGCTCAGAACAAAATTATTTCAGGATGTCGTTAATTCGACAATGATTAATCAATTCGACACACATCCCCGGATAGGGGACGTAACAGGGATTAAACTGATAGGAATAGTACTAGTTAAGACACCACTCATATAGGGTGTCACAGCACATTGCTCCGTGCACGCGCAGTGCCCCAACTTGTGAGTAAGAGGACCGACCAAGCTGCTCTTTCCATCTCCCGGCTCCTAAAATCAATTCAGTTTGGTGTATCAGAGTTTGGTCTGTCACTACCCGGCCTAAATTTTTTTTCACAAAAGGCAATCCCTGATATGGGACGTAACAGGGATTAAACTGATGAGAATAGTACTACAGAAAATACCACTCATATCGGGTGTGACATTAAACGGCGCAGACGCAGTGACTGTGACGTGGATTCAAACAAAGGGGAGGGAGCCAGCATTTTTTCAACCATCTCCCCGTTCGAAAAATCAATTTAATAAATGGACCCCAGATTGGGGACGTCACATAACAGGGAATAAACTGATGAGAATAGTACTACAGAAAATACCACTCATATCGGGTGTGACAGTAAATTGCACGGCGCAGACGCAGTGACCGTGGCGTGGATTCAAACAAAGGGGAGGGAGACAGCTTTTTTTAACCATCTCCCCATTTGAAAAATCTATTAAATTCACCTTTCGGGGACCCTTGGTGTTGTACGTGGCTGGGTAGAGCAAGAAACCTTCAATGACATCAACGTGACATGGCTAGCTTGGTATCCAACCTTGTGCAAATGGGAAGTTTGCGGTTAGGCAAATGGACTGTTTGCGGTTGTTTGCGGTGCATTAAAAGGGGAGTTTGGTCTGTCAATGTCTGTGAAGCGGGCGTAACTCTTACACTACCTGATCGATACAACATCATACCTGATCGTATACACACACTGGATGTTTTAAACCACGTTGTTCAAAAAAAAATGGATTGTTAGGTGATTTATGCCCTTTATGGATTAAAATCCAACTCTGCGTCAACTATGTAATTTTCCATGGGAGTTTTGCCATGGATCCCCCTCCGGCATGCCACAGTCCAGGTGTTAGTCTCCTTGAAACAACTTTTCCTTCACTACTGTGGCTAGAAAGAGTCCCTGTGGGTTTTAAAATTCGCCTGCCTATTGAAGTCAATGGAGGTTTGCCCGGTTTGCCCGTTCGCGAACATTTGCAGAAATTCGCGTTCGCCGTTTGCGAACGGAAAATTTTATGTTCGCGACATCTCTACATGTCAGTGCCCTAGCAACCAGAAATTAAATATTGCTGGATGCAAGGGCAGTCTTGAATACCCCCCCTCCCCCTGTGGCACCTACCCATTAGGGTATGCTTACCACAGGCTGAGAAACACTGCCTTAGATCACTCATTATTATTTTTGGATAACATAACCAGGCCTATAAATCATTTAAAAAATTATTATTTTTTAATCATGATCTGATACCCACCTTGCCAATCCCCTGCCACTGCTGCCCCCCACTTCTTGGTCCTGCTCTCTATGGAGCACAAAATGGATTGGAATGCTGCTAGGCCAATCACTGGCTGCAATGATGACCCAATAATTGTCTGAGGGACCTTGCCAGCCAGTTCCTGCCATATTGAGAACAGGAGCAGAAAGTGAAGTGCAACGGGAGCCCGGGTGCGGCAGGGGATTGGAAAGGTGAGTATAGGATCATTTTTTTTAAACCATTTTCAAGCCATAGAACAGCATTTTTATTGTGCTGGAATATTCCTCTAAATAATATGGTAACGGGTAATGAGGGTTATAGAGATAATGAGGGTAATAGAGAGTAATATTTTCAACACTTTGCAAAATACCATACAGTAAACACATACTGTAACTGTACACCCATGTGTAGCATACAAGTGAGACAAAGATTTTACATCCTAGCACCACATAGTGTTGAAATAATAATAATAATAATATTAATAATGTGTTACATGGTGAGCCGCAGGCACCTTGTTATAGACCAGGAGAAGTTGAATAAATTGATATCTAGGTTTGTGGGAAAAGATTCAGTATATCTTGTATTTCAGTGATTTAAATTTCTACTCATTTTGAGATTTGTAGTCAGTCCTATCAGTCAAGTCAAGGGGGCCGTCCTATCAGTCAAGAAGGTGGTCCTATCAGTCAAGTCAAGAAGGCGGTACTATCAGTCAAGTCAAGGAGGCGGTCCTATCAGTCAAGTCATAGTTCCCTCAGTGATTACCAGCTTTCCCTGCATCAGTGTTCATTCAATCACTGATAGGACCGCCTCCCTGACTCCAAAGCCCTGAATGAGAAGGAGATTACTGTAAATGAATGAAATACAAGTTATACTGAATCTTATCCCACAAAACTATATATCGATCTCCTCTGCTCTTCCTGCTCTATACAATGCTGCCTGTAGATTTCACTGCATTTTCATGGTGACAGATTCACTTTAGAGGGGCCAATTAATAAATTAATATGGTCACCCTATACAGTACTTCTGGGCTTTTGGAGACATTATTGTAGATATTATTCATAAACATTTACTACATGTTTTGTGGGTCCATGAAGCAAAGCTTTACCAATAGAAGACGGCAATGTCTGTGCGTTAATCATATAAAGCAATGGCATTAGTGGCATTTTATTATAAATGTTAGCCATAGCTCTAATTAACCTTCACTCTATCTATCTCTTCTTCTCTGTGATCTTATTCCTATGCTCATTGCAAATGATTCAATGAAGAGATGCTCCGATACATTATTCTATTTAGAACCTCTGTGGCTCACTAGGGGTGACAGGCCTTTTTTAGGTCATTTATCTAATTGCTCTTTGCAGATAAGAATTAATTAGCCCGATTATTTTTCTTGGTTTTTGGATGGATTCCCCATCTGGAGAAGAGAAATTCCTTAGTGTCAGTGATTAATTGCTCAGCCAGCAGCCTCTTGCCGTGCATTTCTAATGTAAGCCTTCTGATTCCTCAGGTCGCATCACAAACCAGTGAAGATGTAATAACATTTTCCCCTAATAGTGTTGGGATAAATACAATTACTGTAATTTCCATCTGATGGTGGCTGATAAACTGGTTTCCATAACCAGATATACGTAACTATGGTGAATATTCGCGATAAACCTGTTGTTAAGATGAATGTACTGTATGACTGCTTCAACCCAATCAGCCATGGAAATGTTAATGATAAAGGAGAGCTGCATACTTAATGACCTATTATTGTATTTCAGCACTTATCAGGCCTGTGTGAGGCTCGTTCACATCTAAGAATAGGAAAAAGTGTTAATGGTCCCTCTCCAGGGATAATTGTGACACAAAATTTCTGGTTTGAGAAAGATTATGCTGTGTATTATTCTACTGATATTCCGCACAGCAATTAGACAGGGTATGCTTGTTTACATAGTTTTAATGACCACATAATTGCTGCTACTTTATTCTACTTGTGATGTATTTACCATTTTTAAAGGATTTTTTTAGTGGCTTTGTTTTCTGGCTTAAAGAGGACCTGTCACTGTTTCAGACATGCCTGTTTTATTAGCTTCATGCATTCCCCATGTAATAGCAATTCTGGAGCATCTAATCTTATGGCTCTATGTTGTGCCATTCCTTTATTATTTCAACTAGAAGTTATGAATGAATTGCTAGCAGTCTGCAGTAAGGGTACAGAGGGGAGGTAACCAGTTGGGGGGGTGTCCCTGCAGACACTCACTCCATCCAATCAGTGCTGACATTGTCAGACTGTGCAGGTGCACACCTCCAACTGGTTACCTACCCTCTGTACCCTTACTGAAGGCTAATAGCAATTCATTCATAACGTATAGTGCAAATAATAAAGGAATGGCACAACATAGAGCCATAAGAATAGATGTTACAGAATTGTTATTACATGAAGCTATTAAAACAGGCATGTCAGGAATGGTGAAAGGTCCTCTTTAAGGAAAAATGTCTTGGTGCCAAAAGAAAAAAATAATGTTTTTAGTAATTTCTCATAAAAAATTAAATATGAAAAGATAAACTGCAATATGTCACTTATTCCTTATGTAGCCCATGCTATGAAAGAAGCAACCTATAGCGTGGCACGAATAAGATATATGGAGCCATACTACACTTATGTATGTGTCTTATTCCTTGTTTAGGTCATACAATACTTCTGTATGTCTGCTATTCCCTATGTAGACCATACTATACTTCTGTATGTCTCCTATTTCTTATGTGTACCATACTATACTTCTGTATGTCTGCTATTCCTTATGTAGACCATGCTATACGTTTGTATGTTTCCTTTCCTTCTGTAGACCATATAATACTTCTGTATGTCTGCTATACCTTATGTAGACCATAATACACTTCTATATGCTTGCTATTCCTTATGTATACCATACCTACACTACTGTATATCTTCTATTTCTTATGTAGACCTTACTATACTTCTGTATGTCTACTATACCTTATATAGACCATAATACGCTTCTGTATGTCTGCTATTCCACATGTAGACCATACTATACTTCTGTATGTCTGCTATTCCTTATGTAGACCTTACTATACTTCTGTATGTCTCCTATTTCTTATGTGTACCATACTATACTTCTGTATGTCTGCTAATCCTTATGTAGACCATGCTATACGTTTGTATGTTTCCTTTCCTTCTGTAGACCATATAATACTTCTGTATGTCTGCTATACCTTATGTAGACCATAATACACTTCTATATGCTTGCTATTCCTTATGTATACCATACCTACACTACTGTATATCTTCTATTTCTTATGTAGACCTTACTATACTTCTGTATGTCTACTATACCTTATATAGACCATAATACGCTTCTGTATGTCTGCTATTCCACATGTAGACCATACTATACTTCTGTATGTCTGCTATTCCTTATGTAGACCTTACTATACTTCTGTATGTCTCCTATTTCTTATGTGTACCATACTATACTTCTGTATGTCTGCTATTCCTTATGTAGACCATGCTATACGTTTGTATGTTTCCTTTCCTTCTGTAGACCATATAATACTTCTGTATGTCTGCTATACCTTATGTAGACCATAATACACTTCTATATGTTTGCTATTCCTTATGTATACCATACCTACACTACTGTATATCTTCTATTTCTTATGTAGACCTTACTATGCTTCTGTATGTGTACTATACCTTATATAGACCATGATACGCTTCTGTATGTCTGCTATTCCACATGTAGACCATACTATACTTCTGTATGTCTGCTATTCCTTATGTAGACCATACTACACTTCTGTATGTCTGCTAGTCCATTTATTTATTTATTTTACTCACTTATATAGCGCTGACACATTCCACAGTGCTTTACATGTTTTGAATAAAATGCATTTTTGATCCAGTTTACCAAATTTTTTCTGACAGTTTTGCATTGCATTTTTGGTATCTTTTTCAACTGCAGCATATTCTGGTGTTTTTACCCAATGTACTTTTTATAGGGCTTTAAAATGTCACATTCTATAGAGATGATGATGTCACCATTGTGTCCATCCTCTATCTTTCCTTTCAGCTTCCTTGCCCTGAGAGCAGGGCATTGTTTTAGTCGACCGCAGCACATTCTACCTAGGGCAGCCTGAGAACCTGGTGGTCATATATATATATATATATATATATATATATATAATATATATATATATATATATATAAATAGAGTGGGGGTTCGCCCTGAATAGGCAGTTTAGCAGACGCAGTATAGCAGCAACAACAAAGTCTTTAAATTAAACAGTGTTTTTCACACATTAAGTAAGTGACAAAACAAAAAGTCAGTTTCAAGGAAAATAGTCACCTTGTGATTCTGTGTTCGTTTACACCATGTAGCAAATAAGTCCTTGGACAAAGCAGAATCCACCTGCTTTCACACCAACAACAAGGTAGCAGGCCTTAATCCAGCCCCAAACTCCCAGGTCCCAACACAGAGACTAACAGAGCTCCACTGTCAGAGAGGAGTAATCCACACCACCTAACAGTGCTGCCTGTGTTTTATAGCCCAAAACAAAGACCCGTCCTGGAACGTCGAGAGTAGTCACCCACCCAGCACTTTTCCTACTCCCAGTAAGGGCCGTCCCGGATCAGCTATACAGCTCTTACTTTGCCGAGGCCAGGAACTTCGGTGACACATACCTTCCATCAACGATGGACCCTTGTGCCATCCTACATACCTCCCCCTTGCTCAACCCTGAGGGGGTGAACACTTGCCAGACAGTGTACCCGGGACAGTGTACCCGGCCTGCGCTGTGTTCCACTGAGAACTTGAAGTTCTGTAATGACAAGAACCATCTGGTGACCCAAGCATTCCTCTCTTTGGCCTGGCTCATTTACTTAAGAGAGGAGTGGTCGGTCACCAGATGGAACTTTCTCCCCAACAGATAATAGCGGAGAGACTCGAGAGCCCATTTGATGGCCATGCACTCTCTCTCCACTATACTATACCTAGTCTCAGCTGGGGTGAGTTTGCGGCTCAGGAAAACAACAGGATGTTCCTCCCCATTGATTTCCTGAGAGAGTACAGCTCCGAGGCCTACATCAGAGGCATCGGTCTGTACCACAAACTTCCTCTTGAAGTCGGGCGTCACCAAAATCAGTGACCCGCACAGGACCGACTTCAACGTGGAAAAAGCCTTTTCCGCCTGGTCATTCCAGCGGACCATCACGGACTTCCATCTCTTCAGGAGCCCTGTCAATGGAGCTTCTAAAGTGGCAAAATGGGGAACAAACCTAATTTAATAGCCTACTATTCCTATAAATAAACTTTACTTGCTTCGTGGTGACAGGTCGTGGCTAATTCCGAATCGCCTCTATTTTATTCACTTGGGGTTTGATAACTCCACAATGATGTACCCCAGGTATTTAGTCTCCTCTAACCCTATCGTGCATTTCTTTTGGTTAGCGGTCAGTCCACCCTTCCTAAGGGAGTCCACTACAGCCTGCACTTTGGGTAGAACACTTTCCAAGTTGGTACTGTGGATGACGATATCATCCAGGTAAGCCGACACGTACCGACGATGTGGACGAAGTACAATGTCTATGAGTCGTTGGAACATGGCAGGGCACCATGCAGACCAAAGGGTAACACTTTATACTGATACAGCCCTTCAGGGGTGACAAAGGCAGTTTTCTCTTTGGCAGCCTCCTTTAAGGGCACCTGCCAGTAGCCCTTTGTGATCTAAAACAGAAAAATATCGGGCTTGTCCTAACCTCTCCATAAGCTCATCTACCCGGGGCATGGGATACGCATCGAACTTGGAGATATTATTTAGTTTGCAAAAATCGTTACAGAACCGTAATGTCCCATCCGGCTTGGGTTTTAAGACTATCGCACTGGCCCATTCACTTTTGGACTCTTAATAAAGTCTAAATTCCAGCAGTAGCTGCACTTCCTCCACGATGGCTTGTTCCCGAGCCTTGGGTACCCTGTATGGTTTTAAACTGACTTTTGCCTGAGGCTCAGTGACAATGTCATGCTGGATTATGGAGGTGCGTCCAGGGAGGTCCGAAAACACATCCATGTTCCGACTAATGAACTCCTTGGTTTCTTGAGCCTGTTTAGAGGAGAGGCTATCAGCAATTTTTACTGTGGCAACTGCTTCTCTTGCATCAGACCGAGGAGCCTGAACCTTTTTTCCTACAAAACCTGGCTGTGGGCTGTCTTCAGTAGAGGACTCCCTATCTTTCCATGGTTTTAGTAAATTCACATGGTACATCTGCTTCTGCTTTCGCCACCCCTGCTGGTGTACCTTGTAATTTACCTCTCCCAGTTTCTCGAGTACTTCATAGGGCCCCTTCCACCTAGCTAGGAACTTACTGTCTACTTTTGGTACCAGAACCAAAACCCGATCACCCGGGTTAAAGTTCTGGACCCGAGCCTGTCGATTATAGACCCTGCTCTGGGCTCGCTGCACTGCCTTCATATGCTCCCTGACCAGAGGCAACACTGTCTCCATCCATCCTTGTATCTGGGTATCGTACTCAATAACACTTTTGTGCGGTGTTGGTTGTTGTTCCCACGCTTCTTTGGCTATGTCCAACAGACCGCGAGAGTGCCTGCCATATAGCAGTTCGAAGGGCGATAACCCAGTAGAGGCCTGGGGCACCTCTCGTACTGCGAACATGAGATAGGGCAGAAGAAGGTCCTAGTTCGTCCCATCCTTTGACACTACTCTTTTTAACATGTTTTTTGATGTTTGATATTAAATCGCTCTACCAGGCCATCCGTTTACGGATGATACACGGACGTCCGTAGCTGTTTTATGTGAAGCAACTTACAGAGTTCCCTCATGACCTTGGACATAAAAGGGGTCCCTTGGTCAGTCAGAACCTCTTTAGGTAGACCCACTGGAGAAAACATCTCCATTTTAGCTATGAGTTTGGCTAATGTATGTCGCAGTGGCACAGCCTCCGGGTACCGAGTGGCTTAGTCGAGGACGACCAAGATGTGTTAGTGCCCTCTAGCGGGCTTCGGTACTGGGCCTATGAGATTCATAGCGATTCGCTCGAACGGGACCTCGATAATCGGGAGAGGCACAAGGGGGCTCCGGAAATGTGGTTGGGGGCTATTTATCTGGCAGGTTGGGCAAAACTTACAAAACTCTTCTACCTCTCTGAACACACTGGGCCAGGAAAACCACTGTAGTATCCGTTCCTGCTTTTTCTGCCACCCTAAGTGACGCCCAAGAACATCCAATACGAGCTTGCGACATGCCTTGGGCACCACCAGCTGTTCAATATGCTCACCCCATGGTCATACATAGAAATCACTGGGTCCCATAGCAAGAATCTAAATTGGGCCCCCATTCCCCTTTCATAGCCCCTCCCACTACCCATTCCAGGCCTCTCTCTTTGTTCCATGAACTATGCTTGCTGCTGCGTTTTATAATTTATGCCATCAGGGCCAGATTGGGATTACAAAACAGCCCTGGCACACAAAAGAGGTATCACAGATGCAGTGTGCACAGGTGTATAGTGTATACAGCAGTGTACTGTTATGTGAGGTACAAGGGATAATAGATGCAGTGTGTATAGATTTATAGTATATACAGCAGAGTACTGATATGTGAGGTACGAGGTATAATATATGCAGTGTGTACAGGTATATAGTAAATACAGCAGTGTAATGACCTGAGGTATGAGGTATAAATTACAGCTCATACCTCACATATCAGTCAACTGCTATATATACAATATATCTGTAAACACTGCTTCTATTATACCTCATACCTCACATATCAGTACACTACTGTATATACTATATATATACACACTGCATCTATTATACTTCGTACCTCACATATCAGTACACTGCTGTATATACTATATATCTGTACACACTGCATCTATTATACCTCGTACCTCACATATCAGTACACTGATGGATATTCTATATATCTGTACACACTGCATCTATTATTCCTCATACCTCACATATCAGTAAACTACTGTATATACTATATATATATATATATATATATATATATATACACACACACACTGCATCTATTATACCTCATACCTCACATATCAGTACACTACTGTATATACTATATATATATATATATATACACACACACACACTGCATCTATTATACCTCGTACCTCATAAATCAGTACACTGCTGTATATACTATATATCTGTACACACTGCATCAATTATACCTTGTACCTCACATATCAGTACACTGCTGGATATACTATATATCTATACATATTACATATACACTCACCTAAAGAATTATTAGGAACACCATACTAATACGGTGTTGGACCCCTTTTGCCTTCAGAACTGCCTTAATTCTACGTGGCATTGATTCAACAAGGTGCTGATAGCATTCTTTAGAAATGTTGGCCCATATTGATAGGATAGCATCTTGCAGTTGATGGGGATTTGAGGGATGCACATCCAGGGCACGAAGCTCCCGTTCCACCACATCCCAAAGATGCTCTATTGGGTTGAGATCTGGTGACTGTGGGGGCCATTTTAGTACAGCGAACTCATTGTCATGTTCAAGAAACCAATTTGAAATAATTCGAGCTTTGTGACATGGTGCATTATCCTGCTGGAAGTAGCCATCAGAGGATGGGTACATGGTGGTCATGAAGGGATGGACATGGTCAAAAACAATGCTCAGGTAGCCCGTGGCATTTAAACGATGGCCAATTGGCACTAAGGGGCCTAAAGTGTGACCAGAAAACATCCCCCACACCATTACACCACCACCACCAGCCTGCACAGTGGTAACAAGGCATGATGGATAGATGTTCTCATTCTGTTTACGCCAAATTCGGACTCTACCATTTGAATGTCTCAACAGAAATCGAGACTCATCAGACCAGGCAACATTTTTCCAGTCTTCAACAGTCCAATTTTGGTGAGCTCGTGCAAATTGTAGCCTCTTTTTCCTATTTGTAGTGGAGATGAGTGGTACCCGGTGGGGTCTTCTGCTGTTATAGCCCATTCGCCTCAAGGTTGTGCGTGTTGTGGCTTCACAAATGCTTTGCTGCATACCTCGGTTGTAAAGAGTGGAGATGAGTGGTACCCGGTGGGGTCTTCTGCTGTTATAGCCCATCCGCCTCAAGGTTGTGCGTGTTGTGGCTTCACAAATGCTTTGCTGCATACCTCGGTTGTAAGGGTGGTTATTTCAGTCAACGTTGCTCTTCTATCAGCTTGAATCAGTCGGCCCATTCTCCTCTGACCTCTAGCATCAACAAGGCATTTTCGCCCACAGGACTGCCGCATACTGGATGTTTTTCCCTTTTCACACCATTCTTTGTAAACCTTAGAAATGGTTGTGCGTGAAAATCCCAGTAATTGAGCAAATTGTGAAATACTCAGACCAGCCCGTCTGGCACCAACAACCATGCCACGCTCAAAATTGCTTAAATCACCTTTCTTTCCAATTCTGACATTCAGTTTGGAGTTCAGGAGATTGTCTTGACCAGGACCACAACCCTACATGCATTGAAGCAACTGCCATGTGATTGGTTGACTAGATAATCGCATTAATGAGAAATAGAACAGGTGTTCCTAATAATTCTTTAGGTGAGTGTATAATACTGTGTAATATATGGAGTGTGTGTATATATATATATATATATATATATATATATATATATATCCAGAAGAACGGGCGGCACTCCAATGGATAAAAGTAAGCGAACCTTTATTCACCCAGGTAGTGCAAATATATATATATATATATATAGTGGGGGTTTAGCTCTATCTATAGGGTCTCAGTCACAGAATTCTCGCTGACAACCGTGTTGATTGTCCAAACAGTACATTTATTTTTGACACCAGCACCAACAAACATGGTACAAATTGAAAACCTACCCTGCTCTACCTAAACATATAACATAAATCCCTGACTCACCTCACCTATACAGAACGCAGTTCACACACTGTCTCTGGTGCGGCTTTCTCAGCCAGTAGTCCACCAGCCCCCAGGCTGTAGCTAGGTCAGTCCAGAGTATCTCCCAGCCTCATGGTCTCTCAGCCTTGTCCAGCTGAGACCACACTCACAGAGCCCCTAGCAGGACTGGGTTTCACAAAAACTCTGTCTCCTTCCCCAGACTGGGAGACACACCCAAGTCCTGCAACAGGATTAAATACCATCCCTGGACATGGGCATATTCCAAAATCCCAGACTGAAGCATGGTGAACAGGCACCGACCCAACACATTGCCTGTTTCCAGTAAAAGCCCGCCCTGGACTAGCTGGAACCAGCTAAGCTAAGTAGCTTGGTGTCCACCAACTAGCTTAGTGGCCACCTATATCTAGGGCCTTTACTCCACTAAGGCCGGGCCCCTTGGTGACACACTCCTGGTGTAAACAACACCCCTTTTTCATGCTTCCCTGGAATTTACTGCACCCATCACTATTCACATTGCTACAATATATATATATATATATATATATATATATATATTCATATATACAGTACAGACCAAAAGTTTGGACACACCTTCTCATTCAAAGAGTTTTCTTTATTTTCATGACTATGAAAATTGTAGATTCACACTGAAGGCATCAAAACTATGAATTAACACATGTGGAATTATATACATAACAAAAAAGTGTGAAACAACTGAAAATATGTCATATTCTAGGTTCTTCAAAGTAGCCACCCTTTGCTTTGATTACTGCTTTGCACACTCTTGGCATTCTCTTGATGAGCTTCAAGAGGTAGTCACCTGAAATGGTTTTCACTTCACAGGTGTGCCCTGTCAGGTTTAATAAGTGGGATTTCTTGCCTTATAAATGAGGTTGGGACCATCAGTTGCGTTGTGGAGAAGTCAGGTGGATACACAGCTGATAGTCCTACTCAATAGACTGTTAGAATTTGTATTATGGCAAGAAAAAAGCAGCTAAGTAAAGAAACATGAGTGGCCATCATTACTTTACGAAATGAAGTTCAGTCAGTCCGAAAAATTGGGAAAACTTTCAAAGTGTCCCCAAGTGCAGTCACAAAAACCATCAAGCACTACAAAGAAACTGGCTCACATGCGGACCGCCCCAGGAAAGGAAGACCAAGAGTCACCTCTTCTGCGGAAGATAAGTTCATCCGAGTCACCAGCCTCAGAAATCGCAGGTTAACAGCAGATCAGATTAGAGACCAGGTCAATGCCACACATTGTTCTAGCAGTAGACACATCTCTAGAACAACTATTAAGAGGAGACTGTGTGAATCAAGCCTTCATGGTAGAATATCTGCTAGGAAACCACTGCTAAGGACAGGCAACAAGCAGAAGAGACTTGTTTGGGCTAAAGAACACAAGGAATGGACATTAGACCAGTGGAAATCTGTGGTTTGGTCTGATGAGTCCAAATTTGAGATCTTTGGTTCCAACCACGGTGTCTTTGTGCGACGCAGAAAAGGTGAACGGATGGACTCTACATGCCTGGTTCCCTCCGTGAAGCATGGAGGAGGAGGTGTGATGGTGTGGGGGTGCTTTGATGGTGACACTGTTGGGGATTTATTCAAAATTGAAGGCATACTGAACCAGCATGGCTACCATAGCATCTTGCAGAGGCATGCTATTCCATCCGGTTTGCGTTTGGTTGGACCATTATTTATTTTTCAACAGGACAATAACCCCAAACACACCTCCAGGCTGTGTAATGGCTATTTGACTATGAAGGAGAGTGATGCGGTGCTGCACCAGATGGCCTGGCCTCCACAGTCACCGGACCTGAACCCAATCGAGATGGTTTGGGGTGAGCTGGACTGCAGAGTGAAGGCAAAAGGGCCAACAAGTGCTAAGCATCTCTGGGAACTCCTTCAAGACTGTTCAAGACCATTTCAGGTGACTAGCTCTTAAAGCTCATCAAGAGAATGCCAACAGTGTGCAAAGCAGTAATCAAAGCAAAAAGTGGCTACTTTGAAGAACCTAGAATATGACATATTTTCAGTTGCTTCACACTTTTTTGTTATGTATATAATTCCACATGTGTTAATTCATAGTTTTGATGCCTTCAGTGTGAATCCAATAGTAATGAAAATAAAGAAAACTCTTTGAATGAGAAGGTGTGTCCAAACTTTTGGTCTGTACTGTATATATATATATATATATATATATATATATACAGAGCAGTGTATTGATGTGAGACATACAAGGTATAATACTGTAGATGCAGTGTTTACAGAAATATTTGGTCAGTTATACATTATGGTTACTGTGTGTGTGTGTGTAAGGTACATGAGGTAGTGGTAACTGTACCTGTCTGAAGTATTATACATAAGTGAGCAATGAGGAAAAATAGGGCATGGTGAGGGGGGTGGGGGTAAATGATGAGAAGTGGAGGGCCTCCTCTTACCACTCCATTCCAGGCTGTATGGATCAATGCAGAGCTGATTGTGAACTTCTAATACTTCTAATGCTGTTAGTGGTTGAAGGACCTGTGATGATCACAGGTCCTGGCAGATGTACCTTTTAAACCTAGGAACTACACCATTTTTGGTGCAGTTTCTTTGCTAGATCCTGCAGGACCTGTGATGTTGAAGATGATGTCATCACAGGTCCTGGCAGATGCACTGTTCTAACCTGGCAACTACACTTTCCACTGTGCAGTTTCCTTATAAGACCTGTGATGACATCTTCAAAGGTCCTTTAGCTTTAGAAAGATATACAGGAGAGATTAAGGGGCGGGGCTTCTCCTGCACTGCAGGCAGCTCTTCCTCACGGGCCCCATAGCAGCTGCGTGGTCTGCCTATATGGTAGGTACGCCACTGGCTCACCCCGTAGGTGGTTTACCCGATACAGTATTTCCTGGTGAAAAACAAAATGGGGAAACATTGACTTGGCCCCAGGTTTTTGTGGTTCACCATCAATTATTACAACATTCTCCCAGGCCCAGGATAAGGTTGGGTCCTGGTGTTGTGCGGTTCTGAAATTTTAACCAGAGACATTGAGGTCTGCCAATTCAGGACCCGGCAGCAAGTCCTTAACGTCTCCTACCAACACACTCAGCGGGGTTGTCTCCCCCTGTTCCACCGAAGTGGCGGTCACCCTTACCGCTGGCCCTTCGGCCTGGGTTTCCAGGGTTCTGGCCTCCCGCCTGTTCCAGGCCACTCTGCTGAAGTTACCCCTGACTCAGGGGCATCAACAACTCTCACAGCCGGCCACTTTACCTTAGTTCATAAGGTAAAGTGGTGGCAACGGACACCTCCTCGTGGGTCGACTTGCCGCCTCCTGTGGAGACACTAGGGTGGTGTGATAGTCCTTTAAATCTCCATGTATGCACACGACCCCGATTTTTCGGCCAGTATATTCGTCAGGCCGCACCAGGGTAGCTCTTACCAGGGACACCAAACTCCCTAAGTCCAACAAAGCCATTGTCTTCTACTTCTAACTGGCACAGGTGGTTATTGTCCATAGTCTCTGGGATACCTGATGCACACAGCTTCCTGGCATACAACGAGTTGCGGTATCCATAGTTAGTCTCCATGGGTTCGCCCCGATGGGGACAATTGGCCCTTATGTGGCAAGGCTCTTGACACCGCCAGCATCCTATCGGAGCCGGGTCTATATATATATATATATATATATATATATATATATATATAAAATGAAATGGGAACAAACAGCACAGCAACATTTAAAAGGGGGGCGTCGGAAATGTTAAAGCGATTGTCTGGGATTTATTTTATTTTATTTATTAAATATTAGATAATCAATATCTGATCAATTGGGGTCTCACTCCAAGCAACCAAACAGATTATGTATTTGAAGGGAACCTAACTCTTCAAAGAAGGTTCCAGCCTCTTTGCATGCCATGCACCATTCATCGTATAGCAGCCGTATTGTAGCTCAATGCCATTCACTTGGAACTGAGCTGTACAAAGTCCATATGACCAGTGGAAATTGTGCCACAGGCCCCTCCTAACAGCTAATCAGCATTCAAATATTGATGACCTGAGAGTAGGTAATCAATATTAAATTCCAAGAAAACCTCTTTAACCAAACAATCAGCATTATACGGGTTCTCCGAACATTTCAAAAAATCCAGCTGCCTTCTGACCTGTGAAGGCAAAATGGTTTCCTCAGTATGTATCCCTCTGTCATGCCATCTATAGAAATGGACATGGTATAGGTAAAAGTACTGAGGAAATCATCTTGCCTTCACAAGTCAGAAGGATTCTAGATTTTTAGAAAAGCCCGGGGAATCCCTTCAATAGTGTTTTATTTTCTTTTATTTGGAACCAAAAGGGTCACTTTAATTTCCCAAGTCTGCTTTTCAAAAATAGTGTGTGGGGCCAGGTAGGCTAGAAGGTTGTGATATTTTTAATGGGTTTGATCAGTGATCATAGATGGAGTTATTGGTGGCTTTGACTGAGCAACCAATGTACTTGGGGACTCATTTTCTTTGGGAGTTGAATGAGTTTAAGCTGGAAGTAATTTAATAAAGAAAGTGACTTGCTGGAAACTCTAGTTTAAATCTATTGTACTTGATTCATTTTCTTGTATAAAAGACCTCAAGAAGTTGTGAGAAGCTGCAGTGCAACTGAAAAACCTACAATATGAATAATCATTTGTTCAACTTTTGTGGTTTGCTATTTTATTGCTTATAATGCATGTTTAATGCTTGCACATTAGTACTTTCTATCAGACAACATTTTGCAGATAATTTGTGATTGGTTGTTATTTGGCTTCGGGGACAGAATTTCCCAACAATATCCATTAACTTGAAATTTATTAGCTACTAGTGACAGGAAGGGCTAAACTACTGAAGATGACCATTCAATATAGACAGCTTCTTACAAAAATTAGGCTCCAGTGTGGTTATCCAACACTGTTAATGAACAATATACTAAATATCCGAATAGAAATTGTATATAGTGAAATTAAGTCTTCCTTACTGACACAGTTTTTAAAATATGTTTAAAGGGATTTCAGCAATGTATCTGATATTAAAGATGGCCTTGCGGTTTGCCACAAAAGTTATTTTAAGGACTGGTATAGGTGTGCTATTGATAGGTGTGATATACTGAGGGGTGTGATATATTTATAATATACTTTCTAACATAGAAAGTATATTATAGTGCATTTGTATTGTGCAACAGTTGGGTGCTGTACCGCAGCTATATAGAAGGACAAGCGCTATTGGAACAACTATTTGCAACGGGTGTGATATACCTGTTGCCCCCCAAAAAAATGATTGAGGGATTTGATATACCTGCTTCGACAAAATACTGATTGAGGGCTGTGAAATACCTGCTTCCACAAAATACTGATTAAGGGGTTCGATATACTTGCTTCCTCCAAATATTGATTGAGGCCTACGATATACCTGCTTCCACAAAATACTGATTAAGGGGACTGATATTCCTGCTTCCACAATACTGTTGCCGTCTGCAGCCTGTGCTGTCAACGCATAAGTCGCAGTAAGCCGAACACTCACCTAGGGACAACTTCTTTAAGAAGGCACCTGGCCTCCCATCATCGTCCGAACCCACAAAGCCACACTCCTAGCGCTCCACGTCCTGCCTCTTCTCCTTCTCCACTCTCCTCCCATTTGTCCTCCACTTTACACAGTGCAGTCGTCGCGTTCATCTGGCAGAAGGCAGGCTTCTGTGGCCCAAATGTTCGAGCGTAAATAGTTGATGACGCCGGATAACCCTCTTGCCCAACGGCTGACCGCTGGCTTGTCGGAACTTCTAGCACGCCAACCACTGCCAATTAAATTGGTAAACTCAGAGGCCTTTTGAAAATTTGTGGCCATTGGCACACTGCAATGGAAGATCCCAGGAAGGAAATATTTCTCCCAGAAGGGCATCCCAGAGCTATATTGCCACACTCGGCGGCAAGTGAATATATCTCTGGCACACAGTGTCGGTGCCAAGATACATCTGAACACAGACACGTGGTCTAGCAAACACAGGCAGGGAAGGTACATAACTTTTACTGCCCCCTGAGTGAACCTTCTGACGGCCGTCAACATGCAACCTGTGGATCCCATGTGGATTTGGTGTTACTGCCACGGATTGCATGCAGGCCTACCTCTTCTTCTCTTCCTCCTATTCCATCCTCCGTCTCCTCCTCGGCTGACTCCTCCTTTTCCACTACTACCGCCTCTTTCGCTGCACCCCCCAAGCTCCCCAGAACCTATCCGAAGTGTCAGGTGAGATGTTGCCATGCTGTGCTGTGGCTGTTGTGCCTGGAAGCCAAGAGCCACACCGGTCCTGCACTCCTTTCAGCTGTGCGTTCACAGGCAGATCAGTGGCTAACCCCGCTCAATTTGACAGTCGGTAAAGTGGTGTACGTTGCCAATCTGCTGAGCGTGGTGAAACAGGGGAAAATGACACACGTGCCTTGCATGGCACACGTCCTGAACTTAGTCATGCAGCGATTTGTTGCCAAATACCCCGGGGTCCAGGACGTCTTGCAGCAGGCCAGGAAAATCTCTGTCCATTTTAGAAGATCTTGCACAGCCATGGTTTGCCTTGCTGACATTCAGCGGCAACTACACCTGCCCATCAGACGCCTGATTTGTGACAGCCCAACGCGCTGGAACTCCACCTTGTATTTGCTTGATAGGCTGCTCAAGCAGCAACGTGCTGTTAATGACTACCTGTACGAACTCTGCAGCAGGACAGGTTCTGGGTAGCTTGTTTTCGTTATGTCATTGATCAAGCCGTCAAGGAGCAGGAGCTGGAAGATGAGGAAGTCGTGATGATGAATGAATTCCCAGGGGGGGCTACTCCATCTGAGACAAGTCAGCATGAGTCTGAAGAGAAGGAGGAGGATGGTGGCTGGGGTGAGGAGGAGGAGGAGGAGCCAGAAGAGCAGGCTTTGAGGGGGACTAAACTTGTGTTGTCCGTGGCTGCGGGGAGGAGACCAGCATCACAGAGGGCTGTCAGAATGAAGCATTTCCAGGCCTTGCTGCGAGAGATTCTGCATTCTGAGTGGTGGGCACTGGCAGAGGAATTTCCACCCACAGCAAAACAGATGCTGGTACCAATCCTACCATGCCTGCAAGAAGAGGGTGATTTGAAGATGTGTTGGTCACTTCGGATATGAGATCATTCTTGCAGCCAACCCATCGACAGCCGCCCTACGGATCCAGCCTCAGGGAATGCCTAGACCGACAGTTGTTGGACTATATTGCGTTAACAGCTGATGTGGACGCTCTGAGAAGCGAGGAACACCTGGACTACTCGGTGTGCAGGCTTGACCTGTGGCCAGAGCTGGCACAATTTGCTATGGAACTCCTGGCTTACCCCTCATAGAGTGTCCTGTCTGAAAGGACATTCAGCGCAGCAGGGGGGATCGTGACCGATAAGCGCACACGCCTAGCTCACGACTTTTTGGACTACTTCACATTTCTAAAAATGAACGAGGCATGGATCTCTGAGGAATTCAACATCTGTGAAGACCACGTGTAATTGAATTTCCTCATGCCAGCCCAAACATATCCGCCACCACAGAGAACAAAGAATAGTCCTTGTCTTATGTATATACAGAGGCATAAAATGCCTTTTCTGTTAGGTCAATGCCTAATTTTTGGCCTACAGTAAAATTTGTATCCAGTGACCACCTAATGTACCTCCAGCCACATAATCACAAGTTCTTTTCTGTCAGATGAATGACTAATTTTTGGGGCCTGTACTGGCCTACAGTAAAATTTTTATCCAGTGATCGCCTAATGTACCTCCAGCCAAATCATCACAAGTTCTTTTCTGTCTGAATGTCAAATTTTTGGGTCCTGTACTCACATGGCCTTAAATAGAAAATGTCTAGGCTCCAGCAGGGCACATTTTTGAGAGTTTCCTTTAAAGACGCATAAAAATAGCCTTTGAATAAAATAAATATTTTTTGTGGGAGTTTTTGCCAATGATCCCCCTCTGGTGTCCATGTTGTGGGACTATTTGTGCACTTCTAGTAAGTATTTGGTGGCTGCAAATATGACCTGAAGGTTTTTCAGTTTCACCTGCCATTAAAGTCAAGGGGGCCCGCCGCGAACGCGCGTTCGCGAACCATTATGGCCGATGTTCAACCTATCTCTTATATCTTAAGGCTGTGTAGTTTTTGTGCAGTTTATAATTTAGTTTAATCAGGTATAGAATCAATATTCATGAGATGCCCACTAGTGTTGATCGAGCACCATAGTGCTTGGGTGCTCGGGCCGAACACCTCGGGATGCTTGGGTGCTCTACCAGCCACCAGAGCACATTGGAAGTCAATGGGAGAACCCGAGCATTAAAACAGGCACCCCCTGCTCTGAAGAGGGGAGGGTGTCTGGTTCATACGAAAAATTCCTAAATTGATGGAAAAACCACAGAAATGGTTCGGGAACAGGGTGGATGTCTGGATGCATTTTGGACTCCCAGGTCACTGCTGGGAATGATGTTGTCCAAGTAGTACTCCACTTTTACAGACTGACGATGATACGCACCAAACCGAAGATAATATCGATTTTAGGCGGAGGAAAAATTGGTAGGAAACATTCCTTCTTGTATATTCGAGGGCCTGCAGGTGAGCTGACCCTGTAAAACATTATATGCGAGGGCCTGCAGCTCAGCTGACCCTCTAAAAGATTGTAGGTGAATGCCTGCTGTTTAGCTGACCCTGTAGAAGATTTTAGGTGCGGGCCTGCTGGTGAGCTGACCCTCTAAAAGAATTTAGGTACAGGCCTACTGGTGAGCTGACCCTATAAAACATTATATGCGAGGGCCTGTGTCACCACCAGACATCTGAGAAGCTCTGACAGATGTTCTTCAGAACCTCCTGCTTGAGGTTCCTTTTGTTTTGCTTTCGTTTTCTCATCTCGTTAGCCTCTCTCAGCTGTCATGTAGTTGCACTGATTGCATCCCTTTAAATCCCTTCCCATACTGCATCACTTTGCGGTTTATACAACTTTCTGGAGTGCTAGAAGCTGTTACTACTGCATCCACAAGATAAGTCAGTTTTCTTTATTTCTGTTTGCCTGTGGGCTTGATCCTAGGTGACCCTGACTCCCTCCGTATTAAGTGTAGGGAGCCGGTGGTCGTGTCCCCTCACTATTATAGGGTGTTCAGGTGCATACAGTCGAGGAACGAGGATATGCAATTTTCTATCTTTGAGATTTTTGCATAGGCTGAGCAGTAAGGGAGAGAGCAAGGGCTCTTACAGGGCTTACCCTCCTGTTCCTTAGTTTTGGATCAAGTCAGTCGGATCTTCATTTGTGTCTTCTAGTTTTCTGTAACACCATCCGTGACAGCCTGCAGGTGAGCTGTCCCTGTAATAGATTGTAGTTGAGGGCCTGTTGGTGAGCTGACCCTCTAAAAAAATATATGCAAGGGACTGCAGGTGAGCTGACCCTGTAAAAGATTGTAGGTGAGGGCCTGCTGATGAGTTGACCATCTAAAAAATTATATGCGAGCGCCTGCAGCTGAGCTGACCCTGTAAAAGATTGTAGGTTAGGGCCTGCTGGTGAGCTGACCATCTTAAAAATTATATGCGAGGGCCTGCAGCTGAGCTGACCCTCCAAAAAATTATATGCAAGGGCCGGCAGGTGAGCTGACCCTGCAGAAGATTTTAGGTGCGGGCCTGCTGGTGAGCTGACCCTGTAAAAGATTTTAGGTACAGGCATACTGGTGAGCTGACCCTGTAAAACATTATATGCGAGGGCCTGCAGGTGAGCTGTCTCTGTAATTGATTGTAGGTGAGGTCCTGCTGGTGAGCTGACCCTCTAAACAATTATATGCGAGGGCTTGCAGGTGAGATGACCCTGTAAAAGATTGTAGGTGAGGGCCTGCTGGGGAGCTGACCCTCTAATAAATGATATGCGAGCGTCTGCAGCTGAGCTGACCCTCTAAAAAATGTAATGTGATGGCCTGCTGGGGAGCTGACCCTGTAAAACATTATATGCGAAGGGCATATATGCAAGGTCATTATATGTGACAAATAAGCATGTTGATATGATGGAAGAGGAGGAGGATGAGAAAAGGAAGATTCAGCCATATACCCTTGTTTGTGGTGGAATGGGTGCATGGGAATACAGTGTATTCAGTACATTATAAACAACACATTTAAAGTGCCTTTATGTTCAGCCGCTTTCCTCTGATGGAGTAGATAAGTCATGATCAATCCAGGCCTTGTTCAGGCAACCTATCAGCATTTTCAGTTGACAGGCGAAAACGCTTATCTGTTATAATGCCACCAGCAACAATAAATACCCGCTCAGACAAAACGCTGGTGGCAGGGCAGGCCAGCACCTCCAAGGCGTAGAGCCCCAGTTCGTGCCACGTGTAAGGCACTGAGGGAACATTGAGGATGCTGACATGGTCTGCTATGTACTCCTTCACCATCTTCCCAAAATTTTCTCTCCTTATTACAGTAGGCCGCGCATCAGGGTGAGGGGTCTGACGGGGTGTCATGAATCTGTCCTAGGATTTGGAGACTGTTGCCCTGCCTCTGTTGGAACTGCTGTGTGTTCCCCTTGTCTCCCTTCTTGGTTGCCCAAGTAACTACAGACTCTGCCGCCAGCGTTGTCAGATAGAAACTTTTGGAGAAATTTTTCAACAAGGGCCTTCTGGTAATGATCCATTTTGCTCGTTCTCTCCACCAGAGGAATGAGAGATAAGAAGTTTTCTTTGTACTGGGGTTCGAGACGGGTGAACAACCAGTAATTGGTGTTGTCTAAATTGCATATAACGCGCGGGCCACTGGAAAAGCAGCCTAACATGAAGTCAGCCATGTGTGCTAGAGTACCAATGGGCAATACTTTGCTGTTGTCATCAGGAGGATGACTCTCAATCTCCTCATACTCTTCCTCCTCTCTGCCCACCCACGCAGAACAGATGGAATTTAACTTCCATGGGTACCACCCTCTGTAGCGGAGGCAACCGTCTCCTGCTCCTCCTCTTCATCCTCCAATTCGCGCTGAGAAGACGAACTAAGGGTGGTCTGGCTATCACCCTGTGTACTGTCTTCCCCCATTTCGACCTCTTCCACATGCAAAGCATCCATCTTAATTTGAGCAGCGAGCGTTTGAGTAGACGCAGAATTGGCATGGTGACGCTGATAATAGCGTTATTGCCGCTCACCATCTGTCTTGATTCCTCAAAGTTTCTTATGCTGCCACCCTCTCCCCCTAAAGATGATGATGATGCCCCCTCTTCAGTAGGCTACCACATGCGATCGGCTACATCATCATTTATATCTGTTTGGTCATTATTTGTGTCACTCCCACCTGTCTCTTGCGCACGTCCATGTCCTCATGCAACATCTGCTTGGCTAGCAGAAGGAGCAGCAAAAGCAAGAGGTAGGTTCAGGACAGAGAGGCAGTTCCTGAGCCATGACAACTTAGCGTGTTGTCAGAGGAACCCACCAATTCCTGGCTGTGTGTATCTGTTATAACTGGAGATGATTGTGAACAGCGAGTCAACCAATCCAGCACAGCTGAATTGTTGGTCAAAACACGACTGCTGGCTACTGCTACCACCACCTGTCCTTCTGCTGCTTGTGTTGGCTACAGGAACATTTTTGCTACTGCCTGTTCCTTTGGATGGGCCAGACAACTGTCTGTTAGCCATAGTGTACAGTACCTGTATCTGTAATGTAACAGATTACCTATGAATGTCGCAGCAGTTGAACAAGACAAACACATAGATATATTAAACTACCCTTTAATACTGAGCCACAGTAATTCTATATATGAACTAACAAATTAACTGGGAGCGTGGCAGCAGTTCAACAAGACGCAGACGGCAATATATTGCACAGTACTTTAATACTGAGGCACATTAGTTCTATGTATAAACTAACAAAGTAACTGGGATTGTGGCAGTAGTTCAACAAGATGCACATGACAGTTACACTCAACCTACACTGGACCTGCAGTCTCCCTATTCTCTCCCTAAAGTCTCTAAAATCTTTTCCTATGATCTCTCTACACTGTCCCTGCACTGTCCCTGCAGTCTCCCTATCCAATATTTTTCGATTAATAGTTTTCTGTAACACTGTCCCTAGCGCATAAGTGCCTGTCACATCTCTCCCTAAGTTCAGCCCGCGGTGAAATGGCAGAGACCATGCTGGATGAGGGTTTTATAGGGCTGTGACATCAAAGGGGATGGCTAGCTGCCGATTGGCTGGCTGCACAACATTATGGGTCATATTGCGTTCCTGGGCTTCTTACTTTCCCTTTATAACATGTGCAGCAGCCATTAAAAAAAAATAAAGACTCGCTACCATGAAGCGCAAAAAAATTCAGATCTAAATTTTTCTTCGGATCAAATTCCACTTTGGATGCCTTAATGCGCTCAACACTAGTGAACATCTCTAATCAAAGATGACATCAAGAATGAGTCAAAACCTTTCATATCAATGAATCTATAAAATTGTTCCTGAATAGAATTGTTTTTATAATGCTTGGGAGACAATGAAAATAGTGAAAGATAATGAGTGTGTTTGGGGTGGGGGCCTACTCATTGGTTCCACCAATGTGTTAACACAGCCCTGATCATCAACCCCATGATCTGTAACATGATCTGTAAATGAATTGCCAGCGTGCATGCTCTAGAGGTGTTCCATTCAAACTCTTCCTCCCCAGAGTTTGGTGAGGATGAATGGGTGACATCAACTCCTCTCTAGTGATTGGTAGGGATCTGGGTCATGGTGTCCCAAGTAATTATCAAATTTATCCTGTGGATAGGTGATAAATGTTTTTAGATGTAGAATCACTTTTTACTGACAGATATCTAAACACACTTTAACAGTGTCAATGGAATGGAATGTTCTTGCATGCTAAAACAACCTTAAAAGCTCAAACTGACAATACAAAGCTGGCCTTCTAATGTAAAAGACCCTGAGACTATCACAGTGCGATACAGTATGCTAAATGCCTTTGCTTTGTCAACACCGAAAACACTTTGTTTGAGGCACCGAGTCTAAGTTTTTTTTCTTTTATCCGTTCTAAACCTGCACTTACCTTTGAGATAAGTCAAAGAGAAACTTGCTAAGGCAATGAACTCTCCCTGTAACCCTCAGCCCATTTGTCACCGCGATGGCCTGACGAGAACTGACATTTACAAACCCAGAATGAAAGCACATCCATTTCGCCAGTCTGACACTCTGATATAATAACTATTTACCTTGAGAAAGAGCGGCTGAGATTTCCGATTCTTGTGAATCTTCTCACTTTGGCACTTATTTTCTCACTCTGTCAAACAGCCCTAGATTAATGGAACAATTTGTTCAACAAATCATATTAGTACAAAGCATACAGGAGAAGGAAAGCGAGATGGAAAGCCGGAATTCTGTTATACTCATTCGAGTCAGCGGTGGTACCATGGCAAATAAAAATGCAGTTATGCCTGACATTTACCGAGGTATAATGTAAAAGGGAAAATGTCTAATGATTTTGGACAGTTGAGAGATCACTTTAGAGGAATGCTAGAACCGGGGAGGTAATAAGATAAAGTTACACGTACTATGGAGATGGAGCTTCAGATCTGGCAGACATTGCTGCCTGCGCCGGCAGTGCGCCCACATAAAAGTCAAGCTTTACTGGGAAATGAAAAGAAGCACGTGCCGCAGATGTCTCAATCTACATCTTGCCTGGGTTTTACTGACAACTTGAAGATGAACCTGCTTTGTTACCTTTATCATTAGGAATTTGCCTGTTATTATTTTCACCTTTGTGAATATTAAAGCAGGTGATATAGTAGAAATCTGCAGGAAAACTGGAAATGTGAATGAAATGTTATATAAAGCTGTGAAATCTCTGACACTTTGACAGGCAGTTCTATTATTACATACAGAGTGGTATAAATCTGTGATAATGGTATATCATACTAGATGAAAGGGTGACAAAAGGCATGACATGTGTAAAAGAGCAGAGCAAGGTTTCTCAGGACTTTTACAACCTGTGCATATTCGGGACCCTCTAATGTTATCGAAAAAGCAAAGTTATTTTGAGTCATTTTTTAAAACATTGTGTCGTTATTTTTTTCAGTAGGCAATTGGCAGAATTGCTGCTGCCTTAAAAACTGTAGACTGCTCTGCAATCTGTGCAGAGGTCATTCTGCAGGGAGGGGGAGGAGAGCAGCTTGTGTTGATTTTGATCATACTATCTATATACAGGCAAATCAAGTGCCATCTACATCCAATAGATTGCACACTATCTCCATTTGAGTATACACTATTTCTAATTCAGTTAGTGTTACAACAGGGTGCTTCACGAATATGTGAAACAAACATGCCATTGCACAATGCTTAGATAGATTTGCCACATTTGTAATTGTTACCTTTTTTGGCCATCTTGCCTGTTATGATAATGACATGACTGCTGAGAAGTGTCAGTCTATTATGAGGCTCTGTGGTGACATATTTAGGATTGCGTTGGATCGCTGCCCCTATGTGTGCAGAATAGCGCATCCTTTTGTGCCTAATCGCAGTGTATTGCCGCTCATTTCCACGCTCACATTAGTTGCTCCTGATGAGGCATTTATTCGATGCAGAAATGCGTAGAGGTGAAGTGTTAGGTCTTTAGATGTGTAGCATGTGCAGGGCGAGCTAGACATTAGTGGAACTTCTACAGATGTGCTGGGGTATAGGCACTGTAGGGACGTGTAACCTGCATTATTGTTTGCAATTTACTGTGGTTACTCTCTTCTACATGGCTTGTATATTAGAGACAAGCTGAGCACTGTATGCTGGCAGTGTCTCCCACATGCACAGGTCTGGTGATTCAACAGGCTTTGGGTTTATGATCAGCTGCAGAGACAGCTGCATGCCCAAACCCTAAGTTTGATGTACGGTCCTCTGTCCATTCCAACTGTGCAATACCGCCTGATGGGGTTCATTCATTATGGGACTCCAATATAGGTTCATTGAGATCCCAGTTGGTAACTTGTACCTTGGCTTGTGGACGTGACACCATACAAAAGTTGGATTTTTATTCACCTACTTTCTATGTACACCAATAAACTTTTTTTTTGTTTTTTTATTTCAGCACCCCACAATTATTTCATTAGTATACATGAGGCAGCTGAAGGATGAAACTGAGCATGTGTGGCCTTCTCAGTGAGCAGGACAAAGAAATAATAATAATAAAAAAGTAGGAGAAAAACCCCTTTAAACATGATGAAACAAATACAAGACATCTCTCCAGTGCTGCTGTATATCAAGCAGTAGACCACAGGCAGGTTGAAGTGATAGAACGTTTTATTTCAGTGATAAACCAATGTGCCTCAAATGCTTTTTGCCTCCTTCTTCAGGTCTGTAATCACTCAGGCACCATCTACTACAGTCCTGATTAAAAGTTTAAGAGCATTGAGCATTCAATTTAATGAAAACAACGAATAAACTTAAACAGGCTGTTTTTCAGCTGATCAAAAGTTTAGGACCACAACTCCAAAAAAAATACGAAATCCCCCCAAAACAGAACTCCAACTTCCAAACATGAACTCAGTAATGAGTAGCTCCGCCGTTATTGTTTATCACTTCAAAAATTTGTTTCAGCATGCTTGATGCAAGCGTTTCCATGAGGTGAGTGGGAACATTTCTCCAAGTGGTGAAGACGGCCGCACAAAGGCCATCTACTGTCTGGAACTGTTGTCCATTTTTGTAAACTTCCCTTGCCATCCATCCCCAAAGGTTCTTAATTGGATTTAGATCAGGGGAACACGCAGGATGGGCCAAAAGAGTGATGTTATTCTCCTGGCTGGAAGAAGTTCCTTGTCCTGCAGGCATTGTGTACTGTATCGTTGTCCTGTTGAAAAACCCAGTCATTACCACACAGACAAGGGCCCTCAGTCATGAGGAATGCTCTCTGCAACATCTGGACATAGCCAGCGGCCGTTTGACCCCCCCTGCACTTCCTGAAGCTCCATTGTTCCACTGAAGGAAAAAGCACCCCAGACCATTATGGCGCCCCTCCACTGTGGCGCATAGAAAACATCTCAGGTGGGATCTGCTTGTCATGCCAGTAACGTTGGAAACCATCAGGACCATCAAGGTTAAATTTTTTCTCATCAGAGAATAAAACTTTCTTCCACCTTTGAATGTTCCATGTTTGGTGCTCTCTTGCAAAGTCCAAACGAGCAGTTCTGTGGTGTTCAAGGAGGCGAGGTCTTTAAAGAAGTTTTTTGTTTTTGAAGACCTTCAGTCTCAGATGCCGTCTGATGGTTATGGGGCTGCAGTCAGCATCAGTAAGGGCCTTAATTTGGGTTGAGGATCGTCCAGTGTCTTGACAGATAGCCAATTGGATCCTCCGGCTCATTGCTGATGAAATTTTTTGGGGTCTTCCACTTGACTTTTTTGTTCCATAACCCTCAGGATCATTTAAGAAATTCCAAATTAATGTCTTACTGCGTCCCACCTCAGCAGCGATGGCGCGCTGTGACAGACCCTGCTTATGCAGTTCAACAACCCGACCACGTTCAAAAAGGGAGAGTTTTTTTGCCTTTGCCATCACAACGTGTGACTACCTGACAGAAAATGACAATGAATCCACATCTTTGCACAGATTTGGCCTTTAAAAGGCATGTAATCCTAAACTTTTGATTAGCTGAAAAACAGCCTGTTTCAGTTTATTCGTTATTTTCATTAAATTAAATGTTCAAAAAATGTTTTGTCTCATTCCCATTTCTTCTTGTTGCATGTTGAAGCTCTACTTGGAACCTTGTTAAGATCCAGCCATGCTAAATATGATTTTTTGCAATTTTTCAAGTGGTCTTAAATTTTTGATTAGGACTGTATGTGCAGATAGCTGCTGTGACTCTCATAGCTGCAATGCCAGTGAGTGTAATACTTACCAGTTATCTTTATAGCGAGTCATTGGTCCATGATATGAGGAGCAGCTTCCAGTTTCCTCTCTGTGCTTCCCTTAAGCATGATCCTGCCATTGTACGCCGACTCCTAGCTATGATTTGCCTTCTTCCAATCATATTTTCACCATGCATTCTTTAGTAGGGGTTTCCGTCTCAGATTAAGGGTCCATTCACGTGTGCTCGCAAAACAGGGACATCCGCCGCGTGTACACTGCATCAACTTCAATGGGTCCTCAATCTTCAACAGGTGGCAAAATAGGACATGTCTTATCTTTTGCGGTATGGCCCAACAGACTTGGAAGCACATGAAAGGGCTCCGTGCTATCCATCTCCATACTAGAGCTTGTCCTCATACAGATTCATTGCCTCTCGGCAGCAGAACTCTGTTTGCACTGGATGATCTGTTGCCCAGAAATGAAGACATTGGGGTCCGCATCAACATTGCTCTTTCCTGATGAACAAGGGTGTTCAGTGGCACATATACATTAGGAACAAATTGGGAACAAGTAGTTGTAGGAATGATTTGTAGGAATGATCCTTTCCAATAATTTCCCCAATTATTAGCCTATATAAAGAGGCCTTTAGACTTAGATCCTACTTATTTAGCCAGGGAATTAACCCGTGGAGAACTATCCTTCACCATAATTCTGTGACTTTACAGAGTACCAGAGACAAAAATAGAAACTAAATAGCAGACGTTCTATGAGATAACTTTATTACCAGAAATATTGCCACTCCATGGGCTGATTCCCCATTCATTTCAATGAGGCTGACTTGCAGTACCATCACATTCCATGAACAAGACTGCTTCTGTTTCTGGGGAAAACACAGGTAATTTGTACTAACTGCATACAACTGCTTTAACATTGCCTGATTCTTACACTGATGTCATTATAATGCTTTATTCGCGTGTCAGTGTTTTAGTCAGTGATTTCCATCAGTGATTCTGAGCCAAAACCAGGAGTGGAGGCTACACAGAACAGGCGCAGATCTTTCCCTTATTTATACCTTATACCTGTGGAGGCTCCAATCCTGGTTTTGGCTCACAATCACTGCTGGGAATAACTGACCAAAACACTGATGTGTGAATGAGGTTTAAATCAGCTGCTTTATAAATAAGTGAACTACATTTTTAGTTGGATTTGTATGTTTTCAATTGATGTTGAATTGATTCTTGCAGATTAATTCTATATTGCAACACTGACCTCAATAAATGAAAAATAAATGGACATAGTTTGAACATTCCATTCTTTAAATATACAACTTCTGATCCAATAAATTGTATATTTTTCAGAATTTTGCACATTCAGTCATGAAACATATTTCTTGAAATTTCAATAGATATATAAGCTTTTATATCAGCAAATTCTGAACACACAAATTATTATTAATTCATAAGTTCATCCTAAAGTCAAAGCCTCCATTTGTAGGTGTTCCGGCCAGTGAGTGTGGACCCACTGTGCCAAGCAGTCGGTTTGATTTTGGGCTAGTCCAGAGGGAATTATCCTGGCATCTCCCGGTTTTTCACACTTTAATCCCTATACAGGGATCTGGCCTTCGCTGCAGGGGAGCCAAGAGACTGCAATCTTTTGGAATAGTGCCAATGTAGTTGGCTGCTGATCCATTGGGGTCCAGAGAAATTGGTACAAAGCACTGAGGGATCTGGCAATACACATAGTCAGGTCAGGTGGCAGAGAGTCAAGATGCAGGAAACAGGCAGAAGTCGGTACACAAGCAGAAAAATGGATTATAGCTCTTTTGCAGGCCTAGCAAGCGGAACACACACTCAAGCATATATAAGAGGACTGATGAGCTCATTAGCCAAACAGCTAAACATAGAGCAAACGGGGAATTAACCCTTACAGTGTTGCAGGGAGAGAATCAATGGATAGATGCTAATACAGACATGTAAAAAAAAAAAAGACCTAGCAACCAGGCTGCAACCTACAGCATGGGACACAGAAGTCTGGTGGTCATCCCTGGGCAGAAACTAGGTCATGGGGGGATGCCCGTATCCACTCCAGATAGTATCTGGCATGGAGGATTGATACAACAATTTTGTGCCTGTTATAATGCATAGGCAGCAGATTTGTTGCTTTAAATACATGAAATGAAATTGTCCCTAACTGTGGAACAGCACACACACAGACAATTATGTTAGTGGATATAACTAGTTTAATTGGTTGATAACTAGTTGCAAATCCTTAGGGTACTGCTAGAGATCAGCGACTGATTTCATAAGAATTGATTTTTCTCATTAAGCAGAGTTCTGCACCTGTGATGGGTTGTCCCCAAATCTATCTTGCACCTGAGATGCTGCTCCAAGTAGCAGTGCAAGCGCAGAGACTCCAATTCTACTTCCAGTGCAGTGAATGCTCATGTGCTTCTACCCATAAGAGTAGTGGAGCATGCCCAGTCTCTGCACAAGTGGTGGAAGCAGAGCATCTGCGGTTGCACCACTACTTGGAGCAGCAGTGTACGTGTGAGATTGTCAGGGCCAGCCAAGATGTCTGGATATGTCAATCAAGCATCAGGGGGAGCGTCCTTAGATACAGAACTCTACTTGATGAGACAAATCAATTCTTACAAATCAATCGTGTTGCCACACATTCAGGTTTTGAAGCCAAAATAAAGTGAGAATCATAAAAGGAGAGGCAGCTTAAGGACAGACAATTTTTGTCTTTTTTTAATCTACTCCTGGTTTTAGTTTCATAAACATCATTAAAAAGCCTGAACATGTGGCAGCACCACTTTACCCATTTAGGAAACATCTATTGGGGCTATTAGTTTGCATATCTTTTGTGACTTTCAACAACATAAGAAATAGTGTTCAACATAAGAAATAGTTTGGACACACCTTCCCATTTAAAGAGTTTTCTTTATTGTCATGACTATGAAAATTGTAGATTCACACTGAAGGCATCAAAACTATGAAATAACACATGTGGAATTATATACATAACAAAAAAGTGTGAAACAACTGAAAATATGTCATATTCTAGGTTCTTCAAAGTACCTAGAAGTACCTTGATGAGCTTCAAGAGGTAGTCACCTGAAATGGTTTTCACATCACTGGTGTGCCCTGTTAGGTTTAATAAGTGGGATTTCTTGCCTTATAAATAGGGTTGGGACCATCAGTTTCATTGTGGAGAAGTTAGGTGGATACACAGCTGATAGTCCTACTGAATAGACTCTTAGAATTGTATTATGGCAAGAAAAAAGCAGCTAAGTAAAGAAAAACGAGTGGCCATCATTACTTTAAGAAATGAAGGTCAGTCAGTCCGAAAAATTGGGAAAGCTTTGAAAGTGTCCCCAAGTGCAGTCACAAAAAACATCAAGCGCTACAAAGAAACTGGCTCACATGCTGACCGCCCCAAGAAAGGAAGACCAAGGGTCACCTCTGCTGCGGAGGATAAGTTCATCCGAGTTACCAGCCTCAGAAATTGTAGGTTAACAGCAGCTCAGATTAGAGACCAGGTCAATGCCACACAGAGTTCTAGCAGCAGACACATCTCTAGAACAACTGTTAAGAGGAGACTGTGTGAATCAGGCCTTCATGGTAGAATATCTGCTAGGAAACCACTGCTAAGGACAGGCAACAAGCAGAAGAGACTTGTTTGGGCTAAAGAACACAAGGAATGGACATTAGACCAGTGGAAATCTGTGCTTTGGTCTGATGAGTCCAAATTTGAGATCTTTAGTTCCAACCACCGTGTCTTTGTGCGACACAGAAAAGGTGAACAGATGGACTCTACATGCCTGGTTCCCACCGTGAAGCATGGAGGAGGAGGTGTGATGGTGTGGGGGTACTTTACTGGTGACACTGTTGGGGATTTATTCAAAATTGAAGTTATACTGAACCAGCATGGCTACCACAGCATCTTGCAGCGGCATGCTATTCCATCCGGTTTGCGTTTAGTTGGACCATCATTTATTTTTCAACAGGACAATGACCCCTAACACACCTCTAGGCTGTGTAAGGGCTATTTGACCATGAAGGAGAGTGATGGGGTGCTGCGCCAGATGACCTGGCCTCCAGTGTCACCGGACCTGAACCCAATCAAAATGGTTTGGGGTAAACTGGACCGCTGAGTGAAGGCAAAAGGGCCAAGAAGTGCTAATCATCTCTGGGAACTCCTTCAAGACTGTTGGAAGACCATTTCAGGTGACTACCTCTTGAAGCTCATCAAGAGAATGCCAAGAGTGTGCAAAGCAGTAATCAAAGCAAAAGGTGGCTACTTTGAAGAACCTAGAATATGACATATTTTCAGTTGTTTCACAATTTTTTGTTATGTATATAATTCCACATGTGTTAATTCATAGTTTTGATGCCTTCAGTGTGAATCTACAATATTCATAGTCATGAAAATAAAGAAAACTCTTTGAATGAGAAGGTGTGTCCAAACTATTGGTCTGTACTGTATGTTCAGCATATTGCTTTCCATTGGGCAGTCAGCTGGTCCTAGTGCATAGAGATCGGTATCAAATGGAACTGCGGTAGTCACTCAACTTCTGCTTGAAAGCAGGACTTCCTGGTTCCAGTCAACATGGATGGTGTCCTATTAATTATGCTGCATGACAGCCAGCTGGTTCCCTGCATGTCTATGTAATACCGGATTGCTTTCACTGCAGATACTGGAGTTCCATGGTCAATCATAATACTATGTGTACAAAGCAAACAGAAGAAAATTGCCTGCTTTTAACTGAAAATGGGTGCACAATATTTTTATAAAGCATGCAGTTTTTACATTGACAGATGGCCCCTTTATTGTATAATGTATTTTTAATTCTCGAAAAGAGCCATTTACAATGAATCTGGACTTTATTTGCTAGAAAACTAACCACAGCAGAATTCCTAAAGTTATTAGACATGTTTATTGAGCAGCAGCAGAAAGAACTGAAAAGAATAAAGTTATATTGTGAATTCTCCATACAGATGGACTGTAACCTTTAAAGAAGGTGTCCAGGAGTGCACTTTTGATTTGTGGAGGTGTTTTGATGTAATATTCTGGCATTAGGGATATGCTGGCTTCGCAGAGCTGACATTTCTGTAGGGTTTGCTTTATATATTTTGTTCAACTCATCTGAACAATAATGATTAATAGAAGCAGAAAAAAGTTCATACAAATGATAGAGATGTGTGAAAGCTTTCCTTGTTTTGTCCAACTTTTCTTTGTTGGACATGTCCTGAAATATTTATATAAAGCCATTACTCAAATTCACAAACTTTTGTCAGGATTTGCAAAAATAGACGTATTTTTACAGCTTGATAAAAGTGGTTTTACTCTTAATATGAATGGCCCAGGGCTGTTACTGGAATCCTTTGGGCCCTAGGACAAATTTTTGACCAAGCAGTCCTCCCCCACCAGGATATCTCAATGCTAAATAAAAATGGCTGGATTGTTATGGAAACCTGGAGTAAAACTGTGTGTATGTGGAGACTAAGGGCCTGCGAGCTACTATTGGCTGATAAGGGACATTTGACTGTGTGTATGGCAATTGGGATATGCAGAAAAGGACTTGCAGGCTTGTATTGGCTAATGCAGGTTATTTTTGGGGAATATCTCAGGGACTGTACGTCCTAGAGAGCTGTGATCCCCACAAGATTTCTTTCCAGGTAGCAAGAGATGTGTATACAAAGTATCGTTGAAATCGATGGTTGCATTTTGAGTGATCGCTGAACAAACATACACACATATATACGTCCTTCTTTTTATATATATATATATATTTATATTAGCTGAAGGAGCCGGCTTCGCTTGGGTATATTTAATCTATTTAATGTAATGTTTGTGTGTGCCGTTAAAAGATATTAACACTATCCACTATAACAGTGACATCTACAGCCCCCGCCCCCTTAACAGTGACCTCCACAGCCCCCCACCCCTTAACACTGACCCCCCCCCACAGTGCCCCGTCCCTTAAAATTGGACCTCCACAGCAACCCACCCCCTTAACTTTGACCTTTATAGCAGCCTTCCCCTTTAACAGTGACTTTCACAGCATACCACCCCCTTGACAGTGACCTCCACAGGGGCCTGCCCCCTTAACAGTGGCCTTTATTGGATCGGGGGCGTGTCCTTTTGAACAGTTCACTCTAAGACAGCAGCATTGTACAGTCTGACTGTGAGCTGCAGGGAGAAAGTCACCCTCCCTCCCACTTCTGCAGCTGACAGAAGTAGATTTTTAAAGGTATATAAGGGTTAGTGGCTGCACCTATAGGAAACAGTGGTGTGGTGCTATCCCCACGCGACTCACCCCTGTGTCGCAGAAAATAGATAAATAAATGCAAAATATAGATGTGGGGGCACTCGGTATCCGGGTTAAATGTGTGTAGTTTGTAGAAATGTTGGGGGGTTAGTGGTGAGATTGTGTTATAGGTGTGGGTTGTGCTTTTGAAGTAGTATATAATGATCACACCATAATTGTTGCTATTAAAAAATATTAATTTATTGGTATTTATAAAATGATTGTTGCTAAAGATATATAAATAAATAAATAACTAAAAATGAAAAAAAAATAAAAAAAATGAAAAAAATCTAAATATATATATAAAAAAAATCTAAAAATATATAAAAAGAGGAGAAAATTATCTTTGGTCCACCTAATATAAAGTGAGAAATAAGAATGTATTAGGACAAAGTTCGCATATTCAAAGTTCCTAAAGTCTTCGATTTAACATTTGTGTCCAGTAGGGGGAGCTGTTGCAGCTAGAGATGGTTACAGCTGTGGTGATTGTAGCCGGGAACGATGGATGTGCTGGATTAGCTGGGAGTAAAATGTAAGTACACATGTAGCAGGATCGACATATGAATAGCCCCTATATTCGTAACTTTGTGGCGATATGGGTTAGGTATCATTGTATTTCATTCTATTTTATCGGCATACCCAACCTGTATCGCCACAAAGTTACGAATATAGGGGCTATTCATATAATATGCAAACTTTGTCCTAATACATTCTCATTTCTCACTTTATATTAAGTGGACCGAAGATAATTTTCTCCTCTTTTTATATATTTTTTGATTTTTTTATATATATTTTTAATATTTTTTTTTAAAAAGTAAAAAAAAATTTAAAGTTATTTATATATCTTTATCAACAATTATTTTGTGTGATCATTATATACTACTTCAAGAGCACAACCCACACCTATAACACAATCTCACCACCAACCCCCCCAACATTTGCATCTGCAGGGGGCGTGGCAGGGGACACGGCTGACAGAAGTTGATATTTACCTTTTATTTTTTTCAATCCCCATCGGCTCAGGAGTGGGAGGGGGCAGCATGGCCTTAACAGATCAGGGGCATGGCTTAGCGGAGCCTGGGGGCGAGGCTTTAAGTCTTTTGAGGGTGGACACATTATGGCAGGGGGCGTGTCTGGGCTCCTTCCTGCAGGGGGCGCGGGACCTGGGGAGGGTTTTTTAGTCTTTTGAGGGTGGACACATTGTGGCAGGGGGCGTGTCTGGGCTCCTTCCTGCAAGAGTGACACCCCTCTGGGCACCTTACTGGCTCATTTGCATACCAAATAAACTGGATTTTATTTGGCATTGAAAGTCACCCTTCCTCCCACCCCTGCAGCTGACAGAAGTTGATTTTTACCTTCATTTTTTTCAATCACCACTGGCTCAGATCAGGGGCGTAGCTTAGTGGAGCTTGGGGCGGGGTTTTAAGTCTTTTGAGGGTGGACACATTGTGGCAAGGGGCGTGTCTGGGCTCCTTTCTGCAAGAGTAACGCCTCTCTGGGCACCTTACTGGGTCATTTGCATACCAAATAAACTGGATTTTCAGAGGATAAAAACATCTATTGCTGGAACAAAGGCACATCTTGAAATAAGGTACTAAGTGCTATTAGGCCATGGCTTTACTTCAATAGCGATTACCCTGGTGACAGATTTCCTTTATAGCTCCCCTACAGCAGTGAAGATAAATGGCTGGGTTGTTATGCCGAGCTTCTGCTTCTATTCGCCGATAAGGCACATGTGACCAAGCTGCTATTGGCTAATGCATTTTTTGAGAATATCTCAGGGACGGTACATCCTAGAGAGCTGATCTGACCTGTTCTAAAACATTCCCAGACACCTGATGTACCTGTGTGCCAAATTTCGCGATTCTAAATGCGACGGTACGGATTCCTTTAGCGGACATACACACACGCATACACTCAGCTATATTAGAATATATATATATATATTTAGTACAGACCAAAAGTTTGGACACACCTTCTCATTCAAAGAGTTTTCTTTACTTTCATAACTATGAAAATTGTAGATTCACACTGAAGGCATCAAAACTATGAATTAACACATGTGGAATTATATACATAACAAAAAAGTGTGAAACAACTGAAAATATGTCATATTCTAGGTCCTTTCAAAGTAGCCACCTTTTGCTTTGATTACTGCTTTGCACACTCTTGGCATTCTCTTGATGAGCTTCAAGAGGTAGTCACCTGAAATGGTTTTCACTTCACAGGTGTGCCCTGTCAGGTTTAATAAGTTGGATTTCTTGCCTTATAAATGGGGTTGGGACTATCAGTTGCGTTGTGGAGAAGTCAGGTGGATACACAGCTGATAGTCCTACTGAATAGACTGTTAGAATTTGTATTATGGCAAGAAAAAAGCAGCTAAGTAAAGAAAAACGAGTGGCCATCATTACTTTAAGAAATGAAGGTCAGTCAGTCCAAAAAATTGGGAAAACTTTGAAAGTGTCCCCAAGTGCAGTCACAAAAACCATCAAGCGCTACAAAGAAACTGGCTCACATGCGGACCGCCTCAGGAAAGGAAGACCAAGAGTCACCTCTGCTGCGGAGGATAAGTTCATCCGAGTCACCAGCCTCAGAAATCGCAGGTTAACAGCAGCTCAGATTAGAGACCAGGTCAATGCCACACAGAGTTCTAGCAGCAGACACATCTCTAGAACAACTGTAGAATGGTTGGTAGAATATCTGCTAGGAAACCACTGCTAAGGACAGGCAACAAGCAGAAGAGACTTGTTTGGGCTAAAGAACACAAGGAATGGACATTAGACCAGTGGAAATCTGTGCTTTGGTCTGATGAGTCCAAATTTGAGATCTTTGGTTCCAACCACCGTGTCTTTGTGCGACACAGAAAAGGTGAACGGATGGACTCTACATGCCTGGTTCCCACCGTGAAGCATGGAGGAGGAGGTGTGATGGTGTGGGGGTGCTTTGCTGGTGACACTGTTGGGGATTAATTCAAAATTGAAGGCATACTGAACCAGCATGGCTACCACAGCATCTTGCAGCGGCATGCTATTCCATCCGGTTTGCGTTTAGTTGGACCATCATTTATTATTCAACAGGATTATAACCCCAAACACACCTCCAGGCTGTGTAAGGGCTATTTGACCATGAAGGAGAGTGATGGGGTGCTGCACCAGATGACCTGGCCTCCACAGTCACCGGACCTGAACCCAATCGAGATAGTTTGGGGTGAGCTGGACCGCAGAGTGAAGGCAAAAGGGCCAACAAGTGCTAAGTATCTCTGGGAACTCCTTCAAGACTGTTGGAAGACCATTTCAGGTGACTACCTCTTGAAGCTCATCAAGAGAATGCCAAGAGTGTGCAAAGCAGTAATCAAAGCAAAAGGTGGCTACTTTGAAGACCCTAGAATATGACATATTTTCAGTTGTTTCACACTTTTTTGTTATGTATATAATTCCACATGTGTTAATTCATAGTTTTGATGCCTTCAGTGTGAATCTACAATTTTCATAGTCATGAAAATAAGGAAAACTCTTTGAATGAGAAGGTGTGTCCAAACTTTTGGTCTGTACTGTATATGTATATATATATATATATATCAGTCATACCGTTAATTAGTAATACCACTACACAAGTAACAAATATTATGACTAGTGTTGAGCGAAGATATGAAAACTTTGATTCTGCTTGGTCACAAAGCGCATTTCTTTGTAAGTGGCGGGAGCAATGACAGGGAACAGCGATTGCGCCACCTTCACCATTGAAACCCTCAGATGCCACATTTACACAAATTACCAGCATTGAGTGACTGAATACCTCCTGACTGAATACCTCCTGAGTGACTGAAAATGATTAAAAAACAATGCAGTAAGGCCAAAATTAGCACCTAACAGTGACCATATAGTGGTGGATAACAGCTCTACATAGGTGCTCTGCAGGCTTTATAAGTGAATACAATATAGCTATATCCAGTGTCACAACTCGGGGTCACTTAGCTCTCCAGGATCTCCGTCTTCTCAGTCTAAATGGTTGACACACCTCAAAAATCCACTCCAACACTGCAGATTTGGGTGCAAACTGGCCACAACAAGCTTTATTGTCACTTTTACAACAGTCCAAACATAAATCATAAACACAAATCATAGGCCGTCTGGCCACTAACTGCACAGTAGTTTTCCCTCTCTATCAGCATCTGGGTCTACCACCCAGCTCCACAATACACAACTCGGTGCTTACCCCACACAGGGTTAGAGGGTTCCGGCTCCCGCAGGCCTTGGCACGGCCTGCTCCTTCCCCTGACTGGAAGCCCTGATTGAGGAGCCCAGTCCACATTTACCTGAGCTCCTCAGATGGCTGCTAATTACTTCTCATTACCAGATTAGCGGGTGCAGAAGGAAAACCCTATTTCCCCAGCCTTTCTTGTTCTCAGGCAGCTCCACTGCCAAACCAGCAACGTACAGGTAACGTAATCTCTGATTTGAATTGTTCTGTCCCTTTTTTTTAAGCCCAGACTGCCATAAAGACTTCCTCCTGCCAAGACTCTGCAGCGTAATGCAAATACATCTTTGGATCCCTTCTTTTCTTGCACCTCAGTAGTTATGTTCCAAACATTAGTAATGTTCTCTTTTGTGCCCCTTCCAACAGTAAATGTTCACGTTTGTGCTCCCATACAATAGTAATTTCCACGTTTCTACTCCTCTGTGTCCCAATATAGTAGGAATGTATCAAGGATTAAAAGGGTGAACCACTATCATAGGATAGTACAGTTAAAACACATAGGATGCAACTGTGCTCTTCAGAAAGCTGCTCACCTTCTATTGTAAACAACAATGTCCCTGTTGTACCTCCTAAGACTAGTAATATCTTCTACTGTACAGTAATATCCACCACTCTGTCCCTTTAGACTAGTACTGTCCCCCACTGTACCTTATTAGACTAGTAATGTCCCCCACTGTAACCTGTTAGACTAGTAATGTAACATTACAATGATGCATGGTGCACCGATATCCATTGTTCTGATCAGAGAATGTTCTCACTTAAAGGGATTGTCTCACTTCAGCAGATAGCATTTATCATGTAGAGAAAGTTAATACAAGGCACTTACTAATGTATTGTGATTGTTCATATTGCCTCCTTTGCTGGCTGGATTCTTTTTTCCATCACATTATACGCTTCTCGTTTCCATGGTTATGACCACCCCGCAATCCATTAACATGGCTGTACTTGCATACTATAAAAAAGTTTCTGCCTATGTGAGCTCCTATGGTCCCGGCCACCAGAGAGGATGGCATTTTTTCCTATAGTGTGCAAGCACGAGCACCACTGATGGATTACAGGGTGGTTGTAACCATGTACTGCGTGCGGAACTCTTCTGCTGTTAAACTCTTATTTCCTGTTCTCTCCCTACCAGCAGCTGCGGTGTGCCAGTCCCCACTGCATAAGGGGTTAATAATGTCTGAGAATGTATAGTTTGCACTGGGATATGCATTTTCCTTCTTGAAAGCGGTAAATAGGGTTAACAGGCCCATGGGAACAGTAGCTTGGTGGGGCTCCACCACCCACTCCCACCAGATGGGTTGCTGCCTTAGTTAGTCAGTAGAGAGAGAGATAGACACAAAGCAGCACTTGGAACGATTGAAATAGCCACCTGGGTAAACTGGAGACAGAGCTTAACACCTGCCTCCGAGGAAGCAAAAGAGACTAATTCTGCATTGTAGAGTGGCCATTAAGTAAAAAGTGCAACATTGTGTAGATGATGCACATTTAAGGCTTTGGGCTCCACAGTATTTTTGGTTGGTTTATGAACTTCAGACACCTAGGTATATTGAAGAAACATATTGCAGGTCTGGTAGAGGACTACCCTCCACAGCTAGGCATTGTGGTGCTACATTTTTTAGAAGACGAGAAAGAGAGAGAATTGCACCCCTTTGCTAGGTTACAAAGAAAGTACATAAATATAGGAAAACGTACACGCAATGGCCAACCCCATATTTGCAGCCTCGGGAACTGTCAAAAACTGTTGAAGCAACATTAAAGTATCGTTCCTGCTGCTAAAAATATGTGTATTTGCACTTTGCCACCATTTTTACTAAAGAACTGTTTGCTTGTTATACCAAAACTGGCCTTATCATTGGAATAACCACTGCACAGTTTTATGTGTGTTTGGCTTTATCTCAAGATTTCACTGCCTTACAACTCACAACAACCACCACCAACACCAATGGCAGCCCCAACCAACATCAGACAAGAAAGTCCCAAAGCAGGGTATGCCCTGAGGGGAAAAAAAGGTGTGCTCCTCCCTTCATTGAGTGCACGGCCATCGGAGTGCTGGAGTAGTACTACTACCACCATTCTCACCGTAGCCACCACTCGTATCCTTTCCACCTCATACCTTACTTCTGAGCCGACGCACTGCACAGCAGTCTAGCTATGACTACATGTGAGCCGACTTGCTCCCTCTGTCCGCCCTTTCTTTTTGCCTTCACCTAAATCCTCTGTCCCACTGAATCAGTAATGCACCAGTTGGGTAGCTCTACTTCCATCCTTGACCCTTGTCTTAACATGGAGGCATGGTCAACGAGCAGTTGGATGGTCTGCAGTCATAAAGAATATTCTCTAAGGCAAAACAATGCTGGTAGCCGCTGGTCCATAAGATGATCCTGGGCTGCAGCCCTTTACCAGATACACTGACAAATACAGGCGGGGAGGACATAACACCAAGAGTATGGATATATACTGTAATTGATTATTGGGAGGACACATATACATAACATATTGACACATACAGGAAAGCATGAACAGTGGGAATGAGCACTAACAACCATTACTACAGGGTGTAACTTTTTGAACAATCATTTTATTATTTATGCATCTTCTCATGTACTTATTATTCTTTATAACTTTTTACTTCCTTGTCAATTAAAATGTTCCCAATATGAGCATAATATAGCAAAAATACCCTGTAAAAACTAGATTGATACATCCACAGTATTCCTTTTATGGCAAATTTAATCCCATTGATTCTATTATTACCTTGACATCACACAGCAGAACCTCCCCTTGAAGTCTTCCCAAAACATCAATAGGCATCTATCTAAGTTGACCTCTTGCTGGATTGACAGCAATTATTTTCAAGGCTGCCTAAGTCTTTAGAACTACTTAAAAGGCAGTAAAGGCCTTTAATTGTTTCCCACCTTTCCTGTAACTTTGGGATGGGTCATAAATTTTAAAGAATATAAATGGGGATGTGTGCAGGTGGAGTTGTGAAGCTTGGCTTCTCCCAGTGCTGATGGACAATGCTGATGTTTCACTTAGCACACAATTTGAAACTTTCACTGAAATGTCAAAGAAGTTCAAACAATAAAGCCCTGTGTCAGATCAAGTAAGAAAAAGCTTATCTTTTGATCCCAGAACTTCCCTTGAGTGTGTGCTTAGGAGTCCACGTGCAAATCCTCCCAACAGGAAAGGTCTATTACAGCTCAATAAAACACCTCCGACATTCAGTGCTGTAACAGAGTAGAACAATCTACCAGCTGCAGGGATATCCCATTGATTCCGCTAGCACAGGCGCGGACCCACTATCTCTTCCTGTAAGGGCGGTAGCAGAAAAGTAACAGCCACCAGGCCTCAGGAAGCCAGTCGTCCATCAGCTTCAGTTCTCCGGGGCGTGGGGGCCCTGGCTAAAATATTTGTTTGGTGGCCACATTACCAACACGTGCTGCTTAAGCACTTGGAAAACAAAAGCGGGATGTCTGGATCAAAAACCAGGAAATGAAGCAGCATGAGGACTAGAGATCAGCAGGACGAGGCAGGCGCTTTCTCTCTACTCTATTGTTCATTAAAAAAGGAGGAAAATAAGTAAATACAGTAAAAAAAAAATTAACACATCCTGAGGTTTCGTATCAAGAAATCAGCAAGAAAAACAAACATCTTATTCATGCACAGCAAGGAGCTGATTTTATAGACAACTTGGCATGGAGACATATGTCAAATCCAATTAGTGGCAGTGGTCAGGCTAGGAAAACTAGCTAAATACTCCCCTGGCTATTTAGGGCTTCTAATTAATATGGGACGGAGGTGGTGGTGAAATGCAGGGCTATAAGGGCAGGAATGGAGCTGGTAGCTGCCCAGTAACTTTTACCACAATTGTTTTATCAACTTCTGGAAAATACCACTGACAATATTAAGAGAACAATTAACTTAAAGAAATAGAAATCTGCAGTTTCAATAAATTTGCATATTTACTATAATAATCAGAGATCGGTATGGGCGATCATCACAAAAAAATACATAATTTACTATTAATATACTATTCAGCTGCACTCATAGGTTATTGTATATTGTTGTACTGAAAAGAACAGATAACTATGTTTTTCAACAAATGAGGATGTCTTTGGGGCATACAGTAGGTTTAAGTGAATTGACATTAGCAGAGTTGTTGTAGAAATTTATGTGTCTGTCCCAATCATCTGAACGAAACTTGCGGAAATCCATGTGCATTTTATTCTCAGTTCAGAAATTTCTGCAAAAATCTGCTGCGTGTGAATTCACCCTTAAAGGGTTTGGCCCATCTTGTATTTTGATGACATATTGATAGGATATGCCTCCAATGACCAATAGGTGTGGGTCCCACCTCTGATACCCGCACCTAACTCTCGAACGGGGTCCCCAAAGTGAACGAGGGTGCACTGCACAAGTGCGCCCACCCTCCATTAATTCTATGGGAGTGCTGGTAAAGGTGAATGGAGGGGTGGCTGCACTTGCGTGGTTCGCTTTACATTCGCTTCTACGGGAGTTCCAAAAATTGTTGAGTGTGCTCACTTGCTCTTTTAGGAACTCCCATAGAAGTGAATGGAAAACACACCGTGCGTGTGCCCTCTCCATGGATTTGGGTGCTCCCTTCTAGAGATAGGTGGGGATCTCAGAGGTGGGAACTGAAACTATGGGACATTGGTGGCATATCCTGGCGAGATGGGCCAACCCCTTTAAAGTCTATGGCATGTCTGCGTACATATAATGAGTAATACAAATCTGTATTTCGTCAATTCCCTCTATTGAAGAAAACGATTTCTAACATATTGATAGTATTACAAAGTTGCCCATAGTGTTATGATGCTATAAACATAAAACATAGTTGAGACGCCCGAGAAATCAGGGAAGATAATATTACACCATATATGAAGAAGATTTATATGGTGGAGCTGAATTGGCCAAATGTCATTCAAATATGGCTCAGAGAAGATTACAAGTTGAGCTGTAGTGAACATATGCCACTGTCCTGACATATTATACACATATGCCATATTTTAGGTGTACCATGATTGCCATGATACATCAGGACTAGAGTTGAGCGAACACCTGGATGTTCGGGTTCGAGAAGTTCGGCCGAACATCCCGGAAATGTTCGGGTTCGGGATCCGAACCCGATCCGAACTTCGTCCCGAACCCGAACCCCATTGAAGTCAATGGGGACCCGAACTTTTCGGCACTAAAACGGCTGTAAAACAGCCCAGGAAAGGGCTAGAGGGCTGCAAAAGGCAGCAACATGTAGGTAAATCCCCTGCAAACAAATGTGGATAGGGAAATTAATTAAAATAAAAATTAAATAAATAAAAATTAACCAAAATCAATTGGAGAGAGGTTCCATAGCAGAGAATCTGGCTTCCCGTCACCCACCACTGGAACAGTCCATTCTCAGATATTTAGGCCCCGGCACCCAGGCAGAGGAGAGAGGTCCCGTAACAGAGAATCTGTCTTCATGTCAGCAGAGAATTAGTCTGCATGTCATAGCAGAGAATGAGGCTTCACGTCAGCCACCACTGCAACAGTCCATTGGCATATATTTAGGCCTAGCACACAGGCAGAGGAGAGAGGTCCCGTAACAGAGAATCTGGCTTCATGTCAGCAGAGAATCAGTCTGCATGTCATAGCAGAGAATCAGGCTTCACGTCAGCCACCACTGCAACAGTCCATTGGCATATATTTAGGCCCAGCACACACACAGGCAGAGGAGAGAGGTCCCGTAACAGAGAATCTGGCTTCATGTCAGCAGAGAATTAGTCTGCATGTCATAGCAGAGAATCAGGCTTCATGTCAGCCACCACTGCAACAGTCCATTGGCATATATTTAGGCCTAGCACACAGGCAGAGGAGAGGTTCATTCAACTTTGGGTAGCATCGCAATATAATGGTAAAATGAAAATAAAAATAGGATTGAATGAGGAAGTGCCCTGGAGTCCAATAATATATGGTTATGGGGAGGTAGTTAATGTCTAATCTGGACAAGGGACGGACAGGTCCTGTGGGATCCATGCCTGGTTCATTTTTATGAACGTCAGCTTGTCCACATTGGCTGTAGACAGGCGGCTGCGTTTGTCTGTAATGACGCCCCCTGCCGTGCTGAATACACGTACAGACAAAACGCTGGCTGCCGGGCAGGCCAGCACCTCCAAGGCATAAAAGGCTAGCTCTGGCCACGTGGACAATTTAGAGACCCAGAAGTTGAATGGGGCCGAACCATCAGTCAGTACGTGGAGGGGTGTGCACACGTACTGTTCCACCATGTTAGTGAAATGTTGCCTCCTGCTAACACGTTGCGTATCAGGTGGTGGTGCAGTTAGCTGTGGCGTGTTGACAAAAGTTTTCCACATCTCTGCCATGCTAACCCTGCCCTCAGAGGAGCTGGCCGTGACACAGCTGCCTTGGCGACCTCTTGCTCCTCCTCTGCCTTGGCCTTGGGCTTCCACTTGTTCCCCTGTGACATTTGGGAATGCTCTCAGTAGCGCGTCTACCAACGTGCGCTTGTACTCGCGCATCTTCCTATCACGCTCAAGTGCAGGAAGTAAGGTGGGCACATTGTCTTTGTAGCGTGGATCCAGCAGGGTGGCAACCCAGTAGTCCGCACAGGTTAAAATGTGGGCAACTCTGCTGTCGTTGCGCAGGCACTGCAGCATGTAGTCGCTCATGTGTGCCAGGCTGCCCAGGGGTAAGGACAAGCTGTCCTCTGTGGGAGGCGTATCGTCATCGTCCTGCCTTTCCCCCCAGCCACGCACCAGTGATGGACCCGAGCTGCGTTGGGTGCCACCCCGCTGTGACCATGCTTCATCCTCATCCTCCTCCACCTCCTCCTCATCCTCGTCCTCCTCGTCCTCCAGTAGTGGGCCCTGGCTGGCCACATTTGTACCTGGCCTCTGCTGTTGCCAAAAACCTCCCTCTGAGTCACTTCGAAGAGACTGGCCTGAAAGTGCTAAAAATGACCCCTCTTCCTCCTCCTCCTCCTCCTGGGCCACCTCCTCTTCCATCATCGCCCTAAGTGTTTTCTCAAGGAGACATAGAAGTGGTATTGTAACGCTGATAACGGTGTCATCGCCACTGGCCATGTTGGTGGAGTACTCGAAACAGCGCAACAGGGCACACAGGTCTCGCATGGAGGCCCAGTCATTGGTGGTGAAGTGGTGCTGTTCTGTAGTGCGACTGACCCGTGCGTGCTGCAGCGGAAACTCCACTATGGCCTGCTGCTGCTCGCACAGTCTGTCCAGCATGTGCAAGGTGGAGTTCCACCTGGTGGGCACGTCGCATATGAGGCGGTGAGCGGGAAGGCCGAAGTTACGCTGTAGCGCAGACAGGCGAGCAGCGGCAGGATGTGAACGCCGGAAGCGCGAACAGACGGCCCGCACTTTATGCAGCAGCTCTGACATGTCGGGGTAGTTGTGAATGAACTTCTGCACCACCAAATTCAGCACATGCGCCAAGCAAGGGATGTGCGTCAAATTGGCTAGTCCCAGAGCTGCAACGAGATTTCGCCCATTATCACACACCACCAGGCCGGGCTTGAGGCTCACCGGCAGCAACCACTCGTCGGTCTGTTGTTCAATACCCCGCCACAACTCCTGTGCGGTGTGGGGCCTGTCCCCCAAACATATGAGTTTCAGAATGGCCTGCTGACGTTTACCCCGGGCTGTGCTGAAGTTGGTGGTGAAGGTGTGTGGCTGACTGGATGAGCAGGTGGAAGAAGAGGAGGAGGAAGCCGAGAAGGAGGAGGTGGCAACAGGAGGCAAAGAATGTTGCCCTGCGATCCTTGGCGGCGGCAGGACGTGCGCCAAACAGCTCTCCGCCTGGGGCCCAGCTGCCACTACATTTACCCAGTGTGCAGTTAGGGAGATATAGCGTCCCTGGCCGTGCTTACTGGTCCACGTATCTGTGGTTAGGTGGACCTTGCTACAGATGGCGTTGCGCAGTGCACACTTGATTTTATCGGATACTTGGTTGTGCAGGGAAGGCACGGCTCTCTTGGAGAAGTAGTGCCGGCTGGGAACAACATACTGTGGGACAGCAAGCGACATGAGCTGTTTGAAGCTGTCTGTGTCCACCAGCCTAAATGACAGCATTTCATAGGCCAGTAGTTTAGAAATGCTGGCATTCAGGGCCAGGGATCGAGGGTGGCTAGGTGGGAATTTACGCTTTCTATCAAATGTTTGTGAGATGGAGAGCTGAACGCTGGCGTGTGACATGGTTGAGACGCTTGGTGACGGAGGTGGTGGTGGTGGTGTTGGTGGTACATCCCCTGTTTGCTGGGCGGCAGGTGCCAACGTTCCTCCAGAGGCGGAGGAAGAGGCCGAGGCGGCAGCAGCAGAATAGGCCGAGGCGGCAGCAGCAGAAGAGGTAGCAGGGGGAGCCTGAGTGACTTCCTTGGTTTTAAGGTGTTTACTCCACTGCAGTTCATGCTTTGCATGCAGGTGCCTGGTCATGCAGGTTGTGCTCAGGTTCAGAACGTTAATGCCTCGCTTCAGGCTCTGATGGCACAGCGTGCAAACCACTCGGGTCTTGTCGTCAGCACATTGTTTGAAGAAGTGCCATGCCAGGGAACTCCTTGAAGCTGCCTTTGGGGTGCTCGGTCCCAGATGGCGGCGGTCAGTAGCAGGCGGAGTCTCTTGGCGGCGGGTGTTCTGCTTTTGCCCACTGCTCCCTCTTTTGCTACGCTGTTGGCTCGGTCTCACCACTGCCTCTTCCTCCGAACTGTGAAAGTCAGTGGCACGACCTTCATTCCATGTGGGGTCTAGGACCTCATCGTCCCCTGCATCGTCTTCCACCCAGTCTTGATCCCTGACCTCCTGTTCAGTCTGCACACTGCAGAAAGACGCAGCAGTTGGCACCTGTGTTTCGTCATCATCAGAGACATGCTGAGGTGGTATTCCCATGTCCTCATCATCAGGAAACATAAGTGGTTGTGCGTCAGTGCATTCTATGTCTTTCACCGCTGGGGAAGGGCTAGGTGGATGCCCTTGGGAAACCCTGCCAGCGGAGTCTTCAAACAGCATAAGAGACTGCTGCATAACTTGAGGCTGAGACAGTTTCCCTGGTATGCATGGGGGTGATGTGACAGACTGATGGGGTTGGTTTTCAGGCGCCATCTGTGCGCTTTCTGCAGAAGACTGGGTGGGAGATAATGTGAACGTGCTGGATCCACTGTCGGCCACCCAATTGACTAATGCCTGTACCTGCTCAGGCCTTACCATCCTTAGAACGGCATTGGGCCCCACCATATATCGCTGTAAATTCTGGCGGCTACTGGGACCTGAGGTAGTTGGTACACTAGGACGTGTGGATGTGGCAGAACGGCCACGTCCTCTCCCAGCACCAGAGGGTCCACTAACACCACCACGACCATGTCCACGTCCGCGTCCCTTACTAGATGTTTTTCTCATTGTTATGGTTCACCACAACAACAAATATATTATTTGGCCCAATGTATTGTATTCAAATTCAGCGGGATATAAATTTGAGGCCTAGTATTTAGGCGCTGGGTGACCGGTATGGATTTAGTGACAGAATTAGACTTGGAAATGCACAGAAGCGTGTGTGTGAAGTTATTCTGAATGACCCAATGTGCACCTTGAATATTATATACCCTTTTTGGGATAGATTTCAAATAGCTCTGATATAGCAGGAACCACTAAATTATGAAATTGCTAAATTGGGAATTGTACTTCAACCCAGAACAAAAAATGTGCTTTGACGGGCACTAAATAACTTTCCCAGCTACAACAGTACAGCGGTAACGAGAGATTTAGAGGGATTTAAATTTGAGGCCTAGTATTTAGGCGCTGGGTGACAGGTATGGGTTTAGTGACAGAATTAGACTTGGAAATACACAGTAGCGGGTGTGTGTGAAGTTATTCTGAATGACCCAATGTGCACCTTCAATATTATATACCCTTTTTGGGATAGATTTCAAATAGCTCTGATATAGCAGGAACCACTAAATTATGAAATTGCTAAATTGGGAATTGTACTTCAACCCAGAACAAAAAATGTGCTTTGACGGACACTAAATATCTTGCCCAGCAACAACAGTACAGCGGTGGGTAACGAGAGATTTAGAGGGATTTAAATTTGAGGCCTAGTATTTAGGCGCTGGGTCACCGGTATGGATTTAGTGACAGAATTAGACTTGGAAATGCACAGAAGCGTGTGTGTGAAGTTATTCTGAATGACCCTATGTGCACCTTCAATATTATATACCCTTTTAGGGATAGATTTCAAATAGCTCTGATATAGCAGAAACCACTAAATTATGAAATTGCTAAATTGGGAATTGTACTTCAACCCAGAACAAAAAATGTGCTTTGACGGACACTAAATATCTTGCCCAGCAACAACAGTACAGCGGTGGGTAACGAGAGATTTAGAGGGATTTAAATTTGAGGCCTAGTATTTAGGCGCTGGGTCACCGGTATGGATTTAGTGACAGAATTAGACTTGGAAATGCACAGAAGCGTGTGTGTGAAGTTATTCTGAATGACCCTATGTGCACCTTCAATATTATATACCCTTTTAGGGATAGATTTCAAATAGCTCTGATATAGCAGAAACCACTAAATTATGAAATTGCTAAATTGGGAATTGTACTTCAACCCAGAACAAAAAATGTGCTTTGACGGACACTAAATATCTTGCCCAGCAACAACAGTACAGTGGTGGGTAACGAGAGATTTAGAGGGATTTAAATTTGAGGCCTAGTATTTAGGCGCTGGGTCACCGGTATGGATTTAGTGACAGAATTAGACTTGGAAATGCACAGAAGCGTGTGTGTGAAGTTATTCTGAATGACCCTATGTGCACCTTCAATATTATATACCCTTTTAGGGATAGATTTCAAATAGCTCTGATATAGCAGAAACCACTAAATTATGAAATTGCTAAATTGGGAATTGTACTTCAACCCAGAACAAAAAATGTGCTTTGACGGACACTAAATATCTTGCCCAGCAACAACAGTACAGCGGTGGGTAACGAGAGATTTAGAGGGATTTAAATTTGAGGCCTAGTATTTAGGCGCTGGGTGACAGGTATGGGTTTAGTGACAGAATTAGACTTGGAAATACACAGTAGCGGGTGTGTGTGAAGTTATTCTGAATGACCCAATGTGCACCTTCAATATTATATACCCTTTTTGGGATAGATTTCAAATAGCTCTGATATAGCAGGAACCACTAAATTATGAAATTGCTAAATTGGGAATTGTATTTCAACCCAGAACAAGAAATGTGCTTGAACGGACACTAAATAACTCGCCCAGCTACAGCACTAGGGACAGATTTAGCTGGATATAAATTTGAGGCCTAGTATTTAGGCGCTGGGTGACCGGTATGGATTTAGTGACAGAATTAGACTGGGATATGGCCAAAAAATGAACAGACTATTGCTGGTTAAATGCACTTGGTGTGACAGCTTCACCCTGATGTAGGCTTTAGCCAAAAAACAACCACACCATTGAGGGTTAAATGCACTTGGTGACAGGCGCAGCTTGCCCCTGATTTTGTATATGGCCAAAAAATGAACAGACTATTGCTGGTTAAATGCACTTGGTGTGACAGCTTCACCCTGATGTAGGCTTTAGCCAAAAAACAACCACACCATTGAGGGTTAAATGCACTTGGTGACAGGCGCAGCTTGCCCCTGATTTTGTATATGGCCAAAAAATGAACAGACTATTGCTGGTTAAATGCACTTGGTGTGACAGCTTCACCCTGATGTAGCCTTTAGCCAAAAAACAACCACACCATTGAGGGTTAAATGCACTTGGTCGCAGCTTGTGCTGGCGCACCACAAGACACAAAATGGCCGCCGATCACCCCAGAAAAATGAGACTGACAAACGGTCTGTGCAGCCTAAAAACAGTGAGCAATTGAGGATCAGCAGCTCAATGATCCACAGCTGCAGATCGATCAGTTAATCAAGTCCTTTGGAGGAGTTAATCTGCCTAATCTCGCCCTACTGTCGCAGCCGCAACCTCTCCCTACGCTAATCAGAGCAGAGTGACGGGCGGCGCTATGTGACTCCAGCTTAAATAGAGGCTGGGTCACATGGTGCTCTGGCCAATCACAGCCATGCCAATAGTAGGCATGGCTGTGATGGCCTCTTGGGGCAAGTAGTATGACGCTTGTTGATTGGCTGCTTTGCAGCCTTTCAAAAAGCGCCAAGAAAGCGTCACAAAAGCGCGAAGAAAGCGACGAACACCGAACCCGAACCCGGACTTTTACGAAAATGTCCGGGTTCGGGTCCGTGTCACGGACACCCCAAAATTCGGTACGAACCCGAACTATACAGTTCGAGTTCGCTCATCCCTAATCAGGACCAGTCTTATATTTTGTTTCTTTGAAACAGCTCTTGGGCCCCGAGTTCATTGGCACCCACACCAACCAATGATTTGTGGTCAGTCATGCTGCTGGTGTCTGGTACTTGGCCAGTGTCATGTTTAGGTTCCAGTGAATAGTAAGTGGAAAACACACTTCAATCAAAATGCTTAGTATACAATGATGGGTAAGGTCATAGAGCAGGAAAGATAGGCGCTGACTTGTTTCTCCTTCTATACCCTGCAAATATATTTTATAATATATTATATAGCACCAACATATTCCACAGCATTGTACAGAGATTTCCATCACTCACATAGGTCCTCGTCCCCACTGGGGTTTACAATCTAAATTTCAAATTAACCTATCAGATTCAGTATGTGTACTATACTGTGTTGGAGGAAACCATGAACATAATGTACAAATACGTGCTGATGGTGCTCTTGGTCTATTTTGAATCCAGTACCTCATTGTTGCAAGACAACAGTGCTAATCACGGAGTCACCATTCTGCCCATGTATCTTCTCTTTTGCTACAGACCTTAAGACGCCCTACTGAAATACAGCTACTCTTACCTGCCCATCCATGCCATTTCTATTGAAGCCAACTTCTATGAGTTTGGATCTGGTGGGGGTGGAGAGTTAGAAGTGGGTTTAGGAGTAGTTTTGGGGGCAAATATTCAAATCACAAATATTAATCGCGAATATCGGCACTTCGAGAATTCGCAAATATTTAGAATATAGTGATATATATTCGTATTTCGAATATTCTAGATTTTTTTTCATCTGAACCCATGATCCCTTCCTGCTTCTTGCTTGTGGGCCAATGAGAAGGCTGCAATGTCTTTGTCTGAGCTTAGAAACATCCGTAGCAACCAAAAGGAAACTTGCCTACCCCTTACTATATAAGAACCTCCCAGCAGCCGTTTTCTGCAGTTTTTTAAAGTTCTGAGAGAGACAGCGGTGTGATTGCTGTGCTCTGTGCTTTCCGCACTAGATAAGATAGTTAGTTAGCTTATATATATATATATATATATATATATATATTACAGATAGTTAGTGGGAGATAGTCAGTGTAGGTTAGATAGTGATATAGTGTAGCTGATAGGTTCCAGTGCAGGGTGCTAGGTAGTGTGATAGGAATTACAGTTTCTCTGCTGTCCATACATACATGCTACAGACATAGTGCTGTGATGTCACAACAATACATAGTGCACCAATCAGTAATATGTAGTCATAACTGCTAAAATGTGTAGTTTCACGTATTGCGGCAAAAATTTGCATCATTAGGGCTGATTAGCACAATCGTGAATATATTGGAGCACTCTATCTGCATATAAAGCCATTTTTAATGTTCTGCCGTGCTAACCATTATCTCCGGTCTCACAAAACTTATAGCAGCTTGAAAAATGTAGCAAAAGTGACCCACGCCTGTAATGTGCGTGCATTACGTTAATATTACATTGCCAATTTTCACACTCAAGAAAATAATAATATATAACGAATATTCTACAAAATATTCGCAAAATATTGCGAATTCGAATATTGCCTCTGCTGCTCATCAATATTTAGAAGTAAACACAATTGCGTTTCAAGTGTTTTGTAACGCAAAAGTCATAGCAGAAGTCATGATAAACCTCATTCCAGCCAGATGCAATGTAACGGGGTGCCGAAGGCTCCCATCAGCCGCAGACCTGCTGCTTAGTTTCGGGAGCGAGGATCTGTGTTTGACCTCGTTCCCAGGGCAGCTTTGCTAGCTGGGAGGCTCCCTGCTCCTAGGTCTGCCTTGACCGCCGAGCTGATCACTCGGTGCTCGACTGGTCGGTCTGTCGGTCATGTGACGCTGGCCACGTCACATGATCCTCACTCCCCACTATAAATACAGGCAGCCTGCTGGCCACAGGTTGCCTGTTAATTTAGGTTCCTGGCAGTTGTTGGATACCTGTGTACTTACCTGATCCTGTTCCCTGACGATCCTTTGCCTGCTCCTCCTGTACTGCGCATCCTTCCTGGTATATTGACCTCGGCTTCCACCTGACTATTCTTTGCGGACTCCTTTGGTACTTCTTGGCTCTTCTGGTATTTTTGACCCCGGCTTCTCCTGACCTTTCTTTGCTTATCCCTCTGTACTGCGTTGTCCTCTTGGTTTTGACCCGGTCCGTTCACTATCCGTTGTTTGTCTTGTCTGTCCTTCCCGCACATATTATAAGTTAGGGACTGCCGTCCAGTTTTCCCCTGTCATCAGGACTCGTGAGGCAAGTAGGCAGGGCCAGGGGTGAGGGTGGAGCACAGTGGTCACTATCCTCCCCCCTGTGTGTGTGTGTGTGTGTGTGTGTACGTGACCGTTACATGCAGGTAGAGTTATGGTTGTAGATGATTTTATTTTTTATTTTTTTATTTGTAGGAAACAGTTTCATCTATGTATAACATAAACATCCATCATAAGTCAATCCATGACCACTCTGTGTCTACACCCAGAAAACTGCGTTGCACCATGATATAGACAGAGGCAGCATTGTCTTTAACATTTTATCTTAATTGGAAACTGCTCGTGTATCTCATATTATTGCTCATAGCCTATAGACACGTTTCATTACATTGAAAGATTGGACATGCACAACTTGGCAGGATCCTCCAAACTAAAGGAAATCCAGATTTTCCAAGTTTTATGGTTTTGATTAGGGGCTCATCAATTTGTTGAACAGTGATTAGCTGACACTGCACTTAGAACTTGGTGTCAGGAAAAATGACAGCTCCTCTGCTGCTTAAGAAAGAGCAAGTCTATGGAGCAACTCCCAGCATGCTCATCAGAACTCATTAGCATTTGAAACTTTCATCAGCTTGCAAAAGCTCCAAATCTGATGTGATCTAAACTCTAATTAGGTCCCTCTCCATGCACTAAGTTATCGGAAAAGTGTTTCTCAGTTTAGCCAATTGACCTTTCGGATTACGTTCGTCTTATACATAAATCATGTAGAGATAAATATTTATTTGGATGGTCTTTTGCCAAAAACAGATTCAGTATGTAATAGCCAGGCTGAACTGATACACAGCAGAGCAGAGGTAAATGAGTTGTTGGCACAAGAATATGGTAATACTTTCTATCTAACATTTTCCAGGAATGATAGGCTAAATGCACGTTCCACCCTTCTCTTCCCACGCCGCCTGTAGCACAATTTAGAGTTTAGATTTTATTCTATTGTGCTAATATCAAGCATTGAAACTTTATATACAGTACTGTAAAATGCATCAGAGCCTATACACTGTATAAGTCACATAAGGACAATATAAAAACAATGGCGCTGTAAATGCAACATACAAAGGTTTACTTGGGGCTTAACGGGAAAATGCTGTGGAAACCAGGTGAACTGTTATCGGCAATCATTTATGATGCCAGTGATGTCTTTTGTATGACTCTAAGGGGAAGACCAAGACTGGTTATTCCAGTGCTGGTCTTAATATCTCCTGCACTGCCGGACGATGTGCCATATTCATGATGAGGCAGATCCTCTGGCGGTCTGTGCACCTAATCAGAAATCTAAGGCAGCTCTGACCTGCTCTTTTCTGGCTTAATTTCTGCCAGAAAACCGACATAAAAAAGATAAATTTGTCACTGTGGCTAGCTATTTCCACCCTTGCCACACACCTTTTCTGAAATGCAGCAAGGGAATCGTAAAACTGCCCTCTGCGACGTATTAGTTTTTTTGAAAGTTGCATTAAAAAAGTGGCAAACTCATGTGTCTTCAACTTTTAAAAGCCACTTTTCGTGCAAAGCGCAGTACATGTACGGCGCTACTAAAACTGGTCACCTTGCCTAATCGTACGGTGACTGGACTAATCTAGTGGCTATCCCCTACTGCAAGTTATTTTGCTGCAGCCTCAATTGTAAAAAAGTAAGTTTCATTTAGTGGTAGATACTGTAGCTATATCTGCCGCTAAGTAGTAATAAATACCTATATCTATAGAGAGAACATCTGCTTGCATGCGTCCTGCATCAGTAATGCCAATTAGTACCGCCCATTACTGATTGCATCTGTGCTCAGTTTACAGGCTTTTTTTTTTTTTGCATAGACAATTACATTTTAAAGGTAGTGTAAATGTCCACCAATAACTGCTTAGCAAGAGGGTAAGGTATGGAATTAAAATGTACCAGCTGTGAAAGAGTACCTCTGGGTACACTAGTTCTTGGTTTATGGAGGGAGGGACACCTAAATCAAACTCCTAGAATGCCCCCTTCCATCCTAGGAGTTAGGGCTCATGCACACGGCCGTTGCCCTGCTGTGGCCGCATTGCGGCCCGCAAACAGCATGTCCGGAATACACGGGCACCGAACGTGTGCACCCCTCATCACGGATGCGGACCCATTCACTTGAATGTGTCCACAATCTAGGAGATGAGGCACGGATCGGAGGCCCATTCAAGCACTTCGGTGGGTTTTCTGTCCGTGACTCCGCACTGCAAAAAAGAAGTGCATGCACTACCTTTTTGCGGTGTGGACAGTCGGATGCGCATTGGGGACCCCATTCAAGTCAATGGGTCCGCGATCTGCATGCGGCAGCCCCACGGTCAGTGCCCGTGCATTGCGGACCGCATGAGCTCTTATTGGGAAAATTGTGTGGTACTTAGTTCACCCACTACTAGATCACGGTATCCATATGTCACTCCACACTTAACACAGAAGGGAAGAGGGAAGGTATTAAGCCTGGAACCTATGGAAATGTTCACACCTAGTGAGTCCTTATGCCGAGCCCTGCCTATCAGTATGAACAGACCTTGATGATAGGAATGTTCATGCGCAGGAACTTAAGCCCAATCTCATCCTGACAGGGCCCTGAAAATAGTGTCAGGACACGGATGGCCTATTCCTTCCCAGATGAAGGAATAGGAGACCCCCTCAGGCCTAATACAGTCCTTATCAACAGTTTAAGACCACTTGAAAAATGGCAAAAAATCATCTTTTACATTTTTGGATCTTAACAAGGTTCCAAGTAGAGCTTCAACATGCAACAAGAAGAAATGAGAGTGAGACAAAACATTTTTTGAGCATTCAATTATTTAAAATAACGATTAAACTGAAACAGGGTGTTTTTCAGCTGATCCAAATTTTAGGACCACATGCCTTTAAAAGGCCAAATCTGTGCAAAGATGTGGATTCATTGTCATTTTCTGTCAGGTAGTCACACGTTGTGATGGCAAAGGCAAAAAAACTCTCCCTTTTTGAACGTGATCGGGTTGTTGAACTGCATAAGCAGGGTCTGTTACAGCGCGCCATCACTGCTGAGGTGGGACGCAGTAAGACAGTAATTTGGAATTTCTTAAATGATCCTGAGGGTTATGGAACAAAAAAGTCAAGTGGAAGACCCCAAAAAAATTCATCAGCACTGAGCCGGAGGATCCAATTGGCTGTCCATCAAGACACTGGACGATCCTCGACCCAAATTAAGGCCCTTACTGGTGCTGACTGCAGACCCATAACCATCAGACGGCATCTGAGACAGAAGGGCTTCAAAAACAAAAAACGTCTTTAAAGACCTCGTCTCCTTGAACGCCACAGAACTGCTCGTTTGGACTTTGCAAGAGAGCACCAAACATGGAACATTCAAAGGTGGAAGAAAGTTTTATTCTCTGATGAGAAAAAATGTAACCTTGATGGTCCTGATGGTTTCCAACGTTACTGGCATGACAAGCAGATCCCACCTTAGATGTTTTCTACGCGCCACAGTGGAGGGGGCTCCATAATGCTTTTTCCTTCAGTGGAACAATGGAGCTTCAGGAACTGCAGGGGCGTCAAACGGCCGCTGGCTATGTCCAGATGTTGCAGAGAGCATTCCTCATGACTGAGGGCCCTCGTCTGTGTGGTAACGACTGGGTTTTTTAACAGGACAAGGCTACAGTACACAATGGCCGCAGGACAAGGGACTTCTTCCAGGAGAATAACATCACTCTTTTGGCCCATCCTGCGTGTTTCCCTGAACTAAATGCCAATTGAGAACCTTTGGGGATGGATGGCAAGGGAAGTTTACAAAAATGGACAACAGTTCCAGACAATGGATGGCCTTCGTGCGGCCGTCTTCACCACTTGGAGAAATGTTCCCACTCACCTCATGGAAACGCTTGCATTAAGCATGCCGAAACGAATTTTTGAAGTGATAACAATAACGGCGGAGCTACTCATTACTGAGTTCATGTTTGGAAGTGGGATTTCTGTTTTGGGGGGGGTTTAGTTATTTTTTGGAGGTGTGGTCCTAAACTTTTGATCAGCTAAAAAACTGCCTGTTTCAATTTATTCGTTGTTTTCATTAAATTGAATGCTCAAAAAAGGTTTTGTCTCACTCCCATTTCTTCTTGTTGCATGTTGAAGCTCTACTTGGAACCTTGTTAAGATCCAGCCATGCTAAATATGATTTTTTGCCATTTTTCAAGTGGTCTTAAACTTTTGATCAGGACTGTATCAGGAGGTAGGGGAAAACAACAAACAACAAACTTACAGAAGTATGTGGAACATGTTGGTGGTTAAAGGGGTTGTCTGGGTTCAGAGTGGAGAATTGGATCTTTTTACCACTTTTACTCTTTTTACTGAATTGCGCAGGGCAAGGGCTCTTTGTTTACATTTCAACACTGCCATCTCGCAGTGTTCCCGGTGACGTCACTGGCTTTAATAGTTGGTCTTTAGCACTGCCCTAACCTCCGCCTAACTTACCCATGGAGAGCCTGGTACGTCACCGGATCTTAAGAAAATTCCCTTGCCCTGGGCAAGGTGGAGCATCACAGAGTAAAAAGCTCTGATGCTCCACTCATTCATGATGAATGAGTGCAGATCGGGTTGTGTCGTACAACCCCTTTAAGTATAAGGACAAGAGGGATGTCCTTGTACTAACCACCATTCACTGTAAAATCAGCTTCCCTGCCATTATATGAGATATCACTACCCCCAAGCTAGACTGCATTCTGAACCACAATACCAACATGGGAGGGGTAATTTTGTCAGATCAAGATGGAACTGTATACTGTTTAAGTGTTATTTAGATCTGAAGGCCAGGCGGGAAAATTCTTTCAGTTTCAAGGGGTGGCCCTAATTTTTCCAAAACGAGGAATGGGAGAGCCTCAGTACTTCTGAAAAGTGATAGTGTAGTACTAGGCAACATTTCCCTGCGGAAGTCCCCCAAACATCAAGGAAGGAAAGGAAAAAAAGAAGCAGTGTGTGCTCTACAAGAGTGATATGAAGGGACACCATTTATCACTGTGAAACCTGCCCTGCAAATCATTGCCTGTGCATAAAGGATTGCTTCAAACAGTAGCACTCATTCATGCAATATTAATTGTATCCGTTATGCAACATGTCATTTTATTACTTTATTACTTTATTCCCTACAGCTTACATATTCTCTTTTTACAAACTACTACACATTAATTTCTTGAAAGTATATGTAGGTTCAGAATACACCCTTTGGAAAATTCCTTGAGGGGTGTGGTTTCCAAACTGGGTTCACTTGCTGGGGGCTTCCATTGTAAGTGTACTTCAAGGTCTCTTGAAATGGGACATAGCATCCAAAAAACATTTCAGCAAAATCTCTAAAACCCACTTCTTCCCTTTTGAGCCCTGCAGTGTGCCCATACAGCAGTTTACGAGTAGTATTGGGTGTGAATATTCAAATCGCAAATATTAATTGGGAATATCAGCACTTCGAGAATTTGCGAATATTTAGAATATAGTGATATATATTTGTATTTTAAAATATTCTAGATTCTAGATTTTTTTTCATCATTAACCTCGCTTTTTCATCTGAACCCATGATCCCTTCCTGCTTCTTGCCTGTGGGCTAATGAGAAGGCTGCAATGTCTTTGTCTGAGCTTAGCAACATCCCTAGCAACCAATAGAAAAGTTGCCTACCCCTTACTATATAAGAACCCCCCAGCAGCCATTTTATACAGTTTTTTGAGGCGAAGACTTTTGGAAGATGGCCTGGTGTCAAGAAGGGCAGCAAAGAAGCCACTTCTCTCCAAAAGAAACATCAGGGACAGATTGATCTTCTGCAGAAAATATGGTGAATGGACTGCTGAGGACTGGGGCAAAGTCATATTCTCCGATAACGCTTCTTTTCGATTGTTTGGGGCATCAGGAAAAAGGCTTGTCCGGAGAAGAAAAGGTGAGCGCTACCATCAGTCCTGTGTCATGCCAACAGTAAAACATCCTGAGACCATTCATGTGTGAGGTTGCTTCTCATCCAAGGGAGTAGGCTCACTCACAATTTTGCCCCAGAACACAGCCATGAATAATGAATGCTACCAAAACACCCTCTAACAGCAACTTCTTCCAACAATCCAACAACAGTTTGGTGAAGAACAATGCATTTTCCAGCACGATGGAGCACCGTGCCATAAGGTAAAAGTTATAACTAAGTGGCCAAAACGTTGTCATTTTGGGTCCATGGACTGGAAACTCCCCAGATCTTAATCCCATTGAGAACTTGTGGTCAATCCTCAAGAGGCGGGTGGACAAACAAAAACCCACTAATTCTGACAAACTCCAAGAAGTGATTATGAAAGAATGGGTTGCTATCAGTCAGGAATTGGCCCAGAAGTTGATTGAGAGCATGCCCAGTCGAATTGCAGAGGTCCTAAAAAGAAGGGCCAACACTGCAAATACTGACTCTTTGCAGAAATGTCATGTGATTGTCGATAAAAGCCTTTAAAACGTATGAAGTGCGTGTAATTATATTTCACTACATCACAAAAACAACTGAAAAAAAGATCTAAAAGCAGTTTAGCAGCAAACTTTGTGAAAACTAATATTTGAGTCATTCTCAAAACTTTTGGCCACGACTGTACATTAGATAGTGTGGGGATCCGCTCTGGTAGGCAGTGGTAGCGAGTGCAGTATAGAGGCAACACAGACTGGTCTTGGTGTAAAACACGATGCTTTGTTTATTCACACGGTGCATATTTGTGAAAGACGGTGCAGTTCATAGGGAGGGTGGTCACACAGAACAGCAAAATAATAGTTCAAACACAGCAAGTCCCTGCTGCAGGCTACTTGAGGCCTGTTTCAGTCACATAAAGCAAAGTCTATTTAAAGCCAGGAGTAATGTCACCTTTTTCTCCTTGGTGAAGTAAGTCCATGGGTCTTGCTTCTAGCCACAGGACACGGATCCCTCCTGGTTTTAGCTGCAGGATCCTGCACAGTCCTCCACAGGCCTCAGCACACAGCCCAGCTCACCTCCACTTCTCACTCTCACAGCCAGAGAACACAGAAGCTTCACATTGCACACCACACCCTTGTTGCTGGTCAGGTTTTAACCCTTCCCTGCAAAACCTGGCCTGGACCGTGGGGAGACAGGCACCCGCCCGCATATCTGCCTGCTCCCAATAAGAGCTGGCCCGGATCCGCTGCCAGGACCCCCGGTGGCACGTACCTGCCGTCTACTACCACCCCAGGTACTCTCCTACAATAGATAGTTAGATAGCTTATATATATAATACAGATAGTTAGTGGGAGATAGTGTAGGTTATATCCTGATATAGTGTAGCTGTGTAGCAGGGTGTTAGGTAGTGTGATTGGTTCTTCTGTCCATACATACATGCAGACCTGCTAAAATGTGAAGTCTGATGTATTGCGCCAAAATATTTGTATCATTAGTGCCGATTAGCGCAATCGCGAATATATTGGAGCACTCTAACTGCATATAAAGCCATTTTTTATGTTCTGCCATGCCAACTGATTTCTCCAGTCTCAGGAAACTTCTAGCAGCTTGGAAAATGTAACAATAGTGACCCACACCTGTATTTTGCGCGCATTACGCAAATGTTACATTGCCGATTTTTCGCAATCAATAAATAATCTCGAAATCGCGACTATATGACGAATATTCGCCCAAATATTTGTGAAATATTGCAAATTCGAATATATCTCCTGCCGCTCATCACTATTTACGAGCACACATGGGGTGTTTCTGTAGGAGAAAATAGGAAACACATTGTGGGGTGTGGTTTCTCCTGTGTACTCCACTTAAAAAATTCCTTGAGGGGTGTAGTGTACAAAATGGGGTTTTCCACTGTAGGGGGACCTCAGGGTTTCTTAAAATGCATCGCCATTCCAACAAAATTTGCTCTCCAAAACCCATAAGGCACTCCTCGCCTTCTGAGCCCTGCTGTTTACCCAAACATCAGTCTATGACCACTTGTGGGGTGGTTCTGTAAACTGCAGAATAAGAGTAATCCATAATAAGGTTTATTTTGCTGTTAACCACTTCTGCTTTACAGGACAACTGGATTAAAATGGAAAATCTGCATAGAAATAAAAATTTACAATAATTGTAAAATTATTTTTGAATAATCCTTGAGGGGTGTAGTTTCTATTATGGTGTCACTTATGGGTGGTTTCTATTATGCGAGCCTCTCTCTCTCTCTCTCTCTCAGAACCCCACCGATCAGATACTGATAACCTAACCAGAGGATAGATTATTAGTATCAGGCCAAATGCACGCGGCCGTGGAACACGGCAGTGAGCGGTCCGTGATATCCCGGCCTGGATTCCTGCTAACAACAGGAGCGCACAGCGTCATTGGTTGCTATGACGCCATGCTCTTCATGCTGCCGCTGCACTACAGTAGTACACTCGTATTGTGTATTGCTGTAGTGCAGCGGCGGCACGAAGCGCACGGCGTCATAGCAACCAATGACGCCGTGCACTCCTGCTGTCAGCAGGAATCCAGTCATTGTTCCACGGCTGTGTGCATTCGGCCTTAATGTCTCGTAAAAACCTTTTAAGCAGGATTTAGATCGATCCAGGCTAAGGTCAATTGTCGGGAAGTGGAGTTGAAGTGCTGTGTTTAAATGCAGTGATCACCTCCAGAGTATGAGGACGAGCAGTCGCTATTGCGAACGCTCGTCCTTATATAGCTGCATTGTTTCTTGGCAGCAGAGTTCTGTTTGGACAGTACAATCTGCCCAGAAATGATAATTTAGGTGTCTGCACTAACAATCATTTCACACGATGAACGAGCATTTTGCTCATTCATCGGGTGATCGGTTACACCTTTACAGGGGCAGATTGTCGGGAATGAGCATTCGCAGGAACATTTATTCCCGATAATCTGCCTGATTATCTCCCTGTTTATAATCCACCTTTAGAATTTGAATGGGGGAAAGAAAAAAATACTGTCTTATTGTGTGTTGGGTAAGGAGTATACGGGCAACATCTACTGCTGGTGGCCCCAGGCATATTAGATTTTTGTCCAATCATGCAGACATTATTGGGTTTGTCCACCTAAGGCTAAATTCAAACTAGATTTTTGCACCAAATCATGTATTTCTCTTTTCTATACAGTAAAAACACAAGTCTTGGTATATATCTGCTACATAGCAGTTGATGCATTCTGTTTTTACAGAGAAATACATCTGCATTATGCTTCATTCAGTTTTCGGTCAGTGATTTCCATTAGTGATTTTGAGACAAAACCAGGTGCGGCTCTAAACACAGAACAGGTGCAGATCTTTATACCTTGTACCTTAAGGGCTGTTTCACACGAGCGGATGCCGTGCGTGACATCCGCTCCGTGAAAGTGTGCCAAGATCCGATGCAGACTGCAGAGGCACGGAGCATTAACATGACTGATAATGCTCCGTGCCTCTCTGTGATCTCTTTACTACGAAATCACTGTGACAACTTTATCTCACTGTGATTTCGTAGTAAAGAGATCACAGAGAGGCACTGAGCATTATCAGTCATGTTAATGCTCCGTGCCTCTGCAGTCCGCATCGGGTCTTGGCACTCTTTCACGGAGCGGATGTCACACATGGCATCCGCTCATGTGAAACAGCCCTATGTCCGTGGAGGCTCCAATCCTGGTTTTGGCTCACAATCACTGATGGAAATCACTGACCAAAACACTGATGTGTGAATGAGGCATTATTCATATTGCAAACAGTGTGGTTAAACGTGTATGACCAGTGCCATTCCTAGCTTATCCAGTCACATTTCAGTCACTTTGCTAATGGAGAATAAAAATAAATAAAAAAATCCCAACTGGAAACTGACACGTCTTGATCCAAGAGATTTAAAGAGGACCTTTGATCGCTCCTGACATGTCTGTTTTAATAGCTTCATACGTTCCCCATGTAATAACAATTCTGGAGCATCTAATCTTATGGCTCTTTGTTGTGCCATTCCTTTATTATTTCAACTACAAATTATAATTGAATTGTTATTAGCCTTCAGTAAGGGTAAAGAGGGCTGGTAACAATTTGGGGGGGTGTACCTGCATAGACTTACTCTTTCCATTAGTGCTGCCATGTTCAGACTGTGCAGGTACTGTAGGAAAGTGCAAGAGGCCGTCTATGACGGAAGATATGTGTCACCGAGGTTCCTGGCCTCGGTGAGGTAAGAGCCGGTAATTTTAAGTGTCAGCGGCAGCTAGTGCTGACTGACACTATTGGTTATTTAGTGTGGCTGTAAAGCCGATCCGGGACAGCTCTTACTGGGAGCAGCCAAGGTGCAGGGTGGGTGGCTGTTCCCCACGTTCCAGCGAGGTTTTGGCTAGGGATATAAAACCCAGCCAGCAGTCTCAGCTGGGTGTGGATTATCCTCCATTTCACAGTGAATATCTGTGGAGTCTCTGTGGTTTGGGATCTGAATATTGTGCGCTGTACTAAAGGGCTGAGAGCCGTATTGCTGGGAGGCGGGCCCTTAACCAGTGACAAGGTGAATGCTTTTTCTTCTGTGGACTTGCCATGGTGTGAATGAACACCAAGACGACTAACTGTCATTTTTGTTTATGTGCGAATAAACACTGCACTGTTTAAGTTAAAGACCTTGTTTTTGCCTGTGTACAGTGTCCGCTAATCTGCCTGCCAGAGCGAATCCCCACATTTGGTGTTGGATTCGAGCAAACGCAGTGAGGAAGGTCTGAAGGTGAAAAGTTTTTGTTTTCCCGGGCACAAGTGAATATCTTTATATTAAGCCAGCAAGGTTGCAACCCGATGCCCCTGACAAAATGGAGGTGGTTCTGAAAGCCCTCGTGGAGGCTAACTTGCAGCAGCGGAAGGCTAACAAGCAGCAACAAGAAACTAACCAGCTGCTATTACAACAGATAATGGCATTGCAAGCGGCAGGAGCGTCCCAGAACGTCCACGATGCCCGGAAAGCTGTCAGCGAGGCAATTTCTAAGATGACACCCTCGGTTGACTTCGAGACCTATCTGGCAGTAAAAGTTACCCCAAGATCATTGGGCTGAGGTCGTCTCTCCTTTGCTGGCGTCTGGTCCCCAGCAAGTATTTTTTGATCTCCCCGATGATCAAGCGGCCGATTACCGACAGTAAAAGGTGAGATCCTGGCGAGACTTGGGGTGAATGTATTGGTCCGGGCCCAGCGGGTGCATCAGTGAGAATTTAACCCGGCTGAACCCGCCAGACCACAAAATAATGATCTGCTGCACCGACTGCAAAAATGGCTGCAGCTTGACATGTTGACTCCCACTCCTATGTCGGATCGGCTGTTGGCGGAAGTGTTTTGGAGGGCTTTGCTGTACCCTCTCCAGCACTGGATCGGCCAGGTGTCTCTGGATAATGCCTTGGAGATGGTCGACCTGGTAGGAGCGCTACGAGGCCACCAGAAATCTGCAGGGGGTTCTATTGGGAGGGGGCCAGCCAAACTCTGGAAATCTCCACTCCAAACCCGGCGGCTGATGCCAGCCAAACTCGTCCGGGACGTACCCCCTGCAGACCCAGCACAGGTGGTCTGCTGGTGGTGTGACGAGCCTGGACACATAAGAGCCTACTGTCCCCATGGGGTGAACCCATGGATACCAATTATGGCTACCACCACTCATTGTATGCCAGGAAGCTGTGTGCCACAGGTACCTCCCAGACTGTAGACAATAGTCACTTGTGCCAGATGGAAGTGGGGGACACTCTGGCATTGGCACTGCTGGATTTAGGGAGCCTGGTGTCCCTGGTAAGAGCTGCCCTGGTGCGGCATGCCGAGTATACTGGCTGAAAAGTCGTGTTGTCTGCACAACTTAAAGGACTATCCCACCGCCCTGGTCTCTCTGTCAACGGTGGCCGGCAGGTGGACGCATGAGGTGGCCGTCGCCACAAAGTTACCGTATGAGTTAATAATTGGGAGAGACTTCCCCAGTTTCCGAGCACTATGGGCGAATATGAAAGTTACCGATATCCGGGAGACAGATTTAACCCTAGCAAAGTGGCCCAGCTCAGGGAGGAGACCAGAACCTTGGGAACCTGAGTCAGAAGGGCCAGCAGCAGTGGTGACCACCACTTCAGTGGAAGAGGGGGAGACAACCCCGCTAAGTGTGATGGTGGGAGACGTGGAGGACTTGCTCCGGGTCCTGATCTGGCAGACCTCAATGTCTCTGGGGATAATTTTGGTACAGAACAGCACCAGGACCCGATTCTGTCTCGAGACTGGGAAAATGTGGTAATAGTTGAGGGTGAGCCTCAACCGGGGGCCGAGTCTATGTTCCCCCGTTTTGTGGTTCAACAGGAGATGCTGTACCGGATAAATCAACTACGGGGTGAACATATTGAACAACTGGTGGTGCCTAAGGCGTATCACAAGCTCATGTTGGAGTTAGCCCACCAACATGTTCTTGGGGGACACCTGGGCCAGCAGAAAACACAGGACCGGATTCTACAGTGGTTCTATTGGCCCAGTGTGTTCAGAGAGGTGGAAGAGTATTGCAAGTCTTGCCCAAACTGCCAGAAAACCAGCCCCCAGCCACATTTCCATAGTACCCTGGTCCCTCTCCCGATTATTGAGGTTCCATTCGAGCAGATCGCTATGGATCTCATAGGCCCAGTACCGAAGTCTGCTAGAGGGCACCAACACATCTTGGTCATCCTTGACTACGCCACTAGGTACTCATAGGCAGTGCCACTGCATCATACATCAGCCAAACTCATAGCTAAGGAGTTAATAGAGATGTTTTCTTGAGTGGGTCTGCCTAAAGAGGTTCTGACTGACCAAGTGACCCCTTTCATGTCCAAGGTCATGAGAGAACTCTGTAAGTTGCTCCACATAAAACACTTGTGGACGTCTGTCTATTAACCGCAAATGGACGGCCTGGTGGAGAGGTTTAATCAAACATTAAAAAATATGTTATAAAGAGTGGGTCTAAGGATGGGAGGGACTGGGACCTTCTTCTGCCCTATCTCAGGTTCGCAGTGCGAGAGGTACCCCAGGCCTCTACTGGGTTCTCGCCCTTTGAACTGCTGTACGGAAGACACCCTCGCGGTCTGTTGGACGTGGCCAAAGAGGCTTTGGAACAACAACCCACACCGCACAAAAGTGGTGTTGAGTATGTCACTCAGATGCAAGGACAAATGGAAACAGTGTTACCTCTGGTTAGAGAGCATATGTAGGCAGTGCAGCGAGCCCTGAGTAGAGTCTATAATCGGCAGGCTCGTCGGCAGGCTCGGGTCCGGAACTTTAACCCGGGTGATCGGGTATTTGTGCTGGTACCAACTGTAGACAGTAAGTTCCTAGCTATGTGAAAGGGGTCCTACGAGGTACTTGAAAAAATTGGAGAGGTAGATTACAAGGTACATCAGCTGGGGAGGCGAAAGCCGGAGCAGGTGAATCATGTGAATCTGCTCAAACCCTGGAAAGATAGGGAAGCCTGTACGGAAGACAGCCCACATTCAGAGTTTCTAGGTGAAGCGGATTTGGTCCCTCTGTCTGAAGCAAGGGAAGCGGCTGCCACAGTGAAAATTGCTGACAGCCTCTCATCTAAACAGGCTCAGGAAGCCAGGGAGTTCGTTAGTCAGAACACAGAAGTATTCTCGGACCTTCCTGGACGCACTTCCATAATCCGACATGACATTATCACTGAGCCTCAGGCAAAATTCTGGTTAAAACCACACCGGGTACCTGAGGCTCGGCGACAAGCCATTGCAGAGGAAGTGCAGCTAATGCTACCGCTAGGTGTCATCGAGGAGTCAAAAAGTGAATGGGCCAGTCCGATAGTCTTAATACCCAAGCCGGATGGAACATTGCGCTTCTGTAACGACTTCCGCAAACTGAATGAGGTGTCCAAGTTTGAAGCATATCCCATGCCCCGAGTAGATGAGCTTATTGAGAAATTAGGCCAAGCCCGGTATTTTTCTGTGTTGACCTCACCAAAGGGTACTGGCAGGTACCCTTGATGGAGGCTGCCAAGGAAAAAAACGTCTTTTATCAGGCTGTATCAGTACAAGGTATTATTACCCTTTGGGCTACATGTCGCTCCCGCCACGTTTCAAAGGCTAATGGACATTGTACTCCGTCCATCATGTCGGTACGCTTCGGCGTGCCTGGACGATATTATTATCCACAGCACCGACTGGGAAAGTCACCTACCTAAAGTGCAGGCTGTACTGGGCTCCCTTAGGAAGGCTGGCTTAACCGCTAACCCAAAAAAGTGCATGATAGGTTAGAAGAGACCAAGTGCCTGGGGTATGTAAATGGGCGTGGAATTATTAAACCTCAGGTAAACTAAATTGAGGCAATTCAGAATTGGCCACGACCGGTCACTACTCGGCAGGTAAAGTCGTTCCTGGGAATGATGGGATACTATATGAGGTTTGTCCCCCACTTTGCTACAGTCACTGCACCATTGACAGGCCTTTTGAAGAGACACAAGTCAGTGACGGTCCAGTGGAATGAGCAGGCGGAAAAGGATTTCTCCGCTTTGAAGTCGGCCCTGTGTGGGTCCCCTGTCTTGGTTAAGCCCGACTTCAAGAGGGAGTTTGTGGTACAGACCGGCGCCTCTCAAGTAGGCCTCGAAGCTGTACTCTCTCAGGACATCAATGGGGAGGAACATCACGTTGTTTTCCTGAGCCGCAAACTTACCCCAGCCGAGACTAGGTACATTATAGCAGAGAGAGAGTGCCTGGCCATCAAGTGGGCACTCGAGTCTCTCCGCTATTATCTGCTGGGAAGAAAGTTCCGTCTGGTGACCGACCACTCCCCTCTCAAGTGGATGAGCCAAGACAAAGAGAGGAATGCCCGGGTCACCAGGTGGTTTTTGTCTCTACAGAACTCTAAGTTTTCCGTGGAACATAGGGCAGGCAGGTTACAGTGTCCCGGGTACACTGTCTGGCGGGTGTTCATCCCCTCAGGGTTGAACAAAGGGGGGACATATGTAGGAAAGCTCAAGGGGCCGTCATTGAAGAAAGATATGTGTCACTGAGGTTCCTGGCCTTGGTGAGCTAAGAGCTGGTAATTTTAAGTGTCAGCGGCAGCTAGTGCTGACTAAGACTATTCGTTATTTAGTGTGGCTGTAAAGCCGATCCAGGCTGGCTCTTGCTGGGAGCAGCCAAAGTGCAGGGTGGTTCGCTGTTCTCCACGTTCCAGGTTGGGTTTTGGCTAGGGATATAAAACCCAGCCAGCAGTCTCAGCTGTGTGTGGATTATCCTCCATTTCACAGTGAATATCTGTGGAGTCTCTGTGATTTGGGATCTGCATATATGTGTGCCATCAGGGGCGTTGCTAGGGTCTGAAAACACCCGGGGCACAAGCCCACTGTATCACGCCCTTGTGAAGCCACGCCCCCACCCCATGAAGCCACACCCCCATCACCTGGGGGGGGGGCTTCACAGTAGTTATTAACCCCTTTCAGCAGTCCCCCCCTTCACAGTAGTTATTAACCCCTTTCAGCAGTCCCCCTTCACAGTAGTTATTAACCCCTTTCAGTAGTCCCCTCTTCAGTGAATGGAGGACTGCTGAAAGGGGTTATTAACTACTGTGAAGGTCCTAGCCGTCTGGGCAACCCCACAGATTATCCCCCCACCCCCTTTGTACTTTAACCCCTCTCAGCAGTCCCGCCTTCACAGTAGTTATTAACCGCGTTCAGCAGTCCCCTCTCTTAAGTTAATGGAGGACTGCTGAAAGGGGTTAATAACTACTGTGAAGGGCCTAGCCGTCTGGGCAACCCCACAGATCATCACCTCAGTAATCTGTATCCTGCAGTAACTTAACTTTAAATCAGCGCTCATCTCATTACTATCTTGACTTACATACTCAGCTCCAGTAACAGGCAGTGTGGGCGGCGCTCACTCACTGACGTCACGCGCCTGCGCCGCCTAGTGGGAGTAGCAGGCGCGTGACATCAGTGAGCTAGCGCCGCCCGCACTGCATGAGTGTGTAAGATAGTAATGAGATGAACGCTGATTTAAAGTTCAGTTACTGCAGAATACGTATTAGGATGGCGGTGCCGGTGTAGAGTAGCGCTATGCAGCGCAGCGCAGGAGAGTCAGAGCAGCCGGCCCTGCCAGCATAACATTCGGGGCACTGGTCAAAACATCCAGGGCTCAAGCCCCGAATGTTTTGACCTAACGACGCCCCTGTGTGCCGTACTAAAGTGCTGAGAGCCGTATTGCTGGGAAGCAGGCCCTAAAGTCTGTTGGGGACTGCTACTGCCAAAACCGGTGACAAAGTGAATGTTTTTTGTTCTGTGGACTTGCCATGGTGTGAATGAGCACCAAGATGACAAACTGTCATTTTTGTTTATGTGCAAATAAACACTGCACTGTTTAAGTCAAAGACTTTGCTTTTGCCTCTGTACTGCGTCCGCTAATCTGCCTACCAGAGCGAATCCCCACAGTCCACACCCCCCCAACTGGTTACCTCCCCTCTGTCACCTTACTGAAGGCTAATAGCAATTCATTCATAACTTTGAGTAGAAATAATAAAGGAATGGCACAACATAGAGCCATAGGATTAGATGTTCCAGAATTGTTACTACACGGGGAACGTATGAAGCTATTAAAACAGACATGTCAGGAGCGGTGAAAGGTCCTCTTTAAGACTATGGGGGAGAATTATCCAACTGGTATAAAGTAGAACTGGCTTAAGATACTTTCACGCTCGCGTTTGGTGCAGATCCATCATGGATCTGCACAGACGGATCCATTCAGATAATTCAACCGCATGCATCTGTTCAGAACGGATCCGTTTGTATTATCTGTAACATAGCCAAGACGGATCTGTCTTGAACATCATTGAAAGTCAATGGAGGACAGATCCGTTTTCTATTGTGCCAGATTGTGTCAGTGAAAACGGATCCGTCCCTAATGACTTACGTTGTGTGCCAGGACAGATCCGTTTGGCTCAGTTTCATCAGGCGGACAACAGAACGCTGCAAAACGCCTCCAAAGCAGAATGGAGGCGGAACTGAGCCAAACTGATGCATTCTGAGCGGATCCTTTTCCATTCAGAATGCATTAGGGGCAAAACTGATCCGTTTTGAACCACTTGTCAGATCCATGAATGGATCTCACAAACAGAAACCAAAATGCCAATGTGAAAGTAGCCTTAGTTGCCCATAGCAACCAATTAGATTCTACATTCAATTTTGCAAAGGACCTTTAAAAAATGAAAGGGGGAATCTAATTGGTTGCTATAGGCAACTAAGCCAGTTCTATTTTGCACCAGTTTGATAAATCTCCTCTATATGCTTATATAAAATGTACATATACATTGGCTTGTTGCAATAACATTCTTATTATGTAGCTATTAACAATGTATTCTACGGGCCAAAACTGAACAAATATCTTCCACTAGTTACTGATAGCAATAATACAACAAAGGTGACTCCCGATCAACCTACAGAATCCAGCGGACTGATAGAAACAGTGTTTCTGTTTTTTTCAATTAACATTGATAAAGGATCATTTCACAGAGACTTGTTCTTTCATGTTATCGGCCTAATCTTTTCAGCGTAGAATTTAGATCTTCACAGATAGTGTCAAATAACTAATTCCATTCAGCAGCCCGAAATGGCAGATTAAGTAAAGCTGTTCAAACATCCTTCTCAGCATCTCCAAAGTCGGTGGTCCACTAAACTTTATTGTCTATCTCCATGTAAGCAGAATGACATTGAATATCGCAGAACCTTTAACTTGGGTCGGTGACAACTAAGCATTTCCTATGACCATATTGTCTCTCTTCATGCAGGCAGAATGACATTAAATATCACAAGACCTTTAGCTTGGGTTATTGACCAAAAGATTCTAGTAGACTTTGTTTCTAGGTGGTCTGAAGGATTGTCTCCTTGGGGTTTTGTGTGGAAGTCTATCTGATACGGGAAAGGAATCTTGAAAAGCCAAATGAACACACCTGATGCCACTGAACGGCTGCAACACAATATATGGTAGCAAATATTAAAATAAAACAGTCTTCATTGTAATTGTAAGTAATGAATGCCAATCGCTTTAACTGTAACTAAGATGTTATCGATGCTAACAGCATTGGTAGCCCTAACATAATGTAGTTATTCACCAACATACTTCTCTACTGCAAGTAATTCATGTGCTTAAAGGGATTCTGTCAGCTAGGTTAAGGCACCTTTCACACGGGGCGAGTATTCTGCACGGATGCGATGTGTGAGTTGAACGCATTGCACCCGCACTGAATCCCGACCCACTCATTTCTATGGGGCTGTTCACATGAGCGGTGATTTTCACGCATCAATTGTGCGTTGCGTGAAAAACGCAGCATGCTCTATTTTGTGCGTTTTTCACGTAACGCAGGCCCCATAGAAATGAAGGGGGTTGCGTGAAAATCGCAAGCATCCGCAAGCAAGTGCGGATGCGGTGCGATTTTCACGCACGGTTGCTAGGAGACGATCGGGATGGGGACCTGAACATTATTATTTTCCTTTATAACATGGTTATAAGGGAAAATAATAGCATTCTAAATACAGAATGCATAGTAAAATAGCGCTGGAGGGGTTAAAAAAATATAAAAAATTATTAAACTCACCTTAGTCCACTTGATCGCACAGCCCGGCTTCTCTTCTGTCTCCTTCTTTGCTGATTGCAGGAACAGGTTCTGTGGTGACGTCACTCCGGTCATCAGATGATCCATCACATGATCTTTTACCATGGTGATGGATCATGTGATGGACCATGTGATGACCAGAGTGACATCACCACAGGTCCTGTTCCTGCAATCAGCAAAGAAGGAGACAGAAGAGAAGCCGGGCTGTGCGATCAAGTGGACTAAGGTGAGTTAAATTCTTTCTTTTTTTGTTTTAACCCCTTCAGCGCTATTTTACTATGCATTCTGTATTCAGAATGCTATTATTTTCCCTTATAACCATGTTATAAGGGAAAATAATACAATCTACAGAACACCGATCCTAAGCCGGAACTTCTGTTAAGAAGTTCAGGTTTGGGTACCAAACATGCGTGATTTTTCTCACGCGAGTGCAAAACACATTCCAATGTTTTGCACTCGCGCGGAAAAATCACGCATGTTCCCGCAACGCACCTATTCCCGCAACGCCCGTCTGAAAGAGGCCTTAGGCTATTTTCACACTTGCGGCAGAGTGATCCAGCAAGCAGTTCCGACGGCAAAACATATGCCAAATGATGGCATTAGTAAGACTGATCAGGATCCTGATCAGTCTTAAAAATGCCTGATCAGTCAGAAAAATGCATTGAAATGCCGGATCCGTCTTTCTGGTGTCATTGAATGCCGGATCCGGCACTAATACATTGCTATGGAAAAAAAAATGCCTGATCCGGCATTCAGGCAAATCTTCAGGTTTTTTTTCGAGACAAAACCGTACCCCCCCAGAAAAATAACGCAAATATTTAGAATATAGCACTGTATGCTAATTAATAGCATCGGAACACCGGGGAGAAGACTTCAGCTTTTCTCCGTGGGTGTTTCTTCTATCTGGCTGTGGCGCTGTCCAATCACAGCTGAGCGCGTCACAGCCAGGAGAAGGTGAGCTGTTTTTTCTCAATGGCTGTGACACGCTACTCTGTGATTGGACAGCGCCACAGCCAGATAGAAGAAACACCCACGGAGAAAAGCTGATGTCTCCTCCCCGGTGTTCTGACACTATTAATTAGCATACAGCACGCCTAAACAGAACGAGGGGCACATTGGTGCAATGGAGGAGCAGATCAAGAAAAAAAATTACGATATCACATCTACTGAACATGGGCTACAGTGTGAGGTATCACTTTTCTAAAGTACAAACTGCTGAAAGCTCCTCCTTAAAGAATTTGGAGCAGTTTTTCCTAGAAGGCCTTTAACTAAAATAGAACCTCTGGTATAAATTAGATATTGTTGCAATGGTGGTTCATGGTTACATTTGCCCATGCACACAGGTGCCAGCTTCCTTGTGTGATTTAGTGCTTGTATTCAATGTAACTCTCTCTTCAGAACTGCTACGTAGGTTTTATCTTCTCCTGCTCTTTGAGCTGCTACATGGCTGTGTATTCAGCTGCTCCAATATATACCTGCTGTTTTCTTCAGGCCTTGCCTGAGCAATGATCTTGCTAGGTCTCTCTCTAGCTAGCTGGAGCCTATAAAAGAGTTTTTGACATTTGTCTGCCTGATTCCGGGTTTTTGACCTATGACTGTTAAGTATACTGATCCTGTGTTCCACAGATTCGCACAAACTCTACCAGCCCTGACCTCTACTTTTTCCCAGACTACATTTATTGCCTGTTCCCTCTGTGCAATGCACTGGCGTCTCTGATCCCTGTGGGGCAGCAGTCAACCATACTAGGACTATTCCAAGAGGTAGCAACCTGGTGACTTCCCTACAGCGAAGTCCAGATCCCTGTATAAAGGTTAAAGGGGACCTCCAGGATAATGCTCTTAGCTGTAGCCCAAAGTCAAACCATTTAGTTGGCACTGTGGTTCCACAACCATTGCCTTTTACATATGACTAGTGCATAGCAGAAATTAAAACTTAAGGTTTTACTAATATAGCTTTCATCCCCTGAACACAGGTTATTCAACACACTAACTTCGATCCCTTGTGTAGAACATGCATCCCTTACAGAGGCGGCTCTTCCATTAGGCCACTTAGGCCGCCGCCTAAGGCCTTGCGCTGGTGGGGACCTCGCTCTGGCTCCCACCCGACACCGCCGCAAGTACTTGCGGCAGTGTCGGGTGGGAGCGTCCTTAGGTTGAAACATTCCAGGCTTGAGCCAGTGCCCCGGATGCTATTCCCCACCCCCCTTGTACTTGTCCACTAATCTGCTAGGTTGCTGCGCGGTCATGAATTCAGTCACTTCAGAGCGCAACCCAGTCGTGCGGTGAGTAATCCCGCGAGACCTGCCACAGGAGGTCACAGGTCTCACAGGATTACGCGCCGCAGGATGGGGTTGTGCTCTCAAGTGACTGAACTCATGCCCGCGCAGCAGCTTAGCAGATCAGCGGACAAGTACAAGGTGGGGGGGAAATTTCATAATGGGCAAATGTGGGGCAAATTTGTGTGGGCAAATTTGTAAGGCATTGTGTGGGACAAATTACTTAATGGGGCAGTGTTGGGGGCAAATTACATAATGGGGCAGTGTGGGGGGCAGTATTATTAATGAGAGCATTCTAGAAGGGAATTACTATTGGTGGGACTATGAGGAGCACTATTACTATGGGGGCACTATTATTTCTTCAGGATAGTATTTGGGGGTATTGGGGAGCACAGCGAGCAGCAGGATAACACTGTGGGGACTCCAGGTTGGGGGATGATGATAGAAAACTGAGGAAGCTAAGATGTCTGTGTGTCACACTCTGCAGAGACGAGGCGGCTGGGAGAAGTGTCCGGACTGAATGGAGAAGATGATGACAGAGAAGATCTACATCGGAGGAGACGTCACCTGGAGGCCATGGATGTGAGAGGTATGTGCTTCTGTATGGCAAATGCAGCGAAATGCAGTGTGCAGGGGGAGGGTCGATTTAGAGAATTGGGCCAGGGTTAATGCCAAGTGTTAATATGCACTGTGAATATAAGCCCTGTACTGTGTTGTCACTGTGCATATTAACACTTTACTGTGACGTCACTGCATATTAAAGGGGTACTCCGGGATAGGAAAATAAATCCCCTATCCAAAGGATAGGAGATAAGTGTGTGATCGGGGGGGGGTCCGGCTGTTGGGATCCTCCACGATCTCCTGTATGGTACTCTGGATCTGCTTGTGCCTGGAGCGGTGGTCAACATTCTCCCTCCATGTATCTATGGGAGAGCTGCAGATACAGCACTTGTGTATCTCCGAGTCTTCTATAGAGATACATGGAGGGGGAGTGTTGACCACATCACCGCTCCGTGCGGTGGTTGGCGCAGCTTATTTCTTGAGGACTGACCTGGGGCGCCGTACAGGAGATCACAAGCATCCCAATGATCTTCGTGGTTGCCTCATGTTTGAGTTTTGCCAAAGGCCTCACAAAGTCTAGAGCCGCCTCTGATCAGTTGTGACACCTCTACACTCCACCATGACAGGTTGAGCTTTTCTACTTGTTGCAATAAAGACCAGCAACAGCTACCAGGAACATGCAGTTCACACAGTTTGATAATTAAAGTCTGAGCCATTATCTTATCACAACCACTGTCAGTATAAGCAAGCAATGACGCAAACTAATTTGTGTATTGTTTTCACATGGACTACTAGAAATACAGGTCCTTGTAAAAAAATTAGCATATTGTGATAAAGTTCATTATTTTCTGTAATGTACTGATAAACATTAGACTTTCATATATTTTAGATTCATTACACACCAACTGAAGTAGTTCAAGCCTTTTATTGTTTTAATATTGATGATTTTGGCATACAGCTCATGAAAACCCAAATTTCCTATCTCCAAAAATTAGCATATTTCATCCGATCAATAAAAGAAAAGTGTTTTTAATACAAAAAAAGTGAACCTTCAAATAATTATGTTCAGTTATGCACTCAATACTTGGTCGGGAATCCTTTTGCAGAAATGACTGCTTCAATGCGGCGTGGCATGGAGGCAATCAGCCTGTGGCACTGCTGAGGTGTTATGGAGGCCCAGGATGCTTCGATAGCGGCCTTAAGCTCATCCAGAGTGTTGGGTCTCGCGTCTCTCAACTTTCTCTTCCCAATATCCCACAGATTCTCTATGGGGTTCAGGTCAGGAGAGTTGGCAGGCCTATTGAGCACAGTAATACCATGGTCAGTAAACCATTTACCAATGGTTTTGGCACTGTGAGCAGGTGCCAGGTCGTGCTGAAAAATGAAATCTTCATCTCCATAAAGCTTTTCAGCAGATGGAAGCATGAAGTGCTCCAAAATCTCCTGAAAGCTAGCTGCATTGACCCTGCCCTTGATAAAACACAGTGGACCAACACCAGCAGCTGACATGACACCCCAGACCATCACTGACTGTGGGTACTTGACACTGGACTTCAGGCATTTGGGCATTTCCCTCTCCCCAGTCTTCCTCCAGATTCTGGCACCTTGATTTCCGAATGACATGCAACAGTCCAGTGCTGCTTCTCTGTAGCCCAGGTCAGGCGCTTCTGCCGCTGTTTCTGGTTCTAAAGTGGCTTGACCTGGGGAATGCGGCACCTATAGCCCATTTCCTGCACACGCCTGTACACGGTGGCTCTGGATGTTTCTACTCCAGACTCAGTCCACTGCTTCCGCAGGTCCCCCAAAGTCTGGAATTGGTCCTTCTCCGCAATCTTCCTCAGGGCCCGGTCACCTCTTCTCGTTGTGCAGCGTTTTCTGTCACACTTTTTCCTTCCCACAGACTTCCCACTGAGGTGCCTTGATACAGAACTCTGGGAACAGCCTATTCGTTCAGAAATTTCTTTCTGTGTCTTACCCTCTTGCTTGAGGGTGTCAATGATGGCCTTCTGGACAGCAGTCAGGTCGGCAGTCTTACCCATGATTGCGGTTTTGAGTAATGAACCAGGCTGGGAGTTTTTAAAAGCCTCAGGAATCTTTTGCAGGTGTTTAGAGTTAATTAGTTGATTCAGATGATTAGGTTAATAGCTCGTTTAGAGAACCTTTTCATGATATGCTAATTTTTTTAGATAGGGATTTTGGGTTTTCATGAGCTATATGCCAAAATCATCAATATTAAAACAATAAAAGGCTTGAACTTCTTCAGTTGATGTGTAATGAATCTAAAATATATGAAAGTCTAATGTTTATCAGTACATTACAGAAAATAATGAACTTTATCACACTATGCTAATTTTTTTAGAAGGACCTGTATGTGGAACAGTAACCTTCAGTGAATTTCTTGTGAATAGTTTCCTTGCATCTGAGTGCATTCTAGGAATCCCAAATCCAGTTTTTGAGTGAAGGTCCCCTTCATTTCCATGACCTCATCCAATACTAAAAAAAACTCATTTGCTATGCAGTGATTTTGCTCAACTCAGTTCCATAACTCAGCTGTCACTGCTGGGCTGCCTTTAATTTCTTAGAGGAAGTTCTAAATGTGATTCTTTGTGAACCTCAGACACTTTCAACTCAGTCCTTGTTCTTTTCTTTAAAGCTCAACAACAAACACAATCCCATATGCTTATATTAGCTAATCTAGTATTAAACATATTGCCTGAGCAAAATGTTGGCACCTATTAATAAATGTTTTCATTTTTTATTCCTTTTTTTAGCCTTACTTTAAATTCTTCCTTTGACTACATAAGCAACAGCTGCCTAGCTTCCTCTTCAGAGCTGGATCTAATACCGCTACAAAAATCTAGGTCAAAACACTTGGAATGCATGAATATCAAACAGAGTTTTCAAAACAGCAAATGAATACATCTTTAACTGGTGACATTTTCCTGTAGCATATGGTTGGAAACTCAGGGGACTGCATGCTTTTTGATGAATATGTTCCGTCAAAAACTAAGGAATGGCAGTGGGCATATGTCACCTTCTGTTTTGCTTTATGAAATGATAATGGAAACTCATAGAAGGATACCATTATCAGAAGACTTTTTCTTTCTATCTTTTGTCCAATCGCAAAATAGTACAATGTCTACGGGCTGAGTAACAAAACGCTTTAGTTGTGATATTGTATGAAAGATAACCGTCAAAGGTGAGTAGCTTTTAAAGCAGATACTGTTATCAGCCAGGGGGATGGGATACAAGAAAATGTTGAAGATATAATGTACCTCTTTCCTTGAAGAGACTACATCTGAACTTGTGGGATACACATTTCTTGGCATTGTTCAATTTTAATTTACTCCTGTGAAGATCATCTGATATCAGCTGATATTTGTCTGGATGCTGAGTTTATTACAGCAAAATATTGGAGCTACTTGTTAAGGTAGTTAACCACTTGCCGACTGTCCAAACATCTGGGAAGTTAGCACATAACCCTGCAAGGACATTCTTAAACGTCCTTTCAGGTTTAGCAACTGCGAGAAAGGGAACCCCACTATCAGGGACGTTTGGGTTCTCCATAGAGATTTGTCTAACATGTGATTTCTGGGTCGCTGGATGTCTGCATGAGCTGAAGGCTTAGAAGACTCAGATCAGCTCTGCAGTAAGGTTCAACAGGGACTGTATTCCACCTATAACTGGGGCCAGGGCCGGTTCTAGGTGAAATGGGGCCCTGGGGCGAAAAACAATAAGGGCCCCCCCCCCCCCCACACGACACTTGCTGACTTTAACGTCACCCCCCATCACTACAGAAATACAGCGCCACATACCTCTTACATCCAGTGACGTCTCCTTTGATGTAGATGTTCTCTCGTCTTCTCCTTTCAGACCTTCAGACCAGACCACCATTTTGTCACCATTTTCCGTCTCTGCAGTTTGACAACAAAAACAAAATCTTAGATTACTACTTTTCCATCATCCTCCCATCTTCTGGACAAATCATCCTACTACCCCCAATACTGTGCCACTGTGCTCCCCAATACTATACTGCAGAAACAGATAATACCCCTAATAATACTAGTACCCCACAGAGCCCCCCATATAAAATGCCCCTTTTTTGTGGCCTCAGTAGAAGCACCCATAGTGCCCCATAATAATGTGCCAGTACCAAGTGCCTCTCTTCCACCCCCCATGTGCCAGTAACAAGTGCCTCTCCATGCCCCCCTATGTGCCAGAAACAAGTGCCTCTCCATGCTCCCCATGTGCCAGTAACAAGTGCCAAACCCCCCCATGTGCCAGTAACAAGTGCCTCTCCATGCCCCCCATGTGCCAGTATCAAGTGTCAAACCCCCCATGTGCCAGTAACAAATGCCTCTCTTGCCCCATGTGACAGTATCAAGTGCCAACCCCCCATGTGCCAGTATCAAGTGCCAACCCCCCATGTGCCAGAATCAAGTGCCAACCCCCCATGTGCCAGTATCAAGTGCCAAACCCCCATGTGTCAGTATTAAGTGCCAAACCCCCCCACCCCCATGTGCCAGTATCAAGTGCCTCCCGCTCCCCCCATGTGCCAGTATCAAGTGCCAACCCCTCATGTGCTAGTATCAAGTGCCTCCCTCCCCCCTCGTGCCAGTATCAAGTGCCAAACCCCCCCACCCCTGTGTGCAAGAATTAAGTGCCTACCACTCCCCCCATGTGGCAGTAAAAGTCTGGTATAAAAAAAAATAATAACACTTATAGTTACCTCCATCACACAGCGATGCGATGCAGGAGGCCTCTTCCGGCCTGTGTCCCGTGCTGTATGGCCTTGTGCCGGCAGCCTATCAGAGGAACAGGGAAGGAAGACGCCTCTACCTCCCCTGCCCCACCGCTCAGGCATCTGTATTGCTGTCCTGAGGACGGCGATACAGATGACTATGGAGTTGAACGCTTCCACAATAGAAGCGTTCATCTCCCCGTGACCTGCCGCTGCCGCAGGCCCCCTTCCCGGAGCCAGAGCAAGGCCCCCACCAGGCTCGGGACTGGCCAATTTCGGCTGGTGGGCTTGGGGGCCCCTAAGGACTTGGGGGCCTGGGGGAAATTGCCCCCCTTGCCTATATGGAAGCGCCGGCCCTGACTGGGGCTAATATCTCAGACCCAATTACAGGAGAAATCTGCAAAAAAATAATAATGTTAAATGTTTACCAAAGGTCTTGTATGGGAAAAATGCTGAAAATTTACAATAAAAATTACAAAAATAAAGGCAAAATAAAAAAATTATTATAAAAAAAAAGCTTCCACAAACCATACTGCAGCTTCTAACCCAGAACATGGAGATCATAAACCATATGTTTCTTATATCAAAATGACTATTATGGAAATGGAATTAAATTTAAAGAACTATATTATTATTTTTTTTAAATGTGAAAAAAACCAAACTTTTTTTCACATTTCCCCATGTATAAAAAAAAGTTATTACGAAGTCATGTTTCACACTACCGGTACAGCATTCCGGCAGGGTGTCCCAGCATTGAATGTGAGGAATTGGTCAGACAAAAAATGTTACGCGCATATTCGCCGGATCTTGGCTGGACCCTATTATATTTAATAGGACCAGAAGGCATTCCGCAAAAGCCTGCCGGATCTGTCAACTCAAGTGTGAGACAAGTCTAAAATAAAAATGACATAAAAATAAAGGCCCTTGTATCTGTAAAAAGATGAAGGTACTAAAAAACAACAACAAAAAAACTAACAAAACAAAACAGAAAATGCATGTGGTTGAAGGGGTGTATGTTTTTAAATGACCTGATTTTGAATTGGTTAGTGAAAGCACAACCATAAAAATTTCTATATAGCAGCAAGATTACATTGGTGTTTTACCGCCATAGCAACTATATGGTTTAGCCCATGTGCTGCTTACCATGGGACTGCTTTGGCTTCCCGCTGCCATAGTTATTTTCTCTTGTTCCTTCTTTTGAGACATGTGTACTCTTCTGTACATGCATGTAGACATACATAATAGGGATTTAAGGATGCCATCTACAGTCGTGGCCAAAAGTTTTGAGAATGACACAAATATTAGTTTTCACAAAGTTTGCTGCTAAACTGCTTTTAGATCTTTGTTTCTGTGATGTAGTGAAATATAATTACATGCACTTCATACGTTTCAAAGGCTTTTATCGACAATTACATGACATTTATGCAAAGAGTCAGTATTTGCAGTGTTGGCCCTTCTTTTTCAGGACCTCTGCAATTCGACTGGGCATGCTCTCAATCAACTTCTGGGCCAATTCCTGACCCATTCTTTCATAATCACTTCTTGGAGTTTGTCAGAGTTAGTGGGTTTTTGTTTGTCCACCCGCCTCTTGAGGATTGACCGCAAGTTCTCAATGGGATTAAGATCTGGGGAGTTTCCAGGCCATGGACCCAAAATTTAAAAGTTTTGGTCCCCGAGCAACTTAGTTATCACTTATGGCACGGTGCTCCATCGTGCTGGAAAATGCATTGTTCTTCACCAAACTGTTGTTGGATTGTTGGAAGAAGTTGCTGTTGGAGGGTGTTTTGGTACCATTCTTTATTCATGGCTGTGTTTTTGGGCAAAATTTTGAGTGAGCCCACTCCCTTGGATGAGAAGCAACCCCAAACATGGTCTCAGGATGCTTTACTGTTGGCATGACACAGTACAGATGGTAGCGCTCACCTTTTTTTCTCCAGACAAGCCTTTTTCCTGATGCCCCAAACAATCGGAAAGAGGCTTCATCGGAGAATATGACTTTGCCACAGTCCTCAGCAGTCCATTCACTATATTTTCTGCAGAAAATCATTCTGTCCCTGATGTTTCTTTTGGAGAGAAGTGGCTTCTTTGCTGCCTTTCTGGACACCAGGACATCTTCCAAAAGTCTTCGCCTCACTGTACGTGCAGATGTGCTCACACCTGCCTGCTGCCATTCCTGAGCAAGCTCTGCACTGCCGATCCCGCAGCTGAATCCTCTTTAGGAGACTATCCTGGCGCTTGCTGGACTTTCTTGGACGCCCTGAAGCCTTCTTAACAAGAATTGAACCTCTTTCCTTGAAGTTCTTGATGATCCTATAAATTATTGATTGAGGTGCAATCTTAGTAGCCACAATATCCTTGCCTGTGAAGCCATTTTTATGCAACGCAATGATGGCTGCATGCGTTTCTTTGCAGGTCACCATGGTTAACAATGGAAGAACAATGATTTCAAGCATCACCCTCCCTTTAACAGGTCAAGTCTGCCATTTTAACCCAATCAGCCTGACATAATGATCTCCAGCCTTGTGCTCGTCAACATTCTCACCTGAGTTAACAAGATGATTACTGAAATGATCTCAGCAGGTCCTTTAATGACAGCAATGAAATGCAGTGGAAAGGTTATTTTGGGATTAAGTTCATTTTCATGGCAAAGAAGGACTATGCAATTCATCTGATCACTCTTCATAACATTCTGGAGTATATGCAAATTGCTATTATAAAAACTTAAGCAGCAATTTTTCCAATTTCCAATATTTATGTAATTCTCAAAACTTTTGGCCACGACTGTACTATATCTCCATTTTAACAATCCACTCACTCTGATGCATTCTTTCATTACCCAGTAGTTATTTCTTTTTTTTCTTCCAGTTTTGTTATATTTCTCTCTCTGCAGTTCCAACATGACTGTGTATTTTTTTTAAGAGCCTTCATCTTCTGTATCAGTCCATTCCCATGTTCTGCTTATTTAGCTATTAATACATTTACACTGTTGGCCTCCACAATATAGACAATGTTTGTTTGTGTAGGGCAATTTATCCAATGCTTATTTTGTATCACTTTTAAGATTATTTGCTGGTTTATAAATATGCTAGACTGACATATTGTTGATTGCATATTTATTAGGTTTTACTTTTGCACTATATTTCAAACTAACTTTAATGCACATTTGTGTATTTTATCTCATATGGTATATTGTTATGATAGCTATTGCAGGCCATGATCAAGGTCTGGGAGGGACCAACATTATTACCATGATTACTATTAGAGATGAGCGAATTTAAGTATATGTAGTGGAATTCGATCTGAATATCAGGAAAAAATTTATTTGCACTGAATCCGAATTTCCTCACGCTTTGTGGTAAGGAATCACATTTTCTCCCAAAATGGCTGCTGCATGTGTTAGGACTTGGAGCAAGGAACTCTAGGAACAAGGGATCGCCCACAATGCCATGCATGCAGCCAATCAGCAGCCAGCCAGCTTCATTAGGGGCTTAATCATCATCCGGAGAAGAAGGTGGCAGCTTGCCTGTGAGGCAGCAGCGGAGCCAGCAAGTTGGTAGCATGGCTGAGAGTCAGCAGGGTGGGAGGTCGGGAGCCATATGTGCCCGGGGTAGACCACCCGCTTCACAGGAGCCTACTTGCCCAGAAAGTAGCGGTGCAGGGGTTCACGGAATCAGCAGCAGTAACAGTCAGTCAGTGCAGAGTATTGGGGGTAAAATCACCTACTCGGCGGTGTGGCAGTTTTTTTTGCCATTTGTAGAATCTGTGGGCAGAAGGTGAAGCGTGGCCAGGGTGCCAATGTTGGCACCATGGACCTGCTTCAACATATACAGCGTCACACTAAAGTGGCCTGGGAGAACTGTGGCTTCGATGTGGTGGTCAAACCTGCCACAGCAACCGCTGCATCACCCAGTGGCATGCAGCCGATTTGAGGCAGTCAAGGCTCCACCACCTCAGCCGGAGGAAGCTGTCTATCCTTCCCCACATCTACTGGTCCTGATGCTCCTGCTCCTCATCCTCCTACTCCTCGTCACTCATTTCGTCAGCAGTTGATAACCAAAGCGATTGCCAAGAAACAGGAATATGCGTGTGGTCATCCTATGGCGCAGAAGCTGAACATGCTCCTGGCCACTTTGCTGGTAGTGCAGTCCATCTCTTTCCAAGTGGTGGACTCTACACCTTTCAGAGAAAGCGTGGCTTTTGCCGAGCCAAGGTGTAGAGTCCAAAGCCGTCATTTCTTTGCCAAATACAATGCCCTCCTTTATTACACATAAAGGAGGGCATCATACATGTTGAAAATTATGATTGATGGCCTGCTGGTGACCCTCAAAAACTAATGGAGCAAGGGCCTGCTGATCTGACCATCTAAATCATTAGAGGTGAGGGTCTGCTGCAGAGCTGACTCTCTAAAACATAAGGGGCAAGAGCCTGCTGCTGATCTGAGCATCGAAAACATTATGGGCGAGTGTCTGCTGCTGAGCTCACCATTGAAAAAATTATGGGCGAGAGCATGCTGGTGAGGATGACCCTCTAAAATATTACATGCGAGGACCTGCATGTGACCTGACCCTCTAAAACATTATATGCAAGGGCCTGCAGGTGAGCTGACCCTCTAAACAATTGTAGGTGAGGGCCTACTAGTGAGTTAACCCTCTAAAACATTACATACGAGGGCCTGCAGGTGAGCTCACCCTTTAAAATATTGTATGTGAAGGCCTGTAGGTGAGCTGACCCTCTAAAAGATTGTAGGTGAGGGCATGTTGGTGAGCTGAGCCTCTAAAACATTATATGCAAGGGCCTGCAGGTAAGCTGGTCCTCTAAAACATTATATGCGAGGACCTGCAGGTGAGCTGACCTTCTACAACATTAGGAGTGAGGGCAGACTAATAAGCATGTTTATATGATGGAAGAGGAGGAGGATGAGGAAAGTTAGATTGAACCATATACCCTTTTTAGGGTGGAAGGGGTGCATAGGAATACAGTGTATTCAGTACATTACTGTACACCTTTATGTTCAGCCACTTTCCTCTGGTGGAGTAGATAAGTCAGGGTCAATCAGGCCTTGTTCATTTTTATAAGAGTCAACCTGTCACCATTTTCAGTTGACAGGCGGATGCACATATCAGTTATTATGCCCCCAGCACTAAATACCCGCTGTGAAAAAACGCAGGGCAGGTGTCACGATCAGTGTGGGGTGGAAACTCCACACTGAACACAGGAGAGAAGGGGAACAGCAATTGGGCCTGGAAACTATGTAAGAAACAGATCACCTCCTAGACAACCCTAATCCAGGCCCTAACTATCTATCAATATGAATAGACCCTAAAGGTAGGAATATTCATATGCAGGATACCTAGGCCTTTATATCGCTATTAGGCCCTGGAAAAGTTAGGACCAGAGACAACCCTTTCCTCCCCAGAAGGATGAATGGAAGTCTCTGTCTCAGGCCCAGATACAAACAACAGAGAATATAACAAACGCGACACTTAACTTCTGTAGAGACGGACCAGCAGGAACACCAGAGACAAACTCACACCAGCTCAGCCAAACCCAAATGAAACTATCTACTACATAGTCAGAAGGGTGGGGTCAGACTATAAAGGGTAGAAGTGATGACCACTGAGCAACAGCTGATAAAAAGGAAGTGGCCATTAACCCTATCAACACTGAATCAAGAGAAATCGAGGAGGCTGTTAGATTCCTCCACGCTCAGCCAATTTCCTTGATTTCCTGACATCAGTCACCTGAGGGACCGTGACGGCAGGCCAGCACCTCCAAGGCATAGAGCACCAGTTCGTGACACGTGTCCAGCTTTGAAACCCAGTAGTTGTAAGGTACAGAGGGATCATTGAAGATGCTGACATGGTCTGCTATGTACTCCTTCACCATCTTCCAAAACTTGACTTCGCTGTCGTCATCTGGAGGATGACTCTCAATCTCCTTATCCTCTTTCTCCTCTTCTTCCGATCCACGCTGAACAGATGGAATTAAACTTCCATGGCTACTACCCTTTGTAGCTGAGACAACCGTCTCCTCCTCCTCCTCATCATCCAATTTTCTCTGAGAAGACGAATTGAGGGTGGTCTGGCTATCACCCTGTATAATGTTTTCCCCCATTTCCACCTCTTCCATATGCAAAGCGTCGGCATTAATTGTGAGCAACGAGCGTTTGGGTAGACACAGAAGTTGTCTACAGAAGGATGGTGATGCTGGTAATAGTGTTATCGCCGCTCACCATCTGTGTTGATTACTCAAATTTTCTTTAAACCTCACAGAGGTCAGACATCCATGCCTACTCCTTGCTTGTGAAGAGCGGAAGCTGACTGGAATGGCGACGACCATGTTGCAGCTGGTATTCCACTACTGCCCTCTGCTGCTCTCAAAGCCTGGACAACACGTGGAGCGATGAGTTCCAGCACGTGCTCACGTCGCACAACAGTTGGTGAGCTGGCAATTGTAAGCGCTGCTGCATAGTTGACAGACCAGTGGAAGCTGTCAATGACTTGCGGAAATGGGCACACACGCAGCTCACCTTCAACAGTAGCTCAGGAAAATTGGGGTAGGTTTTGAGAAACCGATGAACCACTAAGTTGAAGACGTGGGCTAGACATGGGCAAGATGCGTGTGAGCTTCTCGAGCTCCAAAGCCACCACCAAGTTACGGCCATTATCAGACACAACCATGCCTGGTTTTAGGTTGAGTGGCGAGAGCCACAGCTCAGTCTGGTCCCTTATCCCCTGCCACAGCTCTGTGGCAGTGTGCTGTTTGTCACTTAAGCAGATCAGCTTAAGCATAGTGTTGAGCGCGAATATTCGATAGCAAATTTTTATCTAGAAAATTGCAACTTCGAGAAATCGCAAATATTTAGAATATAGTGCTATATAATACTTTTTTCGAATATTCATAATTTTTTTCCATCTGAAGTCATGATTCCTTCCTGCTTCTTGCTTATGGGCCAATGAGTCATTGGCCCACAAGCAACTTAAGCAGGAAGGAATCATGACTTCAGATAGAAAAAAAATTACGACTAGAATAAAAAATTTATATAGAGCACTATATAGAATATAGTGCTATATATTCATTTTTTAGAATATTCGTCATTTATTTCCATCTGAAGTCATGATTCCTCCCTGCTTAAATTGCTTTTGGGCGAATCATGTGGTCCCAGGGTACGACTCGCTCCCGGCCTCCACAACGTTCACCCAGTGTGCCATCAGGGAAATGTAGCATCCCTGGCCACAACCATTTGTCAGTGGTTTAGTCAACCTTCCCAGTAACAGTGTTGGTCAGGGCACGGTCGATTTACAGGACACATGCTAGTGTAAGGCGGGCACTGCACACCATGAAAAACAGTGGCAGCTGGGGACTGCGTACCGAGTGACGTCCGCCGACATCAGGCTGCAGAAAGGCCTCAGTGTCCACAAGCCTAAATTGCAACATTTTAAGGGCCAGTAATTTTGAAAGTTGAGCATTTAGTTCTATGGCCTTTGGGTGGGTGGTTGGGTATTTGCGCTTGCGTTCAAATAACTGTGTTATGGACATTTGGACGCTGCTCTGGGACAGGGAAGTGGATGTTGTTGCTGATGGTTCATGCGAAGGTCCAGGTGCAGGGCGAGGGGCATCCGGGTCTGCGCCTTTGACAGGGGATTGACCAGCAGTACATAACACTGGGGAAGAGGAGGCAGTGGTGTGACCCGCAGACACAGATTGTGAACCCAGGTGTTCGGCCCACCTATTACGGTTCTTTGATGCCATGTGGTGGATCATGCTGGTGGTGGTGAGGTTGCTAGTGTTCATACCCCTGCTCATTTTGGTATGGCACAGGTTGCAAATTACAATTCTTTTGTCGTCCGCACTCTCCTCAAAAAAGCGTCAGACTGCGGAACACCTACCCCTTGGCAAGGGAGATTTCCACAAGGGTGTGGTCCGGTGAACAGTTGTGGGCCTGTTTGGTGTGGCCCGTCTTCTCCCTTTTGACACCCCTCTGCCTCTTCCAGCCTGTTGCGGTGCGGCGGATCCCTCCCCTTCTGGACTGCTGTCCTCGCTTGGCTTGCCACCTTCCCAGGTTGGGTCAGTGACTTCTTCGTCCACCACCTCCTCTTCCACTTCCTCACTTTGCTCACCCTTCTGACTTGTTGACCTAACAACAACCTCAGTTATTGACAACTGTGTCTCATCCTCATCATCAACCTCTTGAGATATTAATTGCCGTTGACTTATTAGCAACTTTATCTCATCATCATCATCATCCACCTCGTGAAACACTAATTGCTGTTCCCCACCGTCATCTTCTTGTGACTGTTGATCCTCAAGAGTTTGGGAATCACGGCACAAGATCTCATGTCCCTCTTCAAGCGGGCTAGTCGAGAGGCCCAAATTAAGGAATGGCGCTGAAAAGAGCTCCTCGGAATATCCAAGTGTGGGATCACTTGCTTGGCAAGACTCTCCATGGTAGGAGGAAGGAGGATCAGGGTGAGGATTGTGTTTACTAGACTTTTAGCTACTGAGACTGGACTTGGTGGAAGACCGGGTAGTGCTTAACCGACTGGAAGCATTATCTGCTGCAATCTAACCGACTACATGGTCGCACTGGTTTGACTTCGAGAGTGTTGTCCTGCACTGCCCTACAAACTGGGACATGAAGCTAGGTATCGTGGATGATTGTTTTTCTTGTGATCTGGCAGCAGGCACAGTTTCAACGCGCCCAGTGCAACAGCCTCTGTGTGCACCATGAGCATCACGGCCACTTCCCTGTCCCTTGCTGCTCACCTTCTTCCTATTAAATGTTATATATGCTTGAAAGTATGTCACACGTACAGTAGCGTAGGATTTGTAAGATTATGTGCAAAAAAATTAAAAAGGTATTTGGGATGCGCACACGTTACACAGGAGAAATACAGCAGATAATGTCACTGATGTCAGCAGCGACTAATATAAAATTACAGGGAATGTCACAGGTATTTTGGATGTGGAAACGTTGCATAGGAGATGTATCCCAGATATTGTGACTGTCTACAGCGGACACCGTCTATGGAAAAAGTACACTAGGTGTCACTGATATTTTTGGGATGCGCACACGTTACACAGGAGATACAGCGCAGATAATGTCGCTGTCTACAGCGGCCTAACTATTGTATGCTATTTGACATAGGATGCGCTAAAAATAGATATCACTGCCACACACAATTGTCCTTAAAATGACTTTTGGGTCTGTAAATTTAGCAATTTAGCACAGGTTGCGCTAAAAATATATATTGCTGCTGCCACACACAACAATAGTCCTTAAAAGGACTTTTGGGTCTCTGACAAGTTTTTCTACTGAAAAAAAAATAATCACTCCCTACACTATCTTTCCCTTCTTCAGCACAGCTCTCCTGACTAACACTGAGCCGAACACGTGTCATCGGGTGCTATACAGCACCTAATGATGCGTTACGGACAGCCAATCACTGTAATGCCAGTAACCAACTTGGCTACAGCATTACAGTGAAGGGCAGCACTTACCTGCATGTTTATTGGCTGTGTAGCAGCCAACAAACGTGTGGGGAGGAGACTCGAGCATTGCACTCGAGCACATGTGGTATTCGGCCGAATACCGCCATGTGCCGAGAATCGAGATGCTGGAGTCGAACTGGTGTTTGGCCGAGCACTAATTACCAAATCACCAAATGCTGACCGAGTAAAGGTGGATGCTCTACAGACAGGATCCGTTTATCGGGGGTTATTGTTCTGACGGATCAGAAGAAGGGCAAAAACATCAGAGACTTCAACACAAACTTACTGCTGACACCCTCTCCACTCTGTTCTAGGCTCTACTTGTATAAGCATTTAATAGAACAGGTTCTGTACATATCTATGTGGAATCAGTGAATTAGTGTAAAAGAAGCGCGCTCTTTCACGCTATTGTAGGATCTTGGGTCTTATAATTGACCTGTAAGGCTGAGTTCACACTTGAGTTATTTGATCAGTTTTGATAAGTGAAGTGTGCAGTGATTCTAAGAGCGACGCCTGTCATCTGTATGTCAAACTGACTCACAGTATTGTTTCACTACCACAGCAGACTCCCTATGCATGCTACTGCAAGGCACAGTGTTCTGCACCACTATAAAGGCTCTCTGCAGCCCGGAAATAGACTTTTTTTTAAACGTGATTCGCCACAAAAAAATTGGGATCAAACCAATTTTTTTTTGAAAAATTTGGCGAACTAGCCAAATGGAATTTTTGAGAAATTCACTCATCTCTAATTACTATGTTAATTATTTCTTCTTCTTGGATTAATAAAAAAACATCTTCATTAATTGAATTATCTTTGAGTGCCATGGTTTTCAATTATATATTGAAGGAAGTGCTGCCTTACCACTATCCTCCAGAGTGCTGACCAACTAGATTTCTATTTTAACCGTATCAATTTTGTCAGGGAAGGTATTAGTTAATCTGAATAGTTTAGGGACACATATAGTGGTGGGAAAATGGAGTTGAAAACCATGCTCAAATTGTGTAGCCATGTTTTTTTTTTTACTGATTGCTAATGGCTGTGTGGCTTTGCAGGTTAAACAGGCATATTACTGGAAATATTTTACGTAATTTACTATTAATTTGAAAACTGTTTCCACCGCAAGTGAGCAAGATTTTGGGCCACATGTGGAAACTTTGACTTGTGTCCTTGCCATCAAAGTACCACTCTAGCTGGAACAAACCTGAAGGCTACCAGTAAACAATTGTAATTAATTAATAGTAGAGAAAATTATCATCAATAGCAACCTATTGATCAGACATCTTACTAGTTTGACAGAGGGAGGGGGCTGCCTCTGTCACCCACTGTGGTATGATCATGTGCCTTGGGCATCTACCTTAGGCCTCTTTCAAACGACCATTTTTTGTCCGTTTACAGACCTTTTTTGCATTCCATATACGGTCCGTATACGGAACCATTCATTTCAATGGTTCCGCAAAAAAAAAACGGAATGTACTTCGTATGCATTCCGTTTCCATATTTCCGTTTTTTCATTCCGTTGTCTTCCGTATATGTTTAGTTTTTGTGGAACCATCTTCTGAAAATAATATGTCCAGCCCAATTTTCTATGTAATTACTGTATACTGAAAGGCTGCTAGAGTACTGCATGTGCCGTATTTTCCCTACTGTAGAAGATGAGATGACATGCATATGAGGTGGTGGCAGAAGACAGCTGCAGAAGAGATATCTGGTTAGAAGCTGGGTCTGTTTAGGAAAAGAGGAAACTGGGTAGAGTAAGGTCAGTGCTGCTGGGACGAAGAGCACCGTACACCTGGCTGGTGCATTGATCTCTAAGAAAACTTAACTCAGAGGAGAGGATAGCAACTCCCCGCAAAAGGCATATACAGTGGAGTAAGCTGCAAAGTAGAGTGTGACCTTGGGTATGGAAGACTGTTACATAACCCTGGATTAAGGTGGACCCGCCTTGGGACGTATGGACTGTAAATCGTTGTAGTGCATTAAAGAATGTAAGTTGCGTACCCTTATGTCTACTGATGCAACCGTTAAGTATGTGTGCCTGTTAGTATGTTTGGATACAACATGTGCCGCCTGTTCAGATTAATGTGTAAATATATACAGTAAGAGTTTTGAGTTTGCTGCCCCAAACTTTGCCCAATCATGCCATCATTCCTACACTGTCCAAATATTCTGCTGGTGGGACAGGATTAGCCCTTCTTCATTTTTTACAAATGTAGCACAAGAAAATAATGATTTAAGGGCAATGTAAGGCTAGTACAAGAAATAGATTTTTCAGAATTATGCAGCTATATTAACTGAGTAAAACTTGTTTGTGCGTTAGCAGTGAGGATCAGAAAGGAAAAGTTGAGATATTAATTACGCGTTCACTGTCAATGTGGCGGAAAATGTAATTTATACTGTAGCCTGCTTGCAAAAATGCATGCTTAATTTAAGAACTAAGATTATTCAAATAACATTCTGAATTTGATTATTTGTTTAATTAAAATGTGGCTCCTGCAGACTGCACTGCTTCCATGAATAACATATTACGAACTCAGCATTACTTGCATGCATTTATCTAGAAAGATCTGGATGGATGTGTTATACATATATCTATATAGATCTATATATATATATATATATATATATTTATATATATATATATATATATATATATATATATATATTGTAAGGGATCGTCTCTTTCAGGGGGTCACACTCACAGATATCTCACCAGACAATGGATTTTTCATGTCCAAACTGCATTTATTTTGACAGTCTTCTTATAAAGGATAGTCCAGTTATACATCACTGGGTGGGGTGAGGTTCCCGCACTGCCAACACTTAAAACACAAATAAACTCCTGTCCGTCTAGGCGCTACCTAAACACAATACGTCCCTACCTCACTCATAGAGCACAGTTCACACATGGACATTATATGCGGCTTTCCTCAGCCAACATCAATACTGCAGCCTCAAGGCTGTGTCAACTCCAGTACCTTTTGGGGGAGTGTGAACCAGTAGTCCTCCAGACGCTGGGCGTGCAACCCGCGTTCTCTAGGTGTCGCTAGGTCGTCCAAACCTCAGGCTATTCAAAGCCTTGTGGCCCCTCAGTCCTCCTGACTGAGACCACACACAGAGCCTCTGCTTCACAAAACAGTCTCGCTCTCCCTCCTCAGACTGACCTACTCTGAGGCGCTTTATGCAAGCCTGATTACAGCAGGCCTCACCTGCGATCACCTCAGGTAGAAAAGAAAACCCATACTGGAAGGGTGTGGACTGGGAACTCCCTCCACCAAGCCTAGCCACCAGTCCAAGTAAAATCCAGCCCAGAAAATGTATACAGAAATGTGTCAGCAAAATATGCTTTGCTGAGACTACTACCACTCTCTGGATTTTATTTGTCTCACCCACCTGAGGTACCTGAAATGGGACAACACACCTTCCAGCACTGTTCACGTTACCACAATATACAGTACAGACCAAAAGTTTGGACACACCTTCTCATTCAAAGAGTTTTCTTTATTTTCATGACTATGAAAATTGTAGATTCACACTGAAGGCATCAAAACTATGAATTAACACATCTGGAATTATATACATAACAAAAAAGCATGAAACAACTGAAAATATGTCATATTCTAGGTTCTTCAAAGTAGCCACTTTTGCTTTGATTACTGCTTTGCACACTCTTGGCATTCTCTTGATGAGCTTCAAGAGGTAGTCACCGGAAATGGTCTTCGCAGCACCATCAAGCGCTACCATCAAGCGCTACAAGCACCTGGCTCACATGCGGACCGCCCCAGGAAAGGAAGACCAAGAGTCACCTCTGCTGCGGAGGATAAGTTCATCCGAGTCACCAGCCTCAGAAATCGTAGGCTAACAGCAGCTCAGATTAGAGACCAGGTCAATGGCACACAGAGTTCTAGCAGCAGACACATCTCTAGAACAACTGTTAAGAGGAGACTGTGTGAATCAGGCCTTGATGGTAGAATATCTGCTAGGAAACCACTGCTAAGGACAGGCAACAAGCAGAAGAGACTTGTTTGGGCTAAAGAACACAAGGAATGGACATTAGACCAGTGGAAAGCTGTGCTTTGGTCTTATGAGTCCAAATTTGAGATCTTTGGTTCCAACCACCGTGTCTTTGTGCAACGCAGAAAAGGTGAACGGGGGGACTCTACATGCCTGGTTCCCACCGTGAAGCATGGAGGAGGAGGTGTGATGGTGTGGGGGTGCTTTGCTGTCGACACTGTTGGGGATTTATACAAAATTGAAGGCATACTGAACCAGCATGGCTACCACAGCATCTCGCAGCGGCATGCTATTCCATCCGGTTTGCGTTTAGTTGGACCATCATTTATTTTTTAACAGGACAATGACCCCAAACACACCTCCAGGCTGTGTAAGGGCTATTTGACCATGAAGGAGAGTGATGGGGTGCTGGCCTCCACAGTCACCGGACCTGAACCCAATCAAGATGGTTTGGGGTGAGCTGGACCGCAGAGTGAAGGCAAAAGGGCCAACAAGTGCTAAGCATCACTGGGAACTCCTTCAAGACTGTTGGAAGACCATTTCAGGTGACTACCTCTTGAAGCTCATCAAGAGAATGCCAAGAGTGTGCAAAGCAGTAATCAAAGCAAAAGTTGGCTACTTTGAAGAACCTAGAATATGACATATTTTCAGTTGTTTCACACTTTTTTGTTATGTATACAATTCCAAATGTGTTAATTCATAGTTTTGATGCCTTCAGTGTGAATCTACAATTTTTATAGTCATGAAAATAAAGAAAACTCTTTGAATCAGAAGGTGTGTCCAAACTTTTGGTCTGTACTGTATATTTGTGTGTGTGTGGGGTGAAATATCATAGAAACACACAGAAAATGATGCATAACTATGGAGGCCATAACTTTGATACATTTTTCCTATTTAATTTAGAAATTAATGTCAAACTAAAGCATACTGCTTTAATATAGTTGTGCACCCAGGACCTGGTGCCATAAGGTGGCCAAAGGCACAGGGCACATAGGAAGACACTATTATTATTATTATTATTATTATACATTTCACATGGTAGGTTGGTCCTAGCTTAGATTATGCACTATGGCCCAGGAAGAAGAATTGTCTTCTAATGACCCTCAATGGCAAATTTATTGTTAAATTAATTGCAGGTTTATATAACAATGCTTAAAACAAAGATGGGACCCAAGTGGGCCATTCATCCTTGATCTTGTCAAAGGCTTGAATTGAATGTCATGGCCATGATATCTACAGTCGTGGCCAAAAGTTTTGAGAATGACACAAATATTAGCTTTCACAAAGTTTGCTTCTAAACTGCTTTTAGATCTTTGTTTCAGTTGTTTCTGTGATGTAGTAAAATATAATTACACGCACTTCATACATTTCAAAGGCTTTTATCGACAATTTGTCACAGCTGAGGACGGGGGAAACCCTCAGCCGTGCGGTGTCAGAAGATATTGGTCGCTGCTAGGCCAGGACAGGAATCAGGGAGCAGGTCACCTCCTAATACATCCCTAATTCTGACCCTGACTCCTAGCTGTATGAGCCAACCCTGATGGTAGGAGGGCTCATACTCTAGAACCTAGGGTCCCTACTAGCCCTCAGGATAGCCCTGGACTAGGAGCAGGGTAAGACGACCTGTTCCTCCTAGATACGGACGAACAGGAGTCTCACTGGCCAAGCTGCAAGGAAAGGGGAACAAATGCAACATATGCATATGGCAGGTGAACTAAAGCAGTTCCAAACCTACCTGCCACAGTCACGCTGACTAGAACCCGTGCTAAAATGCTGTTGTCCACACCAAACACAAAAGGACACAGCAAACAACATAACTCACACAGGAAACCAGATCCATAGCTGCAATAAACATAAAGACCATACACACATCTTCTTGACATCAGACATATAGTTTTATGACCACAAGGGTGGCCCTCACTGGACAGATGGTATTAGTCCAGGAGGATGACTCCAGCAAGGCATGGCTGAAGTACCCCTCAGCTACAGGCATCCAGCAGAGACTAAATAGCCCAAGTAGCCACACCCACACACAGACACACCCAGTGTTCACACACTAAGAATGGAGTTAACCCTTCCTACACCAGGCAAGGAAGGGAAACCACTTAAAGGGAAATACACACATAAACATCACACTCCACCTGTTACCGCCATCAACAGCATGCGTGGCAACCATGTCCTGGGAATCAACCAGAAGGCCGAGACACTGCCACCACATGCACACAAACAACACTTTGCCGCAAACAATCGCAAGTGAAGGGAAAATGCCACAGTGCACACCATAGGCCGTGACACAATTACATGACAAATAACAATAGAAGAAGCCGCGGCACTCAGAAGGATACATTCCAATTTATTTTATTTCACCACTTGTGGCAACGTTTCGACCAAACGGTCTTTATCAAGCACAATCGTGCTTGATAAAGACCGTTTGGTCGAAACGTTGCCACAAGTGGTGAAATAAAAGAAATTGGAATTTATCCTTCTGAGTGCCGCGGCTTCTATTGTTATTTATCACGGGAACCCCCAACCGGGATCCAACGCTGCAGGCACCCCCACGAATTGGAAGACTAGGACTCCAGTGAGTAGTGCTGACCTAACGAAAAAATTTTGGGGTGACAATTACATGACATTTATGCAAAGAGTCAGTATTTGCAGTGTTGGCCCTTCTTTTTCAGGACCTATGCAATTCGACTGGGCATGCTCTCAATCAACTTCTGGGCCAATTCCTGACCCATTCTTTCATAATCACTTCTTGGAGTTTGTCAGAGTTAGTGGGTTTTTGTTTGTCAACCCGCCTCTTGAGGATTGAGCACAAGTTTTTTTTTGGAGAGAAGTGGCTTCTTTGATGCCCTTCTTGACACCAGGCCATCTTCCAAAAGTCTTCGCCTCACTGTGCGTGCAGATGCGCTCACACCTGCCTGCTGCCATTCCTGAGCAAGCTCTTCACTGGTGGCTCTCCGATCCCACAGCTAAATCCTCTTTAGGAGACGATCCTGGCGCTTGCTGGACTTTCTTGGACGCACTGAAGCCTTCTTAACAAGAATTTAACCTCTTTCCTTGAAGTTCTTGATGATCCTATAAATTGTTGATTGAGGTGCAATCTTAGTAGCCACAATATCCTTGCCTGTGAAGCCATTTTTATGCAACGCAATGATGTCTGCACGCGTTTCTTTGCAGGTCACCATGGTTAACAATGGAAGAACAATGATTTCAAGCATCACCCTCCTTTTAACAGGTCAAGTCTGCCATTTTAACCCAATCAGCCTGACATAATGATCTCCAGCCTTGTGCTCGTCAACATTCTCACCTGAGTTAACAAGACGATTACTGAAATGATCTCAGCAGGTCCTTTAATGACAGCAATGAAATGCAGTGGAAAGGCTTTTTTTGGGATTAAGTTAATTTGCATTGCAAAGAAGGTCTATGCAATTCATCTGATCACTCTTCATAACATTCTGGAGTATATGCAAATTGCTATTATAAAAACTTAAGCAGCAGCTTTTCCAATTTCCAATATTTATGTAATTCTCAAAACTATTGGCCATGACTGTATGTAACGTCAGCTTTTAAAACCTGCAATGGAGAGAGCCAAGAAGTTATAATTCTAACCCTGTATTATAAATACACATTCTTCTACAAGTTAAATATTGCATATATTGCAGGTCTATTGTATATAATTAGTGTTGAGCGAATCAAAGTCCACGAAATGGACTTAGATCTGAATTTCAGGGAAAGTTTCATTTGGTGTGAAGCCAAAATTTCCTCATGCTTCGTGGCAGTGAACTTATTTTCTGAATGGTGGTAAAAAATATAAAAAATCATACTTACCTCCCACATCTGATGGCGAAGAGCTGGCCACTGCCATCTTAATTGATGATGTCATCATGGATCGCGCAAGATTTCACGCTACATCTTAAATCAAGCTGGCGCTGGCCGTCTCTTCGCCGTCAAACAGAGGAGGTAAGTATGATTTATTTATTTTTTACACTGTTTTATTCCTATCAGATGCCATGATCAGCTATGAACGCGGCATCTGAGGGGTACAATGATGGGGAGCTATGCAGTCGCTGCTCCCTGTCATTGCACCCACTTCTTCCAAATAAATGCACTTCGTGACTGCAATTTATTACAAAGCAATTTTTTTTTGTAAATGTCAGCAAAGCAGCTGAATTACATATTGGAATACTTTGCTCATTACTATATATGATATATCCAATAAAATTGTAATCTTCTCACAACTAAAACATCTCATATTCAAGGAATATTTCTGCACCTAATGTTCTATAAAGTGGACCTCGCTACGTATCTCTGATTTGTATTTATAACCCTTGTGATTTTTCGTTTTTGCGTTTTTATAGTTTATTCCCCACCTTCCCAAAGCCATACCTGTTTTATTTTTCCGATCACGTAGCCTTATAAGGTATTATATTTTGCCGGACAAGTTGTACTTTCTAATAGCATCATTTACAGTTGCATGCAATGTAGTGGAAAGCAGGAAAAAAATTCCATATGGAGTGGAATTAGAAAAAATGCACCTCTGCCATAGTTTTTTTTTCACTATACAGTAAAATTGAACTGTTACCCTAATTCTCTAGGTCAGTATGATTACAACATTAACACATTGCATTTTAATACAGAAAAAATAACAAATAACATGAAAAAAAATATTTTTTTTCATGACTATATTCTGACACCTATAACCCTTTTGTAGTTACGCAAGCTGTGTGAGGGCTCATTTTTTGCTGAGTGATCTGTGTTTTTTTCAGTGATACAATTTTGAAGTCTGTGTGACTTTTTGATAATTTTTTATAAAAACACTTTTAGGGAGTTGAAGTTACAAATAAATGGCAATTTTATTTCCGGTTACACCATTCATCATATAGGATTCATTTTGCTATATTTTAATAGTACGCATGTTTTTGCATGTAGTGATGCCCATGATGTGTATTTTTTTTTTATTGGTTATGTATTTTTATTTGGGCGAGTGATATATATATATATATATATATATATATATATATATATAAACACTTAATTTTTTTATTTTTTTACTTTGTATACTGTGATGGCTATATAGCTATTATTGAACATGTCATTTACAATTTAACAATACAGTGATGCCACCTGCTATCCTGTATTGGTATATTTTAGTAATAGTTACCAAAGCCTGCTTGAGGCTTCCAGCTATTACACTAATGTAACAGGTTCCCCAATCTCAGCCGGGGAACGCTGTTATCGGACCACTAAGATGCCATGGTCACAATTTACCACGGCATCTGAGGTGTTAAATGTGTGTTTGAAATAGCAAAAACCAAGTGGGTATTGCACCCACTGCATGCAAGTGAGCACAATCTTTAAAGTGCTAACTTTAAGGTCACGAAGGGGTTAAAGGCTATGGACTCAATTTTGTTTTATTATTGCATTCTACTCATTTTGGGCTAAATTCTTTTATTTTTTTATTTGCCTTTATTAAAAACTTTCAACACTTTTCCCCTGTACAGCTTTCAGTTTCTATGCATTTGCAGACTGGCAGGCTCTCCCTTCATAGTGAATCTTGTCAGACAGCAGCTCTGATGCCTTAGTCTGCAGCACTTATCTTTAAACACCTGACTGCTCATAAACATTCACATGAACCATATTATCATCAGATTAGAACAAAGTTTAAATGAGCTGTCGGGAGTTCAGAGATAAAGGAATGAATGATTCATCATAGCTGCTGGGATTTACTGTGAAAGGAGAGCTCATCCGTCTGCAAATGCATAGAAACTAAATGCTGTACAGGAAAAGCTGTTGAACATTTTTAATAAAGGCCATTTAAAAAATAATAATAATTTTAGCCCCAAATAAGTGAACTGCAACAGTAAAAGAAAATCAGGATAGAGACTTTGTAAGGCATCAAACCCAGATTTATGAGCAGATGACATGCGAGATGAGCACTTGTCAGCTGAATGTAATGCCCCAGTCCCATTTCCCATTTTTCTAGGTGGCCTCAATCTGTAGAAATGTTTGTGGTATGTAAATGAGCTCCAGGGTGCAATGAGGGTGGTGCCGTTGCATTTAGAGGCTCCGCTTTGTCTCCTATGCAGCACTCCCACCACTAAGACTGAAAGGCCAGGCACTGAAAACGGATTCAGAAATGGGACCAGAATCCTTACATTCAGTTGACATGCGCACATCTCTCATTTCATCTGGATTAATGTTGATAAATCTGGTGACAGGCGCCCTTTAAGGCAGTCTTCTTAGAGGACTAGTACAATGCTTTCACAATATGGCATGTATTGTATCATGTCACAATTTCTCACATACATTCTTATAATATCCTTGAGAAAAAAAAAAACCTCTATCTGCCTCTGTTGAATACATCAAGCTACAGTATGGTATTCGTCATGCATAGGTCATAGATCTGAAATACCATATGACTGTGTACATGAGGCTTTATACTAGAATCTGAGATGGGGAATGGCATGGGTTTATTAGAATTATTATAAAATAGATTTCTCCTTCTCAGCACAGCACCGATACTGCTTTTGACAATTTTTTTTCTCTCTTGTTACTCACTTAAAAAAAAAATCTTTCTCTCTTTTCCTCTCTAACATCAAAAATCACCAAAATCAAAACATCAAATGTAAGTCAGCCTCAAATTTTCACAAAATTCAGGTTGAATCCAATTCCTTTTGCTCACATATCTACTTTTTAGTTGCCTAATCTGATTTTTGTGAAAATGAATTTACATTGAGAATATGTTTAAGAAAATGTAACATTTCATGATGCTAAATAGGAGTATACATCTGGTAATAGAAATATTACTGGCATGGAAATTAATATGTAAATATTTATCATACATAGAACCAGCCCTGCACCTGACATGGATCCTGAGATCTCCCCATTTATTGATCCAACTGCTCTGCAAGATTTATTTCAGGCTAACAGCTTAGGTGATGTATCCTTTATGCTGAAGCTTTCTCCCTGTCTTGCATCTAATCTAGACTAACCCAATAATCATAGCTAGAGTCTGTCCAAAGTGCAGATCTGCACACAGAAAGAAGATGTTACATATAAGTGTTTGTACTAGTGGAGGCAGGCTCGGACTGGCCCCTGAGCAAGGTGGGCCCCTAGTCTCCCACTCCCTGCACAAGTGGCACATCACATTAGATTTACTGCACTAAATACATATATTCAATGTACAGAATCTCAAACAGCCTATGTTCATATAAAAGACTTGTTAGTTTATTTATTATATTTGAATGTATCTGTACGGTGAGCCCCCAAAATACATTTACTGGTGGGCACTAGGTACCCCAGTCCGACACTGAATGGAGGAGAAGAGCAGTGGGAGGAAATTATAAGATTGTATCTCCGAGACTGGCTCTGGTATATTAATATAGAGGCTAGCGCTATAATAGGGTCCTAAGGCTTGCGATGATTAGCGTTGAGTGCGAATATTCGAATAATAAATATTTATCACAAATATCGGTACTTCGAGAATTCGCGAATATTTAGAATATAGTGAAATATATTCGTAATTTTGAATATTCTAGATTTTATTTTTTATCAGTAACCTCCCTTCTTGCTTGTGAGCCAATGAGAAGGCTGCAATGTCTTTGTCTGAGCTTAGCAACATCCCTAGCAACCAATAGGAAAGTTGCCTACCCCATACTAATATATATAAGAACCTCCCCAGCAGCCCTTGTATGCAGTATTTTGCAGATCTGAGAGAGACAGCAGTGTTATTGCTGTCTCTCTGCTTTCCTGTGTCATTACATTAGATATTTAGTTAGTTAGCTTATATATATAATACAGATAGTTAGTGGTAGATAGTCAGTGTAGGTTAGATAGTAATATAGTATAGCTAATAGGTTATGCTGTCCATACATACATGCTACACACATAGTGCTGTATGTACAGTAAAGACCAAAAGTTTGGACACACCTTCTCATTCAAAGAGTTTTCTTTATTTACATGACTATGAAAAATGTAGATTCACACTGAAGGCATCAAAACTGTGAATTAACACATTTGGAATTATATACATAACAAAAAAGTGTGAAACAACTGAAAATATGTCATATTCTAGGTTCTTCAAAGTAGCCACCTTTTGCTTTGATTACTGCTTTGCACACTCTTGGCATTCTCTTGATGAGCTTCAAGAGGTAGTCACCTGAAATGGTCTTCCAACAGTCTTGAAGGAGTTCCCAGAGATGCTTAGCACTTGTTGGCCCTTTTGCCTTCACTCTGTGGTCCAGCTCACCCCAAACCATCTCGATTGGGTTCAGGTCCGGTGACTGTGGAGGCCAGGTCATCTGGCGCAGCACCCCATCACTCTCCTTCATGGTCAAATAGCCCGTACACAGCCTGGAGGTGTGTGTCACCACCAGACATCTGAGAAGCTCTGACAGATGCCTTTCAGAACCTCCTCCTTGAGCTTCCTTTGTTTTGGTTTTCAGTTCCTCATCTCATTAGCCTCTCTCAGCTGTCATGTAGTTGGACTGATTGCATCCCTTTAAATTCCTCCCCATAATGCATTAGTGTGCGGTTTATACAACTTCCTGGAGTGTGTGTGCATGCTGATCCTATTTCCCAGTCTTCTACAAGATAAGTGTTGTACATTCATTTGTTGTACATTCATGTGCGGCACCTGAAGGGGTTAATTGTACTATCATATTCCCCTGTAAGAGATCAGGGCTGCCAGGCAGCAGGGGGCAGACCCCCCCCTCCCCAGTTTGAATATCGTTGGTGGCACAGTGTGCGCCCCCCATCGGGCCCCCCCTTCCTCCCTCTATTGTTAGAAATCGTTGGTGGCACAGTGTGCGCCCACCATCGCCCCCCCTCCCTCCCTCCCTCTATTGTTATAAATCGTTGGTGGCACAGTGTGCGCCAACCATCGCCCCCCCCCTTCCTCCCTCTATTGTAATAAATCGTTGGTGGCACAGTGTGCACCCACCATCGGCCCCCCTCTCTCTATAGCAGTAACAACATTGGTGGCAGTGTGCGGCCTCCCATCTCCCCCCCCCCCGATCATTGGTGGCAGCGTGGTTCCGATCGGAGTCCCAGTTTAATCGCTGGGGCTCCGATCTGTAACCATGGCAACCAGGAAGCTACTGCAGTCCTGGTTGCCATGGTTACTTAGCAATAGTACAATAGTAGAAGATTCATAGTTACCTGCTTGCTGCTGCGAAGTCTGTGTCCGGCCGGGAGCTCCACCTACTGGTAAGTGACAGGTCTGTGCGGCGCATTGCTAAAGAACTGTCACTTACCAGTAGGAGGAGCTCCCGGCCGGTCACAGACATCGCAGCAGCAAGCAGGTAAGTATGAATCTTCTACAATTGTACTATTGCTAAGTAACCATGACAACCAGGGCTGCAGTAGCTTCCTGGTTGCCATGGTTACCGATCGGAGCCCCAGCGATTAAACTGGGACTCCGATCGGAACTACGCTGCCACCAATGATCGGGGGGGGGGGGGGGGAGATGGGAGGCCGCACACTGCCACCATTGTTGTTACTGCTATAGAGGGAGGGGGGGCGATGGTGGGCGCACACTGTGCCACCAACGATTTATAACAATAGAGGGAGGAAGGGGGGGCCCGATGGGGGGCGCACACTGTGCCACCAACGATTTATAACAATAGAGGGAGGAAGGGGGGGGCGATGGTGGGCGCACACTGTGCCACCAACGATTTATTACAATAGAGGGAGGGAGGGGGGGGCGATGGTGGGCGCACACTGTGCCACCAACGATTTATAACAATAGAGGGAGGAAGGGGGGGCCCGATGGTGGGCGCACACTGTGCCACCAACGACATTCAAACTGGGGCGGGGGGGGTCTGCCCCCTGCTGCCTGGCAGCCCTGATCTCTTACAGGGGGATATGATAGTACAATTAACCCCTTCAGGTGCGGCACCTGAGGAGTTAATTGTGCTGATCACGGCCCCCTGTAAGAGATCGGGTGCTGCCAGGCAGCAGGGGGCAGTCATGTACATAGTTTGTAGTATATTCTAACTAGAAGCGTCCCCATCACCATGGGAACGCCTCTGTGTTAGAATATACTGTCGGAAATGAGTTTCACGATGTAGCTCATATCCGACAGTATATTCTAACATAGAGGAGTTCCCATGGTGATGGGGACGCTTCAAGTTAAAATATACCATCGGATTGGAGAAAACTCCAATCCGATGGTATAAAAGAACTCCAGGCTTTACATTGAAAGTCAATGGGGACGGATCCGTTTGAAATGGCACCATATTGTGTCAACATCAAACGGATCCGTCCCCATTGACTTGCATTGTAATTCAGGACGGATCCGTTTGGCTCCGCACGGCCAGGCGGACACCAAAACGACTTTTTTTTCATGTCCGTGGATCCTCCAAAAATCAAGGAAGACCCACGGACGAAAAAACGGTCACGGATCACGGACCTAGGACCCCATTTTTGCGGACCGTGAAAATAAACGTGTGCATGAGGCCTAAAGCAGTGTATTTGATTACATTTCACATGCATGTTATAACAATCGCTGTATATGCCATTGCGAAAATCCCTAATGATGCAATATTTATTTTTCTGGTACACACAACTTCACATTTTATAAGGTCTCATGAGATATTAGTGATTGGTGCACTAAGTATTGTTGTCAGAACTTGCCACTCCAGTACAGGCCCCAAAAGTTAGCCAATAGGCATTCACCTGACAGCAAAGAACTTTGGATTCTGTGGCTGGAGGTACATTAACCGGTCACAGGATAAATATGTAACTGTCGGCCAGTACAGGCCCCATCAATTAGCCAATAGGCGTTCACCTGACAGCAAAGAACTTTGGATTCTGTGGCTGGAGATACATTAGGCAGTCACAGGATAAATATGTAACTGTAGACCAGTACAGGCCCCAAAAATTAGCCAATAGGCATTCACCTGACAGCAAAGAACTTTGGATTCTGTGGCTGGAGGTACAGTAGGTGTTCACAGGATAAAAATATAACTGTCGGCCAGTATAGACCCCAAAAATTAGCCAATAGGCATTCACCTGACAGCAAGGAACTTTGGATTCTGTGGCTGGAGGTACATTAGGCGGTCACAGGATAAAAATGTAACTGTCGGCCAGTACAGGCCCCAAAAATAAGGCATTCAACTGACATAAAGGCCTTTTATGCTGCTGCATTTACCTAAGACAGGGACCATGATTTGTTCTGGGTGGTGCCGTATATTTGTGGGCTGTCATGAGGAATTTCAATCAAATATGGTCGACTCGTTACATGTGTTGAATTCCTCCAAGATCCATGCCTCATTCATTTTTAGAAATGTGAGGTAGTCCACACTCTCGTGAGCTAGGCGAGTGCGATTATCGGTCAGGATCCCCCCTGCTGCGCTAAACATCCTTTCCAACAGGACACTGGACGAGGGGCAAGCAGACAGTTCCATGGCAAATTGTGCCAGCTCTGGCCACAGGTCAAGCCTGCACACCCAGTAGTTCAGGGGTTCCTCGCTTCTCAGAGCGTCCACATCGGCCGTTAACCCGATGTAGTTGGACACCTGTCGGTCTAGGCGTTCCCTAAGGCTGGATCCGGAGGACGGCTGTCAATGGGTTGGCTGCAAGAATGATCTCATATCCAAAGTGACCAATACATCTTCAAACCACCCCCTTCTTCCATACGCTATTAGATTGGTACCCTCAACAGTTTCTCTGTGAATGGAAATTCCTCTGCCAGCGCCCACAAAAGCAGAATGCAGCATTTCTCGAAGCAAGGCCTGGAAGTTTGATGGTGGTAACATTTCCGCCATTTTGTTTTTTGTATCGGGGGTCATAAGTAGGCTGCCACCCAGTACTGGTCATTGCCCTTTATGCTTTTTATACGGGGGTCCCTCTTCAAACAATGGAGCATAAAGGCCCCCATTTGCACTAAACTGGAAGCAGTGGAGTGGACTGGCTCCTGCTTATCATCCAGGATAATGTCGTCCTCGTTCTTCTCCCCCATCCACGGACAACACCCGGGATCCCAGAAAAGTTTAAAGCATGCTCTTCTTGCTCCTCCTCCACCCTGGCACCATCCTCCTCTGACTCTTCTTTTCAGACTCCTGTTGTTGACTTGTCTCAGATGGAGTAACACCCCCCCCCCCCCCGGGAATTCATCCAGAATTGCGACTTCCTCATCTTCCTGCTCCTCGACGGCTTGATCAATGACATGATGCAATGCAAGCTCCAGAAAGAAGGAGTAAGGTACGATGTCACTGATGGCGCACTGGCTGCGACTAACCAGTTTGGTGATCTCATCAAATGGCCGCAGAAGTCTGCATGCATCGCACATGAGCAGCCACTGGCACTGTGAAAAAAAACCAAGCTCCTACTGCAGAGTTCGTACAGGTAGTCATTAACGGCATGTTTCTGCTGGAGCAGCCTATCAAGCATATGCAAGGTGGAGTTCCATCGTGTCGGGCAGTCACAAATCAGATGTCTGACGGGAAGGTGGTGTTGCCGCTGAATGTCAGCAAGGCGAGCCAAGGCTGTGTAAGATCTTCAAAAATGGCCAGAGATTTTCCTGGCCTGCCGCAAGACGTTCTGGACCCCGGGGTATTTGACAATGAATGGCTGCACGACTAAGTTCAGGACGTGTGCAATGCACGGCATGTGTGTCATTTTGCCCTGTTTCAGCACGCTCAGCAGATTGACACCGTTGTCGCACACCACTTTACCAACTGTCAAATTGAGCGGGTTAGCCACTGATCTGCCTGTGACCGCAAAGCTAATAGGAGTGCAGGACCGATGTGGCCCTTGGCTTCCAGGAACAACAGACGCAGCACAGAATGGCAACGTCTCACCTGACTTGTCGAATAGGTTCTGGGGATTTAGGGGGCGCAGTAGAAGAGATGGTAGCAGCATAAAAGGAGGAGTCAGCCGAGGAGAAGAGGGAGGATGGGGTAGGAGGAGGAGAAGAAGAGGCAGGCATGCATGCAATCTGTGGCGGTAACACCAAATCTACACGGGTGAAGTTATGTACCTTCCCTGCCCGTGTTTGCTAGACCACGTGTCTGTGGTCAGATGTATCTTGGCACCGACACTGTGCGCCAGAGATACATTCACTTGCCGTTGAACGTGGCCATATAGCTTTGGGATGCCCTTCTGGGAGATATATTTCCTTCCGGGGACCTTCCAATGCGGTGTTCTAATGGCCACAAATTTTCTAAAGGCCTCCGAGTCCACCAGTTTATATGGCAGTAGTTGGCGGGTTGGCAGTTCTGACAAGCCAGCGGTCAGCCGTTGAGCAAGAGGGTTATTCGGCATCATAATATTTTTTCACTCTAACATTTGGGGCAAGGAAGCCTGCATTTTGCCAGATGAACGCGACGAGGGCACGGTGGAAGGGGGAGTGGAGGATAACTGGGAGGAGAGAGGAGAAGTGGCAGGGCAGTGAGCGCTGGGAGTGTGGCTTTGGGGGTTCTGACGGTGTTGCTCCCACTGGGCTCGGTGATGGGAGGCCAGGTGCCTTCTTAAGGTGGTCGTCCCTAGGTGAGTGTTGGGCTTACCGCGACTTATGCGTTGACAGCACAGGCTGCAGATGGCAACACTATTGTCAGCAGTGCACATTAAAAAAAGCTCACACTGCGGAGCCATGTGTTCGCATCCTGGGAGCGCCAGATGTGATAATGCATTGTGGATGTTTCGTTCCAGATACATTAGCAGTCTGCTTTTTTCCTCCTGTGCACTGTAAGTTCTGCCTGCTTCTCCTCCTTCTCCTCCCTATCTGCTGCTCCGTCTCTCCCCCTAAACTCCCCTCCTCTTCCTCTCTTGTGGGAACCCACGTGACGTCCATTGACACGTCATCATCGGATTCGTCACCTTCACCATCACTGACATTAGAGATCTTGGAGTAGACAGCTACAGCGGGGACCACCCTCCTTGGGCTGATCTGGGTACTGTCGTCAGACTGCTGGGTGGCGACTGTTGATACCTCCTCTTCCTGATCCGATGCCAAAAATGGCTGCACATCGGTAAGGTCTTGGAATGTATGGGAAAATAATTCCTCTGACTCAAGCGGAGGGGATATGGTGGTGGTGGTGGTGTCTTTGGGGGTGAACACAGCAGAAAGTGAAGAGGGTGCATATAGAGAGGATGAGGAGGTTGCAGAAGCAAAAGGCTGAGTGAGCCACTCAACCAAGTCTGGTGCGTCCTTTGACGTAATCGCACGCACCTTTGCAACTTCTCACTTAGGCTCTGGCCTGGTGCACCTGCCCAACCCCTACGGAATGGCCTGCCTCTTCCTCTGCCTGTCATTTTCAAAATGACCCTGTGACAAAAGTCCCTATAGAAGAGCAGTATTTGTGGAAGAAGGTATATCACACCCCTGCCTCAATTAGTTCATTTGGGAGGCAACTGGTGAATCACACCAGTAGAAATTATTGGTTCCAATAGTGTTTTTCACTCTGTGTAGATGTGGTAACGCAGCAAAACCGCAGAGAAATGCTGCACTACTACCTAAATGCACTATATAGAACGTATATTATTGTTATATACAATCCCTGCTTCAATCAGTTTTTTTGGGGGGGCAACTGGTAAATCACACCAGTAGAAATTATTTCTTCAAATGGTGTTTTTCACTCTGTGTAGATGCGGTGACGCCGCAAAACCGCAGATAAATGCTGCACTACCTAAATGCACTATATAGAACGTATATTATTGGTATATAACACCCCTGCTTTAATCAGTTTTTTGTGGGGGCAACTGGTAAATCACCCCAGTAGAAATTATTTGTTCCAATAGCAGTTGTCCCTCTATCTAGCTGCAGTATCACAGCAGAACCGCACACAACTGCTGCACAATACAATTGTACTATAATATACTTTCTATGTTAGAAAGTATATTATAAGTATATTACACCCCTCAGAATGTTCATGGTCATGTTGTCTGATGCCTCCACAAACAGGAAATTACATGAAAATCCTCTGGATAAATATCGAAGGGAATATAATGCTCTCCTAGATAGAGGTAAAAGCATTGGTGTTTTTGATGAAAAACGGTTCAGTTCCCTGCACATGGAGGCACTGATTACTCCTATTATACACGCACTTCCAAAAATACATAAAAAGATGAATCCTCCCCCATTAAGGCCAATAGTTTCAGGTATAGGGTCGCTCCTAGAAAAAATTGGTGAGTGGCTAGATGGCATACTACAACCACTTGCAAAAAGATTGCCAGGTTACCTTAAAGACACAACTGACGTCTTTAAAGCAGTTTCAAACAGATTTGGGGAAAAACATTATACGTGGCTTACAATGGATGTCATTTAATTGTGTCCGTCTATACCCAATGATATAGCTCTTCAAGCACTTGAGTACCACTTGTATAAATATAGTAGCCACCCCACAAATTTTATAGACTACATCCTTGACGTAACTGGCTTTTTACTCACACACAACTATTTTGGTTTCAACAATGAATTTTTTTTGCAGATTCAAGGAGTTTCGATGGGGGCTACGTTTTCCCCATCTTCAGCAAATTTAACCATGGGTTATTGGGAAGAAGGCTTTATTTTTTTCAGACTCCAATGTGTTTGATGGCAGCATCGTCTGGTATGGCAGATACATTGACGATTTGCTACTCATATGGAGTGGCGATGTGTCTGCCATACCAGACTTTGTTAAATTCGCCAACACAAATGTGTATAATCTGCATTTCACACATAATATGGATAGGCATGGTATTTGCTTTTTGGATCTGAATTTAAGGGGTATTCCAGAAGAAATCATTTATACGGAGACTTATCATAAGACGATATCTGGTAACACCATTCTTCAGGCTAGCAGCCATCACCCAGGTCACACTATAAAAGCCATCCCGGTAGGGGAGTTTAATAGAGCAATAAGAAACTGCAGTACAGAGGGAGGGTTTGAAAGGGAGACCAATCGCATATGGAATATATAAAAAAAATATAGGTTATGCCAATTGGATGCTCAGGCGAGCAAAAAACATAGCCACAAATAAAAATAGAAATTACCTTTTCAAATCCCACAAACAGGAGCTGATCAGCAGTACTGTCAAAACTAATAAACCAACACTTGTACTCACCTATAGTCGACAATTTCCTCTTATAAAACAAGCAGTTCACAGGTGCCTTCCAATCCTTTTTCAGGATGGCATTTTATATGACACCCTTAAGGAGGGATGCAGGATTTTCTCACTTCGATCGCGTACACTAGCCAACATGGGGTCCCCCTCATTGTTTACTAAAATACTACAAACCAAGAATACCTGGTTGAAGTATCAGGGGTTTACAAAATGCGGGGGACACCCATGTAAAACTTGCAATGTTGCACAATGGCCGACAACATTTGACAATGTTTCACATACAAAAAGCTTCAAAATAAAAAAAATATCTGTATATATGTTATAAAATGCACAAGTTGTGACATAATGTATGTAGGCAGCACTGGCAAGCAGCTCAAAACTAGGATACGCGAACTAAATTATATAGCTAATCCTCAAGCTACAGGAATATCTAATACACTACGTGCAGAATTATTAGGCAAATGAGTATTTTGACCACATCATCCTCTTTATGCATATTGTCTTACTCCAAGCTGTATAGGCTCAAAAGCCTACTACCAATTAAGCATATTAGGTGATGTGCATCTCTGTAATGAGAAGGGGTGTGGTCTAATTACATCAACACCCTATATCAGGTGTGCATAATTATTAGGCAACTTCCTTTCCTTTGGCAAAATGGGTCAAAAGAAGGACTTGACAGGCTCAGAAAAGTCAAAAATAGTGAGATATCTTGCAGAGGGATGCAGCACTCTTAAAATTGCAAAGCTTCTGAAGCGTGATCATCGAACAATCAAGCATTTCATTCAAAATAGTCAACAGGGTCGCAAGAAGCGTGTGGAAAAACCAAGGCGCAAAATAACTGCCCATGAACTGAGAAAAGTCAAGCGTGCAGCTGCCAAGATGACACTTGCCACCAGTTTGGCCATATTTCAGAGCTGCAACATCACTGGAGTGCCCAAAAGCACAAGGTGTGCAATACTCAGAGACATGGCCAAGGTAAGAAAGGCTGAAAGACGACCACCACTGAACAAGACACACAAGCTGAAACGTCAAGACTGGGCCAAGAAATATCTCAAGACTGATTTTTCTAAGGTTTTATGGACTGATGAAATGAGAGTGAGTCTTGATGGGCCAGATGGCTGGATTGGTAAAGGGCAGAGAGCTCCAGTCCGACTCAGACGCCAGCAAGGTGGAGGTGGAGTACTGGTTTGGGCTGGTATCATCAAAGATGAGCTTGTGGGGCCTTTTTGGGTTGAGGATGGAGTCAAGCTCAACTCCCAGTCCTACTGCCAGTTTCTGGAAGACACCTTCTTCAAGCAGTGGTACAGGAAGAAGTCTGCAAGGTAAGAAAAACATGATTTTCATGCAGGACAATGCTCCATCACACGCGTCCAAGTACTCCACAACGTGGCTGGCAGAAAAGGGTATAAAAGAAGAAAATCTAATGACATGGCCTCCTTGTTCACCTGATCTGAACCCCATTGAGAACCTGTGGTCCATCATCAAATGTGAGATTTACAAGGAGGGAAAACAGTACACCTCTCTGAACAGTGTCTGGGAGGCTGTGGTTGCTGCTGCACGCAATGTTGATGGTGAACAGATCAAAACACTGACAGAATCCATGGATGGCAGGCTTTTGAGTGTCCTTGCAAAGAAAGGTGGCTATATTGGTCACTGATTTGTTTTTGTTTTGTTTTTGAATGTCAGAAATGTATATTTGTGAATGTTGAGATGTTATATTGGTTTCACTGGTAAAAATAAATAATTGAAATGGGTATATATTTGTTTTTTGTTAAGTTGCCTAATAATTATGTACAGTAATAGTCACCTGCACACACAGATATCCCCCTAAAATAGCTAAAACTAAAAACAAACTAAAAACTACTTCCAAAAATATTCAGCTTTGATATTAATGAGTTTTTTGGGTTCATTGAGAACATGGTTGTTGTTCAATAATAAAATTAATCCTCAAAAATACAACTTGCCTAATAATTCTGCACTCCCTGTATATTATTACGTGAAGCTTTCTGGATATTAAGACTAGGTATCCGTTTCCTGTTAGGACTTAACCAGAAAAGGGAATTGATGTACCTATATCAATAGTCTCTCACAAGTATGCAAAACTGCCTATATTTGTTTCCGCTTTAGATAGAAAATAATTATTTTCTTTTTTTGGGGGGGAGGAAGTGCACTGTCAGCACGGGCCGTCTGTGTTTCATGATCTACACACATATGAATTAAAAACCCAGTCATTTACAATTTGAGCACCTACCAAGATTAGGGTATTAATTGGTCTTCGCTTAGATTTGGAACTAGGAGGCTGTTCACATATTACGGTTTTCCTGGAGGTGCTCTATTTTGATTGAATTCAAGATACGCTTTTGTATTTTTTTTATTGTGCTTTTAATTTCACTTGTCTGCAGAGTAGCTTTGTGTATAAGTGCAACCTAGTCAGCAGAAAATGGTATCAAATATATGCACTGAATTTGAAATGTAAAATATCATGTTGGTGGTGGCAAGTAGATTTTGAAGTGTGCAACCTGGGGTTGATTGTTCCTCTGTCCACAAACTATTTCTCCCTAGGTGTTGCATGCGTCAGAAGGTTATGATCAAGAACATTGCGTTTGAAACATGTTAACCTGTGATGGAGGGTGGTGAAGTCTTATCTATCTACTTTTAACCGGATTTAAAATAAAGATGACGCTGATTTTTTCAGATGCTGGAGACTTCTGATGTAACGGCATACAAGGGAATGCTCCAAACTCCCAAACGGAACCTCAGGAATAGCTGCTAGCAGACGAATAGGAAACGCACCCAAGCGGCTTACGCTCCTAGCAATCAGTCTCTAACAGCATACAGTGATTCCTCCCAAGAACGAGACGAGGCTCTGTGTTGAGGGTAAAGCAGTGGACAGCCAGAGCTGTGTGTTTATTGTTCTTTTATAACATTGTTACACACTAGTACCACCCACAGGGTTTTGTAAGACAACCACTAAACACGTACAATACAGTAAAACACTCCCATACAAAATCCTCCTCTCTGCCTGTGATACAATTACCTTACACAATGGGTTGATGTAATTAACACAGGCAGGAGAATACACAATGTCTTCTGTCCTGGAGACAACCGTGGAGTAATTCAATTATCTCTCAGGACAAAGGGTCATCGCCAATACACACGTGGAGACAATAAGACAGAAATCACTACTCAAATATACAATGTCCCAACCATTACAGTAAACATAGACATTCAACAGATCCCCAGATAGCTTGGATCTGAGCGCTCAATATATCCAAACAGCGTTCAGATGCCACAAACACAGTCAAATCGCCATGGGGTTTAAGTTTAGCATGGGCTGATGAGAGGGCCCATAATCCTGGGGCAAGAGGCAGGCAACCAGGCTTCTCCACCACCCAGTGGTGAGGTTGGTTTCGCCACATTTTTCCCCTTTTCCAAACAGACTAACTGGGTATCTGACCTTTTGCCGATCAGTGCCCTTGTTAGTACAGCAGCCCACCCACAAATAAGAAACAGCAGTACAGCCCACCCAAAATAAATTGTTACTACACCTGAGCAAGGGAGAAACCTGTCCATGTCCATGTGCCTCACTACGGCTGTGTGGTGGACTGGTAGACTTCCTTGGTGGGTCGCTGAGTGGGCAGAGACCAGCGGTACTTTGCCATGGTGCCAGCGCTACCACGGAAGAAGCCGGGTTGGAGCCTGGTTGTTGGAGGGGGAGACCGACTGTCTCCCCTATGGATAGCCAGCTCTGATGCTAGAGGGGGAAACCGACTGTCTCCGTTTTGGCTAGACAGCCCTGTTGCTGGGGGAGAGGACAGACTGTCCCTACCCCCTGTGCTGTAAGTGCAGAGACCACGGTCCCATCTGCACTGTTGTGGGGCTTACTGTCTCTCCCTGGTACGTTAAGCTGCCGCTGGGGAGAGGGGATAACAATCTCCTCTCCCATACATACTTCCAGCCGCTGGGGAGGGAGACCGACCATCTCCGCTCCCAATACAGTGACCTGCTGCTGGGGAATGGAGACTGGGCTCCCAATTCCCAATAAATCACATTGCCGCTGGGGCATGGAGACTGGGCTCCCAATTCCCTGTAAATCACACGGCCGCTGGGGAATGGAGACTGGGCTCCCAATTCCCTCCAACTCACACTGCCAATAGGGAGAGGGGGTAGCCAGCTCCTCTCCCATACATACTTCCAGCCTCTGGGGAGGGAGACTGACTGTCTCAGCTCCCAATACAGTGTCCTGTTGCTGGGGAAAGGAGACTGGGCTCTCTATTCGATGTAGAAAACTCAGCCGCTGGGGTACAGGCCCGACTGTTTTTGCCCCTGTAACTCAGCCTGCCTCTGGGGAATGGAGACTGGGCTCCCAATTCCCTGCAGGACTGGTGGAGAGACCTCAGTCCCATCTCCACCAGCCACCTGGGGTTCTTCCCAGTAACACTCCACAATATCTGCCCAGCTGAATGGGTCTGGATCCGGGTCTGTCATCTTGCTGTCCTGCTGAGCCTTCCCAATGGAGTGGAAGAGATCTCGGTAGTCCTGCTCCAGTTCCCACTCCAGGGTTTCTAGGTGAGCCAGGTCTTTCTCTACCTCATGATGGTCATCCCAATCCTGCCTAGCCTCCCTTTCGTAGAAAGTGCCTTGAAGTCTGGACTGTGCAGGGCTCCCGAAGTCAGGCTCATCAAAGGACTCCCATAACAAGCCAGGACATCAAACTCCTCTCCCTCTGGCTTGTCATGCTCAGCTGTCCAGGGTATATACTGTGCCATATACCACCAGAGCGCCTGGTAGGCATCCTCCAGCCATAGCGCCTGCCATACCCGGTGCTCTAGTTCCTTCACCCATTTCTCCAGGGGCTGCTCTCCCAGGAAGGGCATCCGCAGGGCCACTTGCTTCTGCAATTGCTGCTCTTCACTGGGGAGACTCTCGCCTCGCTGGTATTGTACATTATCCATGGCCTGATACCATATGCCTTTCCTTAATGTATCCCGGCCATCCAGGTCTTTCTCATCGTATGCCACTGCTGGTTCCATCCTGCTGCTGTCAGGGTCGCTGTACTGGGACATGCGTTGCTCTCAAATTGTAATTCCAGGGAATGATGTTACTTTGTAGCTGTCCTTCTGGGCTGTGGGAACGACTCCACCGCTTGCCACCAATTGTAACGACATACAAGGAAATGCTCCAAACTCCCGAACGGAACCTCTCGAATAGCTGCTAGCAGACAAATAGGAAACGCACCCAAGCGGCTTACACTCCTAGCAATCAGTCTCTAACAGCATACAGTGAATCCCCCCAAGAACGAGATGAGGCTCTGTGTTGAGGGTAAAGCAGTGGACAGCCAGAGCTGTGTGTTTATTGTTTTTATATAACATTGTTACACACAAGTACCACCCACAGGGTTTTGTAAGGGCCCTTTCACACTTGCGTTGTCCGGATCCGGCGTGTACTCCACTTGCCGGAGGTACACGCCGGATCCGGAAAAACGCAAGTGTACGGAAATCATTTGAAGACGGATCCGTCTTCAAAATGCTTTCAGTGTTACTATGGCAGCCAGGATGCTATTAAAGTCCTGGTTGCCATAGTAGGAGCGGGGAGCGGGGGAGCGGCATACTTACAGTCCGTGCGGCTCCCGGGGCGCTCCAGAGTGACGTCAGAGCGCCCCAGGCGCATGGATGACGTGTACATGCGATCACGTCATCCATGCGCCTGGGGCGCCCTGACGTCACTCTGGAGCGCCCCGGGAGCCGCACGGACGGTAAGTATGCTGCTCCCCTGCTCCCCGCTACACTTTACCATGGCTGCCAGGACTTTAGCGTCCCGGCAGCCATGGTAACCATTGAGAAAAAGCTAAACGTCGTATCCGGCAATGCGCCGAAACGACGTTTAGCTTAAGGCCGGATCCGGATCAATGCCTTTCAATGGGCATTAATTCCGGATCCGGCCTTGCGGCAAGTGTTCAGGATTTTTGGCCGGAGCAAAATGTACAGCATGCTGCGATATTTTCTCCGGCCAAAAAACATTCCGTTCCGGAACGGAAGACATCCTGATGCATCCTGAACGGATTTCTCTCCATTCAGAATGCATTAGGATAATCCTGATCAGGATTCTTCCGGCATAGAGCCCCGACGACGGAACTCTATGCCGGATCCGGACAACGCAAGTGTGAAAGGAGCCTAAGACAACCAATAAACACGTACAATACAGTAAAACACTCCCATACAAAATCCTCCCCTCTGCCTGTGATGCAATTACAATACACAATACACAATGTCTTCTGTCCTGGAGACAACCGAGGAGTTATTCAATTATCTCTCAGGACAAAGTGAAATCGCCAATACACACGTGGAGACAATAGGACAGAAATCACTACTCAAATCTACAATGTCCTAACCATTATAGTACACATAGACATTTAACATATTCCCAGATGGCTTGGATCTGAGCGCTCAATATATCCAAACAGTGCTCAGATGCCACAAACATAGTCAAATCGCCATGGGGTTTAAGTTTAGCATGAACTGATGAGAGGGCCCATAATCCTGGGGCAAGAGGCTGGCAACCAGGTTTCTCCACCACCCAGTGGCGAGGTTGGTTTTGCCACACCTGAATTGTTCAATTGTGTAAAGGACGGGTCCGGTCCACTCGGTGCACTAAATATGTATGGTGAGCTGGAATTTTTTTATTCACGAGTACAGCAATCTTTAAGTCTGATCACAGATTTTTTTTATTGGATTGAGATCTAGGCCATTCCAACACATTTACATGTCTCCCCTTAAACCACTCAAGTGTTGCTTTAGCAGTGTGTTAGGGGTCATTGTCCTGCTGGAAGGTGAACCTCCCTTCTAGCTACAGATCATGCACAGAATGGTACAGGTTTTGCTCAAGAATATCCCTGTATTTAGCACCATCCATCTTTGCCTCAACTCTGACCAGTTTCCCAGTCCCGGCTGCTGAAAAACATCCCCACAGCATGATGCTGCCACCACCATATTTCACTGTGGGGATAGTGTTCTTTGGGTGATGTGATGTGTTGGGTTTGCGCCAGACATAGCGTTTTCTTTGATGGCCGAATCTCATCAGACCAGAGCAACTTCCTCCATACATTTTGGGAGTCTCCCACATGCCTTTTCGAAAACTCACAACGTGCCTTTTTGTTTTTAGCTGAAAGTAATGGCTTTCTTCTGGCCACTCTGCCATAAAGCCCAACTCTATGGAGCGTACAGCTTATTGTCGTCCTATGTACAGATACTCCAGTCTCTGCTGTGGAACTCTGCAGCTCCTCCAGAGTTACCTTAGGTCTCTGTGCTGCCTCTCTGATTAATGCCCTCCTTGCCCGGTCCGTGAGTTTTTGTGGGCGGCCGTCTCTTGGCAGGTTTGCTGTTGTGCCATGTTCTTTCCATTTGGTTATGATATATTTCATGGTGCTCCTGGGGATCATCAAAGATTTAAATATTTTTTTATAACCTAACCCTGACTTCTACTTCTCAACAACATTGTCCCTTACTTGTTTGGAGAGTTCCTTGGTCTTCATGGCAGTGTTTGGTTAGTGATGCCTTTTGCTTAGGTGTTGCAGCCTCTGGGGCCTTTCAAAAAAGGTGTGTATATGTAATGACAGATCATGTGACACTTAGATTGCACATAGGTGGACATCATTTCAGTAATTATGTGACTTTTGAAGTCAATTGGTTGCACCAGAGCTTTTCTATTTCTAAACACTAGTTTTATTTATATATTTTTCTCTTCACCAACTTAGACTATTGTATTCTGATTCATCACATAAAATTCAGATTAACAAAATATTGAATTTAAGGCTGTAATGTAACAAAATGCGAAAAAAGCCAAGGGGGGCAAATACTTTTGCAAGGCACTGTACATAGTGCTATGATGTCACAAGTTCACAACAATACTTAGTCCACAAATATCGAATAAGTAGTCAGCCTGTTAAAATGTGAAGTTGCACGTATTGCGGCAAAATATTTGCATTATTAGTGCAGATTTTGCAATCGCGAATATATTAGAGCACTTTATCTATTGTAATATTCTGCCATGCCAACCATTTTCTCAAGTCTCAGGAAACTTCTAGCAGCTTGAAAAATGTAGCTATAGTGACCCACACCTGTATTTCGCGCGCATTAGGCAGATATTACATTGCCGACTTTTCGCGATCAAGAAAATAATCTCGAATTTGCGAATACACGAATATATGACTAATATTCTACCAAATATTCGCAAAATATTGCAAATTCGAATATTGCCCCTGCCGCTTATCACTAGCAATGATATAGGGGCACTAATGATAGCAGTGTTATAAAGGTACTGAGGCTGGCACTGTTATCGGGCACTAAAGCTCAAACTCAACTGTCTTTTTGGTGTACCTGCACACTGCAGATTATGCATGTTATTTCCAGTGCAGATTCTAGTGCAGAAAAACCTCAGTGTTAGGGCTTATGCACACAAACTTATTTTCTTCCCGCTTCCGTTCTGTTTTTTTTGCGGACCGCAGGCGGAACCATTCACTTTAATGGGTACGCAAAAACAACGGAAGGTACTCCGTGTGCATTCTGTTTCCGTATTTCCGTTCCGCAAAAAAGTAGTGCATGTCCTATTGTCCACAAATTACGGTCCGGGGCCCCATTCAAGTCAATGTTTCCGCAAAAAATACAGAACGCACACGGAACACATCCATATTTCATCAGTATTTTGCAGATCCATACGGTAGAAATGCTATGCCCAGCAGTGATGGTCAGTTCGCAGTGTTCGCCAGCAAACACATGCGGGCTGCCATCTTTAGTAAGGTAGACTCACCCGTCCAGCGATGCACAGGTAAGCCCTTACCTGTGCCTGTGTCGGGAGCTGGTCTGAAATCAAATGCAGTCACCGGGAGAAGGCAGTTCTAAGAACAGCCCGATGAAGGCCCCCGGCGACTGTTCTCCGAACTGCCTGCTCCCGGTGACTGCATTTGATTTCAGACCGGCTGCCAGCACAGGCACAGGTAAGGGCTTACCTGTGCATCGCCAGACGGGTGAGTCTACCTTACTAAAGATGGCAGCCTGCATGTGTTCGCTGGCGAACACTGCGAACCGACCATCACTGATGCCCAGCCCATCCATATTGCTCATGTGTTTGGTGATTAATAAGTTACTGTTTCAGTTTCCGATCCGTGAAAACTCAGATCCGACAGTATATTCTAACACAGAGGAGTTCCATGGTGATGGAGACCCTTCAAGTTAGAATATACTAAGAACTGTGGACATAACTGCCCCCTGCTGCCTGGCAGCACCCGATCTCTTACAGGGGACTGTGGTCCGCACAATTAACGCCTCAGGTGCCGCACCTGAGGGGTTAATTGTGCATATCATAGCCCCCTGTAAGAGATCGGGTGCTGCCAGGCAGCAGGGGGCAGACCCCCCTCCCTCCCCAGTTTTAAATTCATTGGTGGCCAGTGCGGCCCCCCTCCCTCCCCTGTATTAAATTCATTGGTGGCCAGTGCGGCCCCCCTCCCTCCCCTGTATTAAATTCATTGGTGGCCAGTGCGGCCCCCCTCCCTCCCTAGTATTAAATTCATTGGTGGCCAGTGCGGCCCCCCTCCCTCCCCTGTATTAAATTCATTGGTGGCCAGTGCGGCCCCCCTCCCTCCCCTGTATTAAATTCATGGTGGCCAGTGCAGCCTCCCCTCTGCCCCTACCTAATTAAAACCACCACTGATCATTGGTGGCAGTGGAGAGTTCCGATCGTAGTCCCAGTTTAATCGCTGGGGCTCCGATCGGTTACCATGGCAACCAGGACACTACTGCAGTCCTGGCTGCCATGGTTACTTAGCAATTTTAGAAGCATTATACTTACCTGAGCTGTCTGTGACCGGCCGGGCACTCCTCCTACTGGTAAGTGACAGGTCTGTGCTATAAGCAATGCACCGCACAGACCTTTCACTTACCAGTAGGAGGAGCGCACGGTCAGTCACAGACAGCGCAGGTAAGTATAATGCTTCTAAAATTGCTAAGTAACCATGGCAGCCAGGACTGCAGTAGCATCCTGGTTGCCATGGTAACCAATCGGAGCCCCAGCGATTAAACTAGGACTCCGATCGGAACTCTCCGCTGCAACCAATAATGGGGGGGGATTTTAATTAGGGGGGGAGAGTGGAGGCCGCACTGGCCACCAATTAATTGAATACTGGGGAGGGAGGGGGGCCGCACTGGCCACCAATGAATTTAATACAGGGGAGGGAGGAAGGGGGCCGCACTGGCCACCAATGAATTTAAAACTGGGGAGGGAGGGGGGCCGCAGGGGGCTATGATACGCACAATTAACCCCTCAGGTGTGGCACCTGAGGGGTTAATTGTGCAAATCACAGCCCCCTGTAAGAGATCGGGTGCTGCCAGACAGCAAGGGGCAGTCATGTACACAGTTCTTAGTATATTCTAACTTTCAATGTAAAGTCAGGAGTCCTTATCGGAAGTTTTCTCCAATCCGATGGTATATTTTAACTTGAAGCGTCCCCATCACTATGGGAACGCCTCTGTGTTAGAATATACTGGTGGATCTGAGTTTTCACAATCTAACTCAAATCCGATGGTATATTCTAACATAAAAGCGTTCCCATGGTGATGGGGACGCTTCAAGTTAAAATATACCATCGGATTGGAGAAAACTCTGATAGGGACTCCTGACTTTACATTGAAAGTCAATGGGGGACGGATCTGTTTGCAATTGCACCATATTGTGTCAACGTCAAATGGATCCGTCCCCATTGACTTGCATTGTAAGTCAGGACGGATCCGTTTGGCTCCGCACGGCCAGGCGGACACCAAAATGACTTTTTTTTTAACTTTCCTTCATGTCTGGTGATCCTCCAACAATCAAGGAAGACACACGGAAGAAAAAACGGAAACGGATCATGGAACAACGGAACCCCGTTTTGTGGACCGTGAAAAAATACTGCCGTGTGCATGACGCCTAAGAGTGAGACTTGTGGTGAAACTGCATCAAATACATGTGGTTTTTGGTGCTGAAATATCCTGTGCTGTGTCTGGCATTGTTTTGGGGGAATTCTGGACTCTGAGAAGGTTTCTAAAAATCATGACTTCTTATATCTATTCATCTGGGCTGACATAAGCACATTTCATGATTATGCAGTAATGTGACGTGTTCCTCCCTTTTCTAACTACTGTATGTGAAAATAATTTGCAGTCATAAATAGAGTTGAGCGAACAGCTGGATGTTCGGGTTCGAGAAGTTCGGCCGAACATCCCGGAAATGTTCGGGTTCGGGATCCGAACCCGATCCGAACTTCGTCCCGAACCCGAACCCCATTGAAGTCAATGGGGACCCGAACTTTTCGGCACTAAAACGGCTGTAAAACAGCCCAGGAAAGGGCTAGAGGGCTGCAAAAGGCAGCAACATGTAGGTAAATCCCCTGCAAACAAATGTGGATAGGGAAATTAATTAAAATAAAAATTAAATAAATAAAAATTAACCAAAATCAATTGGAGAGAGGTTCCATAGCAGAGAATCTGGCTTCCCGTCACCCACCACTGGAACAGTCCATTCTCAGATATTTAGGCCCCGGCACCCAGGCAGAGGAGAGAGGTCCCGTAACAGAGAATCTGTCTTCATGTCAGCAGAGAATTAGTCTGCATGTCATAGCAGAGAATGAGGCTTCACGTCAGCCACCACTGCAACAGTCCATTGGCATATATTTAGGCCTAGCACACAGGCAGAGGAGAGAGGTCCCGTAACAGAGAATCTGGCTTCATGTCAGCAGAGAATCAGTCTGCATGTCATAGCAGAGAATGAGGCTTCACGTCAGCCACCACTGCAACAGTCCATTGGCATATATTTAGGCCCAGCACACACACAGGCAGAGGAGAGAGGTCCCGTAACAGAGAATCTGGCTTCATGTCAGCAGAGAATCAGTCTGCATGTCATAGCAGAGAATGAGGCTTCACGTCAGCCACCACTGCAACAGTCCATTGGCATATATTTAGGCCCAGCACACACACAGGCAGAGGAGAGAGGTCCCGTAACAGAGAATCTGGCTTCATGTCAGCAGAGAATCAGTCTGCATGTCATAGCAGAGAATGAGGCTTCACGTCAGCCACCACTGCAACAGTCCATTGGCATATATTTAGGCCCAGCACACACACAGGCAGAGGAGAGAGGTCCCGTAACAGAGAATCTGGCTTCATGTCAGCAGAGAATCAGTCTGCATGTCATAGCAGAGAATGAGGCTTCACGTCAGCCACCACTGCAACAGTCCATTGGCATATATTTAGGCCCAGCACACACACAGGCAGAGGAGAGAGGTCCCGTAACAGAGAATCTGTCTTCATGTCAGCAGAGAATTAGTCTGCATGTCATAGCAGAGAATGAGGCTTCACGTCACCCACCACTGCAACAGTCCATTGGCATATATTTAGGCCTAGCACACAGGCAGAGCAGAGAGGTCCCGTAACAGACAATCTGGCTTCATGACAGCAGAGAATCAGTCTGCATGTCATAGCAGAGAATGAGGCTTCACGTCACCCACCACTGCAACAGTCCATTGGCATATATTTAGGCCTAGCACACAGGCAGAGCAGAGAGGTCCCGTAACAGACAATCTGGCTTCATGTCAGCAGAGAATCAGTCTGCATGTCATAGCAGAGAATGAGGCTTCACGTCACCCACCACTGCAACAGTCCATTGGCATATATTTAGGCCTAGCACACAGGCAGAGCAGAGAGGTCCCGTAACAGACAATCTGGCTTCATGACAGCAGAGAATCAGTCTGCATGTCATAGCAGAGAATGAGGCTTCACGTCACCCACCACTGCAACAGTCCATTGGCATATATTTAGGCCTAGCACACAGGCAGAGCAGAGAGGTCCCGTAACAGACAATCTGGCTTCATGTCAGCAGAGAATCAGTCTGCATGTCATAGCAGAGAATGAGGCTTCACGTCACCCACCACTGCAACAGTCCATTGGCATATATTTAGGCCTAGCACACAGGCAGAGCAGAGAGGTCCCGTAACAGACGATCTGGCTTCATGTCAGCAGAGAATCAGTCTGCATGTCATAGCAGAGAATCAGGCTTCACGTCAGCCACCACTGCAACAGTCCATTGTCATAAATTTAGGCCCAGCACCCAGGCAGAGGAGAGAGGTCCCGTAACAGACAATCTGGCTTCATGTCAGCAGAGAATTAGTCTGCATGTCATAGCAGAGAATCAGGCTTCATGTCAGCCACCACTGCAACAGTCCATTGGCATATATTTAGGCCTAGCACACAGGCAGAGGAGAGGTTCATTCAACTTTGGGTAGCATCGCAATATAATGGTAAAATGAAAATAAAAATAGGATTGAATGAGGAAGTGCCCTGGAGTCCAATAATATATGGTTATGGGGAGGTAGTTAATGTCTAATCTGGACAAGGGACGGACAGGTCCTGTGGGATCCATGCCTGGTTCATTTTTATGAACGTCAGCTTGTCCACATTGGCTGTAGACAGGCGGCTGCGTTTGTCTGTAATGACGCCCCCTGCCGTGCTGAATACACGTTCAGACAAAACGCTGGCTGCCGGGCAGGCCAGCACCTCCAAGGCATAAAAGGCTAGCTCTGGCCACGTGGACAATTTAGAGACCCAGAAGTTGAATGGGGCCGAACCATCAGTCAGTACGTGGAGGGGTGTGCACACGTACTGTTCCACCATGTTAGTGAAATGTTGCCTCCTGCTAACACGTTGCGTATCAGGTGGTGGTGCAGTTAGCTGTGGCGTGTTGACAAAAGTTTTCCACATCTCTGCCATGCTAACCCTGCCCTCAGAGGAGCTGGCCGTGACACAGCTGCCTTGGCGACCTCTTGCTCCTCCTCTGCCTTGGCCTTGGGCTTCCACTTGTTCCCCTGTGACATTTGGGAATGCTCTCAGTAGCGCGTCTACCAACGTGCGCTTGTACTCGCGCATCTTCCTATCACGCTCCAGTGCAGGAAGTAAGGTGGGCACATTGTCTTTGTAGCGTGGATCCAGCAGGGTGGCAACCCAGTAGTCCGCACAGGTTAAAATGTGGGCAACTCTGCTGTCGTTGCGCAGGCACTGCAGCATGTAGTCGCTCATGTGTGCCAGGCTGCCCAGGGGTAAGGACAAGCTGTCCTCTGTGGGAGGCGTATCGTCATCGTCCTGCCTTTCCCCCCAGCCACGCACCAGTGATGGACCCGAGCTGCGTTGGGTGCCACCCCGCTGTGACCATGCTTCATCCTCATCCTCCTCCACCTCCTCCTCATCCTCGTCCTCCTCGTCCTCCAGTAGTGGGCCCTGGCTGGCCACATTTGTACCTGGCCTCTGCTGTTGCAAAAAACCTCCCTCTGAGTCACTTCGAAGAGACTGGCCTGAAAGTGCTAAAAATGACCCCTCTTCCTCATCCTCCTCCTCCTCCTCCTGGGCCACCTCCTGTTCCATCATCGCCCTAAGTGTTTTCTCAAGGAGACATAGAAGTGGTATTGTAACGCTGATAACGGTGTCATCGCCACTGGCCATGTTGGTGGAGTACTCGAAACAGCGCAACAGGGCACACAGGTCTCGCATGGAGGCCCAGTCATTGGTGGTGAAGTGGTGCTGTTCTGTAGTGAGACTGACCCGTGCGTGCTGCAGCTGAAACTCCACTATGGCCTGCTGCTGCTCGCACAGTCTGTCCAGCATGTGCAAGGTGGAGTTCCACCTGGTGGGCACGTCGCATATGAGGCGGTGAGCGGGAAGGCCGAAGTTACGCTGTAGCGCAGACAGGCGAGCAGCGGCAGGATGTGAACGCCGGAAGCGCGAACAGACGGCCCGCACTTTATGCAGCAGCTCTGACATGTCGGGGTAGTTGTGAATGAACTTCTGCACCACCAAATTCAGCACATGCGCCAAGCAAGGGATGTGCGTCAAATTGGCTAGTCCCAGAGCTGCAACGAGATTTCTCCCATTATCACACACCACCAGGCCGGGCTTGAGGCTCACCGGCAGCAACCACTCGTCGGTCTGTTGTTCAATACCCCGCCACAACTCCTGTGCGGTGTGGGGCCTGTCCCCCAAACATATGAGTTTCAGAATGGCCTGCTGACGTTTACCCCGGGCTGTGCTGAAGTTGGTGGTGAAGGTGTGTGGCTGACTGGATGAGCAGGTGGAAGAAGAGGAGGAGGAAGCCGAGAAGGAGGAGGTGGCAACAGGAGGCAAAGAATGTTGCCCTGCGATCCTTGGCGGCGGCAGGACGTGCGCCAAACAGCTCTCCGCCTGGGGCCCAGCTGCCACTACATTTACCCAGTGTGCAGTTAGGGAGATATAGCGTCCCTGGCCGTGCTTACTGGTCCACGTATCTGTGGTTAGGTGGACCTTGCTACAGATGGCGTTGCGCAGTGCACACTTGATTTTATCGGATACTTGGTTGTGCAGGGAAGGCACGGCTCTCTTGGAGAAGTAGTGCCGGCTGGGAACAACATACTGTGGGACAGCAAGCGACATGAGCTGTTTGAAGCTGTCTGTGTCCACCAGCCTAAATGACAGCATTTCATAGGCCAGTAGTTTAGAAATGCTGGCATTCAGGGCCAGGGATCGAGGGTGGCTAGGTGGGAATTTACGCTTTCTATCAAATGTTTGTGAGATGGAGAGCTGAACGCTGGCGTGTGACATGGTTGAGACGCTTGGTGACGGAGGTGGTGGTGGTGGTGTTGGTGGTACATCCCCTGTTTGCTGGGCGGCAGGTGCCAACGTTCCTCCAGAGGCGGAGGAAGAGGCCGAGGCGGCAGCAGCAGAATAGGCCGAGGCGGCAGCAGCAGAAGAGGTAGCAGGGGGAGCCTGAGTGACTTCCTTGGTTTTAAGGTGTTTACTCCACTGCAGTTCATGCTTTGCATGCAGGTGCCTGGTCATGCAGGTTGTGCTCAGGTTCAGAACGTTAATGCCTCGCTTCAGGCTCTGATGGCACAGCGTGCAAACCACTCGGGTCTTGTCGTCAGCACATTGTTTGAAGAAGTGCCATGCCAGGGAACTCCTTGAAGCTGCCTTTGGGGTGCTCGGTCCCAGATGGCGGCGGTCAGTAGCAGGCGGAGTCTCTTGGCGGCGGGTGTTCTGCTTTTGCCCACTGCTCCCTCTTTTGCTACGCTGTTGGCTCGGTCTCACCACTGCCTCTTCCTCCGAACTGTGAAAGTCAGTGGCACGACCTTCATTCCATGTGGGGTCTAGGACCTCATCGTCCCCTGCATCGTCTTCCACCCAGTCTTGATCCCTGACCTCCTGTTCAGTCTGCACACTGCAGAAAGACGCAGCAGTTGGCACCTGTGTTTCGTCATCATCAGAGACATGCTGAGGTGGTATTCCCATGTCCTCATCATCAGGAAACATAAGTGGTTGTGCGTCAGTGCATTCTATGTCTTTCACCGCTGGGGAAGGGCTAGGTGGATGCCCTTGGGAAACCCTGCCAGCGGAGTCTTCAAACAGCATAAGAGACTGCTGCATAACTTGAGGCTGAGACAGTTTCCCTGGTATGCATGGGGGTGATGTGACAGACTGATGGGGTTGGTTTTCAGGCGCCATCTGTGCGCTTTCTGCAGAAGACTGGGTGGGAGATAATGTGAACGTGCTGGATCCACTGTCGGCCACCCAATTGACTAATGCCTGTACCTGCTCAGGCCTTACCATCCTTAGAACGGCATTGGGCCCCACCATATATCGCTGTAAATTCTGGCGGCTACTGGGACCTGAGGTAGTTGGTACACTAGGACGTGTGGATGTGGCAGAACGGCCACGTCCTCTCCCAGCACCAGAGGGTCCACTAACACCACCACGACCATGTCCACGTCCGCGTCCCTTACTAGATGTTTTTCTCATTGTTATGGTTCACCACAACAACAAATATATTATTTGGCCCAATGTATTGTATTCAAATTCAGCGGGATATAAATTTGAGGCCTAGTATTTAGGCGCTGGGTGACCGGTATGGATTTAGTGACAGAATTAGACTTGGAAATGCACAGAAGCGTGTGTGTGAAGTTATTCTGAATGACCCAATGTGCACCTTGAATATTATATACCCTTTTTGGGATAGATTTCAAATAGCTCTGATATAGCAGGAACCACTAAATTATGAAATTGCTAAATTGGGAATTGTACTTCAACCCAGAACAAAAAATGTGCTTTGACGGGCACTAAATAACTTTCCCAGCTACAACAGTACAGCGGTAACGAGAGATTTAGAGGGATTTAAATTTGAGGCCTAGTATTTAGGCGCTGGGTGACAGGTATGGGTTTAGTGACAGAATTAGACTTGGAAATACACAGTAGCGGGTGTGTGTGAAGTTATTCTGAATGACCCAATGTGCACCTTCAATATTATATACCCTTTTTGGGATAGATTTCAAATAGCTCTGATATAGCAGGAACCACTAAATTATGAAATTGCTAAATTGGGAATTGTACTTCAACCCAGAACAAAAAATGTGCTTTGACGGACACTAAATATCTTGCCCAGCAACAACAGTACAGCGGTGGGTAACGAGAGATTTAGAGGGATTTAAATTTGAGGCCTAGTATTTAGGCGCTGGGTCACCGGTATGGATTTAGTGACAGAATTAGACTTGGAAATGCACAGAAGCGTGTGTGTGAAGTTATTCTGAATGACCCTATGTGCACCTTCAATATTATATACCCTTTTAGGGATAGATTTCAAATAGCTCTGATATAGCAGAAACCACTAAATTATGAAATTGCTAAATTGGGAATTGTACTTCAACCCAGAACAAAAAATGTGCTTTGACGGACACTAAATATCTTGCCCAGCAACAACAGTACAGCGGTGGGTAACGAGAGATTTAGAGGGATTTAAATTTGAGGCCTAGTATTTAGGCGCTGGGTCACCGGTACGGATTTAGTGACAGAATTAGACTTGGAAATGCACAGAAGCGTGTGTGTGAAGTTATTCTGAATGACCCTATGTGCACCTTCAATATTATATACCCTTTTAGGGATAGATTTCAAATAGCTCTGATATAGCAGAAACCACTAAATTATGAAATTGCTAAATTGGGAATTGTACTTCAACCCAGAACAAAAAATGTGCTTTGACGGACACTAAATATCTTGCCCAGCAACAACAGTACAGTGTTGGGTAACGAGAGATTTAGAGGGATTTAAATTTGAGGCCTAGTATTTAGGCGCTGGGTCACCGGTATGGGTTTAGTGACAGAATTAGACTTGGAAATGCACAGAAGCGTGTGTGTGAAGTTATTCTGAATGACCCTATGTGCACCTTCAATATTATATACCCTTTTAGGGATAGATTTCAAATAGCTCTGATATAGCAGAAACCACTAAATTATGAAATTGCTAAATTGGGAATTGTACTTCAACCCAGAACAAAAAATGTGCTTTGACGGACACTAAATATCTTGCCCAGCAACAACAGTACAGCGGTGGGTAACGAGAGATTTAGAGGGATTTAAATTTGAGGCCTAGTATTTAGGCGCTGGGTGACAGGTATGGGTTTAGTGACAGAATTAGACTTGGAAATACACAGTAGCGGGTGTGTGTGAAGTTATTCTGAATGACCCAATGTGCACCTTCAATATTATATACCCTTTTTGGGATAGATTTCAAATAGCTCTGATATAGCAGGAACCACTAAATTATGAAATTGCTAAATTGGGAATTGTATTTCAACCCAGAACAAGAAATGTGCTTGAACGGACACTAAATAACTCGCCCAGCTACAGCACTAGGGACAGATTTAGCTGGATATAAATTTGAGGCCTAGTATTTAGGCGCTGGGTGACCGGTATGGATTTAGTGACAGAATTAGACTGGGATATGGCCAAAAAATGAACAGACTATTGCTGGTTAAATGCACTTGGTGTGACAGCTTCACCCTGATGTAGGCTTTAGCCAAAAAACAACCACACCATTGAGGGTTAAATGCACTTGGTGACAGGCGCAGCTTGCCCCTGATTTTGTATATGGCCAAAAAATGAACAGACTATTGCTGGTTAAATGCACTTGGTGTGACAGCTTCACCCTGATGTAGGCTTTAGCCAAAAAACAACCACACCATTGAGGGTTAAATGCACTTGGTGACAGGCGCAGCTTGCCCCTGATTTTGTATATGGCCAAAAAATGAACAGACTATTGCTGGTTAAATGCACTTGGTGTGACAGCTTCACCCTGATGTAGGCTTTAGCCAAAAAACAACCACACCATTGAGGGTTAAATGCACTTGGTGACAGGCGCAGCTTGCCCCTGATTTTGTATATGGCCAAAAAATGAACAGACTATTGCTGGTTAAATGCACTTGGTGTGACAGCTTCACCCTGATGTAGGCTTTAGCCAAAAAACAACCACACCATTGAGGGTTAAATGCACTTGGTCGCAGCTTGTGCTGGCGCACCACAAGACACAAAATGGCCGCCGATCACCCCAGAAAAATGAGACTGACAAACGGTCTGTGCAGCCTAAAAACAGTGAGCAATTGAGGATCAGCAGCTCAATGATCCACAGCTGCAGATCGATCAGTTAATCAAGTCCTTTGGAGGAGTTAATCTGCCTAATCTCGCCCTACTGTCGCAGCCGCAACCTCTCCCTACGCTAATCAGAGCAGAGTGACGGGCGGCGCTATGTGACTCCAGCTTAAATAGAGGCTGGGTCACATGGTGCTCTGGCCAATCACAGCCATGCCAATAGTAGGCATGGCTGTGATGGCCTCTTGGGGCAAGTAGTATGACGCTTGTTGATTGGCTGCTTTGCAGCCTTTCAAAAAGCGCCAAGAAAGCGTCACAAAAGCGCGAAGAAAGCGACGAACACCGAACCCGAACCCGGACTTTTACGAAAATGTCCGGGTTCGGGTCCGTGTCACGGACACCCCAAAATTCGGTACGAACCCGAACTATACAGTTCGAGTTCGCTCATCCCTAGTCATAAACATAAAAAAGGGACCATTTTTGTTTCCCGAGAATTTTGTTTAAGCTGCTAAATTCAGTGTCAAAAGCCATTTCAGCTGAGAGTTTATAGACTTCACCGTGAAATATGTGGTCACTTTACACACTGAAGCATTTTTACTTCGGAAGATGAACTGGAAGTAGTGTAAGCCCATGCTTCAGAATACTCACCACCGTGACAATAACAATAATGCATGGAGCTCTTGCAGCAAATCTACAGGGCACACTGCCACGATAATTGCTGCCATCCCAGGGACCTGTAAGAAGCTTGCTGACATGTTGAGTGAAATGGTACACTGTTTTAATAATGGTTTTGAAGGAAATCAGAAAAGTTAATCATGTGCAGACAGAGGGTTAAGAAGCAATGTAACAGACTATTAACTTTAATATAAATATGTAATATAAGCATATGCACACAGTCATTAGCATACATTCATGCTGCAGGAGAGCACTGTAGCATACACGCAAATGGATTTATAGAGCGAGGTGGCAGCATTCAATCACTGGGTCACAAAGTCACATGCCAGGCTCAAGAAGATTGACATCAATGTAAATATATAAATATATATATATATATATATATATATATTTTTTTTTATTTTTTTTTTTTTTTTTTTTATTTAATGCTTCTTGCTGGAAATATATTTCACGATCTGTGGCTTCTGCAATGCAGAAAATATATAAAATGCCTAAATGGGTTACTAAACAACTATTAACTTTTTTATATACAGTAGCTGAAATTTTTAGTACTATTGATTTGCACATTTGTAATTCTATTAATTCAATTTTATGTAAAAAAAAAGATATTTGACATTCATTAACTGAAAAGTAAAATAAATGATTATATTTTTTTGTTTATTAAAATATGTAATGGAGGCAAAGTTGTGTTGTCTTTTTTGGTATTTTAGGTTATGTCTAGGACTTCATAACGGTGTAATTATTCCACATGATGGCAGATCTTTTATTGAACTACTTGATCAATAGAAACATATTTCTACTCCGAAACTAAGATGTAAATACTATGGCAAACGCTTTCAGATCTATTTTTACCCAGTTCCCTTCAACTAAACACTGAAGTAGATTTTTATTGGTGTCCTTTTAATAGTACTGATTATTCTGAGCCTCCTACAAAAACCCAAACAAAAAAAAGGCCATAACTCAGGACCAGAAATACCAGAGGATTCTTTGATAGGTCTGTCACAGCAATGAACCTCTTATACAACAGGGCCCCTAAGCAGAAGACAATCTCATTTGTAGCTGACCTTGGAACCAATAACCAGGGGTAGATATACAGTATATGCTGCCTGTGCATCACAGTGGCCCCATGGGACAGATAATCCACCTCCATCTTATCAGGAAAACAACAGTGTCTAATGTCTATTGTTAACTGCTGTTACACTGTAGCTGTAGCTATCTATTACTGGCAAGTTGGTAAACTAATAAACCACTTGCTGGGACAGAGCTTTATGGCAACGGCCTGACTCTCAGCAAACTAGTGAGCCACATAGGTTTTTGCACAGGGACTCTTGACAGTCCATGTTTGCCTCTGAACCACAAATCCTTCATGTGCAATGAGAACAGAAAATTGCTTAAAAGTGGCCATGCACATGTCCTGTATACACAAAGGATGGGCCCTTGGAAAAAGGAAGTTCAGTCCAACACTAGGGCCAGTTTTATGTAATCTTCCAAAATAAAGGGATTTTCCATCTCAAACATTTATGGCATATCCACATGCTGGCCATCAACTATATACAAAATGAGGCAGAGAGAAACAAATGATCAAATAATTCCTTTTGTGACAAAGTGTATAGAAATAAGGACAAAGGAGGTCCTCACCTGGTGTTGTGATTAGCCAGTAGCCACAACTATATTAGCAGAGATTGGACCCCAACAGGGGTTTGGATCAGAAGCAAGGGTTTCATGATCCATGTGACTTGGAGTAAACTGACCACCTCTTCAGATGGGCAAACAATTGTTTTAAAGAAACAAAAAATAATAATTTGCATCCACACTAGATCTAGTAAAGGATTTTGGGGGTACTATCTCTCCTTGGGGAGACAGTGCCTTAATTGGCATGAAGAGACTTATAGGCCATACATGCTTCTCTGGAATTCTGGGAAGTAAGGTATTCAAATGAGCTCTTAACAAGGGAAACATTTGCACCTGGCTCACAATCACTGATGGAAATAACTAACCAAAATAAGTGAAGTGTGAACTTTGCCTGACATAGTTGGCAATAGATAGCAATAACTAATGGATAATAAACTTTACTTAGTATCTTCGAAAAACTTAACTGTCAAAATAAAAACAAAAATAAATAAAAAATCTAATAGAATGAATAAATACAGGGAGTGCAGAATTATTAGACAAGTTGTATTTTTGAGGATTAATTTTATTATTGAACAACAACCATATTCTCAATGAACCCAAAAAACTCATTAATATCAAAGCTGAATATTTTTGGAAGTAGTTTTTAGTTTGTTTTTAGTTTTAGCTATTTTAGGGGGATATCTGTGTGTGCAGGTGACTATTACTGTGCATAATTATTAGGCAACTTAACAAAAAACTAATATATACCCATTTCAATTATTTATTTTTACCAGTGAAACCAATATAACATCTCAACATTCACAAATATACATTTCTGACATTCAAAAACAAAACAAAAACAAATCAGTGACCAATATAGCCACCTTTCTTTGCAAGGACACTCAAAAGCCTGCCATCCATGGATTCTGTCAGTGTTTTGATCTGTTCACCATCAACATTGCGTGCAGCAGCAACCACAGCCTCCCAGACACTGTTCAGAGAGGTGTACTTTTTTCCCTCCTTGTAAATCTCACATTTGATGATGGACCACAGGTTCTCAATGGGGTTCAGATCAGGTGAACAAGGAGGCCATGTCATTAGATTTTCTTCTTTTATACCCTTTCTTGCCAGCCACGCTGTGGAGTACTTGGACGCGTGTGATGGAGCATTGTTCTGCATGAAAATCATGTTTTTCTTGAAGGATGCAGACTTCTTCCTGTACCACTGCTTGAAGAAGGTGTCTTCCTGAAACTGGCAGTAGGACTGGGAGTTGAGCTTGACTCCATCCTCAACCCGAAAAGGCCCCACAGGCTCATCTTTGATGATACCAGCCCAAACCAGTACTCCACCTCCACCTTGCTGGCGTCTGAGTCGGACTGGAGCTCTCTGCCCTTTACCAATCCAGCCACGGGCCCATCCATCTGGCCCATCAAGACTCACTCTCATTTCATCAGTCCATAAAACCTTAGAAAAATTAGTCTTGAGATATTTCTTGGCCCAGTCTTGACGTTTCAGCTTGTGTGTCTTGTTCAGTGGTGGTCGTCTTTCAGCCTTTCTTACCTTGGCCATGTCTCTGAGTATTGCACACCTTGTGCTTTTGGGCACTCCAGTGATGTTGCAGCTCTGAAATATGGCCAAACTGGTGGCAAGTGGCATCTTGGCAGCTGCACGCTTGACTTTTCTCAGTTCATGGGCAGTTATTTTGCGCCTTGGTCTTTCCACACGCTTCTTGCGACCCTGTTGACTATTTTGAATGAAACGCTTGATTGTTCGATGATCATGCTTCAGAAGCTTTGCAATTTTAAGAGTGCTGCATCCCTCTGCAAGATATCTCACTATTTTTGACTTTTCTGAGCCTGTCAAGTCCTTCTTTTGGCCCATTTTGCCAAAGTAAAGGAATTTGCCTAATAATTATGCACACCTGATATAGGGTGTTGATGTCATTAGACCACACCCCTTCTCATTACAGAGATGCACATCACCTAATATGCTTAATTGGTAGTAGGCTTTCGAGCCTATACAGCTTGGAGTAAGACAACATGCATAAAGAGGATGATGTGGTCAAAATACTCATTTGCCTAATAATTCTGCACTCATTGTACATATAAATTCATGTTGATATACAATTTTGTTGGCATGGGACAGAAATGGATACAAAGCCACCAGTGGGCTAGAAATATAGTCAATACAAGTGGATGTGGATCTACCCATCATAAATGCTCTCTAGCACCTCATTAAGTCCCAGGGGAAAGGGTGTTTAACCTATAAATCCCGTACATTTCCCATTGCCTAGGGTTCTCATATTCGTATAGAGCTGATAGAGGTGTTTGTTACCCTAAAGCCTGTGAAGTATTTTTGATGGTACTTTTCAGCATGGTTTGAAACGTTATGCTTAAGGTAAAAATTTGTTACATTTGATCTGTGTTTATTGATTCTCTCTATTAAACACATAGTTTTTCTTCCTACATATTGTAGTTCACAAGGGCATTCTAGCAAATAAACACAATAGGATGAAGAACAATTCATAAATGTGGTTAACTGGAAGACTTCCCTAGTTTTGTTACTCTTGATCACTTTCACTTTGTTGTTCACTTACACTGGCTGATATTGCACTTATAGCTCCCAGTTAGTGGTGTAGTGGAAAGGGATAGGTGGATGCAGGGTTTGGCCCAATTTTTTTATCTACTTGGTGCTAGGACTTTCTTCAAAGTTTTGGCTCTCCTGAAAGTGATCCTTGGTTTCTTGGGCTGTTGGCTTTGTAAAATAGGATCATTTAATAATACATGCCAGTGTTTGGCCAAGATATGTCTGATATTATTATGAGAGTGGTTAAAGTGGTGAGGAAATTGGAACTGAATGGGTTGGATGCAGTATTCTCCTTTACTTTATGATGTAGACAGTCTGTTTGTAAAAGAGTTTATGCTCTCTGATCTTCATCTTTAAGACTATTGGGATATATTTCTCTCTGAACCTCCTACTTAAAATTCTACTCTGCATGGAGAAGTCAATGTTATTGGTGCTATTCAGTCTTGCGCTTTGAAATTGGGGAAGGTACAGCTGGTTTGAAGGAGAAGATGGCTAGAAGGTTGGAGGAGTGTTTAAACTAGGGACTGGAGGGATGGTAATTACAAATTTTAGGAGGGGAAGACAGAGACCTGGGGTATGGTAATAGAACTGGGGGAGGAATGGAGGGAGGGACTAGAACGGATAACAAGTTAAGGTGTAGGGTACAAAATGCACAAAAACATCCTAATTGTATGTACACTAATGCCAGGAGCCTTACTAATAAAACTGGTGAACTGGAATTAGTATTGTCTGAAGAGGACTATGACATAGTGGGAATAACTGAGACATGGCTGGAGGATGACAATGATTGGGTGGTTAATGTACAGGGTTACAGTCTGTTTAGAAAGGAACGTGGAAAACCGGATAGAGGAATGGGTTTTCCTTTATGTAGAGTCCTGTCTAAAATCCACACTATAGGAAGATATAAGTAAGGGAAATTAACTTGTGGAGTCACTGTTGGTAGAAATATGTGGTGGTAAAAACAATAATAAAATGCTGATAGGAGTTTATTATAAGCCGCCTAATATACCAGAGTCCACAGAAAATCTACTACTAAGGGAAAAAGATCAGGTGGCAAATCATAATGAGGTCTTTATTATGAGTGATTTCAACTTCCCGGATATAGACTGAGAAACTGAAACCTGTACATCTCATAAAATAAATAGGATATTGGTAGTGTTGGGCGAGCATGCTCGGCACATCGTGGTGTTCGGCCGAATATCGCGTGTGCTCGAGTCAGTGTATTTAAATCTAATTTAGCCTCTATTTCTGAAAAGTTTCTGGTGGGATTCAAACTCACAACCTTCTACATTACAGCCAAGAATGTTAACCACTACACTATAGAGCTGCATGGCCAGTTACTAAAAAAAAGAAAAAAAAAATTAGACTTCTGCTGTATAGGAATACTGTATAGGGTGATCGACCAACACTAGTTCTTGGCAATAACCAAAGACAATTACCTTTCCCAACTGGTTCAGGATCCGACTAGAGGAACAGCCATACTGGACTTAGTATTAACCAATATATGTACCTGACAGAACAACTGATGTGCAGTAGTGTTGAGTGCAGATATTCAAAAAGGAGTAAAAAACAGAGCCCGGAAACTATAGACTGGTAAGTTTAACATCTGTTGTGAGTAAGTTACAATAAAGTAGAAAAGAAGAAGCTGGGTGGCACTACTAAGTGCCTCTCTGTTTAAATCGCTGGCTCTCCATGTATCCCATCAATACAGCAATGTGGTACTCAAGAAAGTAGACTGCACTCACCGCTGTGGGGTTCATTCCTTTTTCTTGACTTATGCTGAACACAAGTTGAATGTATGCATCAGGACTGGGCAGGACTGTTCCTACACAGAATGCTGAATGGCGATGGCAGTTTCTCGCTAACTCCTCGGGCCAATAGTGTGCAAGTCTGCGCTCTTTTCTAGCATCATCACTCACGGTTGTCATAGTAACCAGTGACGCTTTTTTTGATTAGTTAAAAACACACACATATACTGCTACTTAAAACAATTCTCATTATATAAAGACACTTAAGTAATTTCTCTCGTTTAAACCTAGGGGACCCAGGGCTGTGGTCAGAATAATCCACCTAGCCTCCCTTTGTAGTAAAAGGTGGTGTTTATCCCCACCCTGCTGCATGTTTGGAATAAGTTCAATATCAGCAAAGGTGAGGCAATCGGATCGGATCCATGGGCCTCCCGTCACATGGTTAATTCATCTGGGACATCCCTTTCCTGTTCTGTAAACCACGTAGTTGCTCCTGCATGTGATGAATTGGGACACTCCGTGCTGGATGCCTCCAAACATCAAGAACTTTTTTTGGCTGTTGTACATGCAAAACGAACAATTACTGCACCTGTTATTACCTACAAATTTTCTCCCTGTTAACCAGTTTCTGGTCTTCTTTACAAAGAACCTACTTCTAAATAGCTTATCCTTAATTGTGTGGCATCTCCTAAAGGTAACTAGCGGTTTGTTTGCAACATTTTCTTTTAAGATATCCTCATTTTTTTATATATCCCAGTTACTCTGGATAATATGTTTAATCAAGTTCGCTGCTCGACTGAACCTGAAAGCCAACATGAATCTACCACTATTCCTTTCTTTTTGTTTATTTTTTCCACTACTCTTGAGTAATTATTTCTGTGTATACTGGCCCACTCGTGTCATAGCTTTATTTATGCTCTCTTCTGGATACCCTCTTTGGAGCAGTCTTTCTTAAATCTAGGGCTTGTACCATGTATCCCTCATTAGTGTTATTTATTCTCCTTAGCCTAATGAACTCACCATAGGGCACATATTCTTTAACACTAAGGGGGTGTAAGCTGTCATGATGTAGTACCGAATTGGTTGCAGTGGGTTTTCAATAATTTTCTGTATTAAGGACCCCTTCTTTAATAGTGACCAAGACATCTAAGAACTTCAAGGTTGCACCTCCAAAATTCAAAGTGATTTTCATATTCATTTTGTTAGTGGTGTTTAGGTAGGAAACAAATTCTCAGCACTGGGACTCAGTACCAGTGTCATGGCCTTTGCTGTGTGTGCCGTGACACTTGTGCCATGCTTGCGGTTGCCGGTGGCAACGTGTTGCTGTTATGGCAGTGTGCGCCGTGACATGGTTGCCACGCATGCTGTTGCCGGTGGCAACGTGGTGGCTGGCGTTTGCACTTCCCCTTTAGTTGTGGCCTTACCCTGTCTGGTGACCTGTAAGGGTTAACCCCCTGATTGGGTGTGGTCACTAGATGCTTCTTATACCTGTGGCTTTTGGCCAAGAGTCAGTTGTAGTCCAGCCTTGGTGTGTGCTGGAGTTATGCACCTTGTCTGGATGTTCCATCTTCCTGTGTAAGGGCCACCTAGTGGGACACCGATGTCTCCAGCGATGTCTTCCCATTCTATCCTCCATGTTCCCCTACCTTACCTGTGTGGATGTTTGATGTGGGTTTATGTTCAGGGTTTGGTGTCTCGTCTTGTTGTTGTTACATGTCTGGTAGTTGGCGTTTTATGTCCAGCATGTATGCAAGTCGTACCCTGTTAGTTGTGCCTCCGGAAGGGGGCTCAATGGTTTCCCGGAGGGGTGAACCAGAAGCCAAGTCTGGGTGCTGTTGCTGGAATGTTTGTTCCTGTGTGTCAGTATGTACTGCATCCGCTTTGTGTTTGGATTGCAGTACATTTGTATGGGTTCCAGTTTACCTTGGTGTGGTGTTTATCTGTCATTCCACTTGGCTTCCTTTCTCTGCTGCTAGGCCATTTGAGACTCTTGTTCATCCGTGTCTGGGAAGAACAGGTCGTCTCTCCCCTGCTCCTATGTGAGGGATTATCAGGGTGACTCAGGGACAAATGTATCCTGGATTTGAGCCGTCCTACCATCCAGGTCCGCTCATACGGTGAGGAGTTAGGGTGAGGATTAGGGACACTGTAGGAGGTGACCTGCCCCCTGATCCTGGCATCCTGGCCTAGCTGCTTCCCTATTATACCTTACATTGTACGGTGGGGGGTTTCCCCCACTCCCCACCGTGACAACCAGACCATACAATGAAAACATTGTCCACATAGCGAAGGAATAACTGTAAATAGCGCAAGTATGGATTTTTCACTGAGAAAACATATTTGTCTTCAAACACTGCTAGGTACAGGTTTGCGAAGGTGCGCAACACAGGTGTGCCCATCGTTGTGCCATATATTTGCTTGAACCTTTTTTCACCAAAGCTGAATACATTGTTGCTAAATACAACATTTAGAGAATCAAATACAAATTGACAATAAAGGCCACTTTTTCCAGCATTGCCCAATATATCCAGACCTCACACCCGCACCATGTGAGATGTGGGTGTATAGGCTTTCAACATCTACAGACACTAGGCTAAACCCCTCCTGCCACTGAAAATACCTCAGGGCTAGGAGGAAGTCGCCTGTGTCACCTATATACACTCACCTAAAGAATTATTAGGAACACCTGTTCTATTTCTCATTAATGCAATTATCTAGTCGACCAATCACATGGCAGTTGCTTCAATGCATGTAGGGTTGTGGTCCTGGTCAAGACAATCTCCTGAACTCCAAACTGAATGTCAGAATGGGAAAGAAACGTGGGCTACAACAGCAGAAGGCCCCACCGGGTACCACTCATCTCTACTACAAATAGGAAAAAGAGGCTACAATTTGCACAAGCTCACCAAAATTGGACTGTTGAAGACTGTAAAAATGTTGCCTGGTCTGATGAGTCTCGATTTCTGTTGAGACATTCAAATGGTAGAGTCCGAATTTGGCGTAAACATAATGAGAACATGTATCCATCATGCCTTTTTACTACTGTGCAGGCTGGTGGTGGTAGTGTAATGGTGTGGGGGATGTTTTCTGGGCACACTTTAGTCCCCTTAGTGCCAATTGGCCATCGTTTAAATGCCACGGGCTACCTGAGCATTGTTTCTGACCATGTCCATCACTTCATGACCACCATGTACCCATCTTCTGATGGCTACTTCCAGCAGAATAATGCACCATGTCACAAAGCTCGAATCATTTCAAATTGGTTTCTTGAACAAGACAATGAGTTCACTGTATTAAAATGGCCCCCACAGTCACCAGATCTCAACCCAATAGAGCATCTTTGGGATGTGGTGGAACGGGAGCTTCGTGCCCTGGATGTGCATCCCTCAAATCTCCATCAACTGCAAGATGCTATCCTATCAATATGGGCCAACATTTCTAAAGAATGCTATCAGCACCTTGTTGAATCAATGCCACGTAGAATTAAGGCAGTTCTGAAGGCAAAAGGGGGTCCAACACCATATTAGTATGGAGTTCCTAATAATTCTTTAGGTGAGTGTAAGTGGGGGCTTTTTGGAGCAGTGGTCTGAGGAGCCAATGTATTTAGATAGAGGTTCAGTCACTGACCCGATCTACGCCACAATAGGGCGTCCGGGGGGTCGGGTCAGTGACCAGGATTTCCTTGCGATGCTCTGGTATCAATTTGTAGGTGATACTATCTGGGATAAAATCTGCCAAGATGTATCTATTTAAAAGCTCCTTCAATTGTGTATGTATAATCGGTGTGGGATCACTACTCAACTTCTCATATATGGCAGTATCACCCAACTGCCTATTTGCTTTCTGCAGATAATATTCCCTAGTCATCAACACTATATTCCCACCCTTGTCGGCTGGTTTTACAATAATATCATAAGTGGTACTATGCCATTGTAAAGCTTCTCTTTCCTGCTTGCTAATATTTTGATGCGCTTCAGGGTACACCAAAGCCTTGGCATCTCTGAGAACGTGCTTATAAAAAATATCTATACTGCTACCAGGGGACAAGGGTGGGAAATAGGTGGATTTCAGCCCTCCACTAAAACTGACAGTGTCAGCATCACCTGATATGACTTCACCCAAACTCATATCTGTGAGTAATTCCAAGCATGCAACCTCAGCATCATCTAACTTGTTATGAATATTAAATCCCCAATAATCAGTGTGTGCTGGAATCTCACCTTGTTTTTTGGTCTAATATGTAAGGGTGTTTCACTGAACATTTTTTTTTAAACCAAACTTGCAGATACACCTGTATAGGTCAATCTCGAATCCCACTGCGTCAAACTGTTCAACCAAACTGTACCCCAGCCCCCGATTAAGGACTGAGGCAGCTCATACGGAGTGAGAATAATTACAATGTTACTCTGAGGTGTGTTGGAGTCCAATTCTACTGTCACCATGAGACTTGTTTTTTCTTGCGCATTGACTTCCTGACACTTCTTGATTCTTTTTCTGCCCCCTCTTTTGATCTTGCCTCTAAAGGGTCTTTTCTTTCTGTTTGCTCAATGGGGCCATATAGATCATCCAAAGCCCTAGAGTCGGTGTCAGTGGTCCAATAATCTCTTCTTATCTTATCCTTCGCTGTGGGTGTTTTCTTCTGTGTTCTATACTCCCATTCCACTCGAAAATTTTACAATATCATAATCGCATTTGTCTTGGAGGAACTTATCCTTTTTCCTCTCCTTGATTTCAGTTTGTGTAAAAACTAGTTTCTTATTCAATTTCTTTTCAAAGGCTAATAATTGGCTCTCTGTTAGTCTGGTCTTTAACTCCTCTTTTGCTTTTATCAGGTCCCCATTAATTGTTGTATATTCCAATTCATCCCTCTACAATACCAATTGCAAGATCTATATAAAGATAAGACGGCATGTCCAGCTTCCAAAAAAGACGTAGTTCTTTATTCCAAAATAACACAGAATAAAAAGTCCAACACGGCAAGCAAGTCTACATGTTTTGAATGCTCTAATTCTGATCCTTATTCATGACAAGTTAGTTGCTGAATGGCTTACATACTTAAATAGCTTTGACATATCCAACTTTTTATGTGTATCTTTACTTTCATACTCACCTGGCATTTGGATAGTAGGCGGAACCCAATTTGTGTGTTCATTCCTGCTAATCTGAATCATCTGTGAGTGCCAGGAAGTTCTGCTATTCAGCTATTTAAGTATGTAGCCATTCAGCAACTAACTTTTCATGAATAAGGATCAGTATTAGAGCATCTGAAACATGTAGACATGCTTGCCGTGTTGGAGTTTTTATTCGGTGTTATTTTGGAATAAAGAATTACGTCTTTTTTGGAAGCTGGACATCCCGTCTTATCTTCATATAGTTCTAAACTGGTGCCTTTTCCAAACACAGTCCATGCTTCCATCGCAAGACTGACCAGGTGAGGGCTGCCTACAGAACTTTTTACAATTGCAGGATCTGCATGGAGAAGTTCACGTGGAGTTTTTTCAACTCTGTTACAAATGCGGGATCATCCTCGTATTGCATAAGGTCCTTATAAACACGCAGTCCCTTTGGGACCCTCTCGTTTTCTACATAAGACTGAAGGCAAATTACTGTCCAGAATAATCGGACAATTGTGTGATTTTATTTTCGAGAGCTTTAGTGCTCAGAGATTGTGATGTGTTTTTAACATTGCATTCAGTGAAGATGGCGTCCGCCCCCTTTCTGCTTGTTCACACAGGATACAACGTCTTCGAAGGTCAATGCAATTAATACCAAAGCACTTTCTTTCTATGCGTGCTCTGCCCCAATATATATTCCGCACACTGGTTACTATAAAGTAGAAAAGATGAAGTGGGCAGCACCGCTGAGTGCCTCTCTGTTTAAATCGCTGGCTCTCCGTGTATCCTATCAATGCAGCAATGTGGTGCACAGTCCATTTATACGTACAACGATGAATCTAGGTAAGTAGATGAAAGAAAATAGACGGCACTCACCGCTGCGGGGTTCATTCCTTTATTCTTGACATATGCTGGATACAAGTTGAATGTATGCATCAGAGCTGGGGCGGACTGTTCCTACACAGAATGCTGAATGGCGATGGCCGTTCCGCGCTAACTGCGCTTCCTCGGGCCAATAGCTTAGTGCGCAGGTCTGCGCTCTTTTCTAGCGTCATCACTCACAATTTTCATAGTAACCATTGACGCTTTTTTGATTAGTTAAAAACATACATATACTGCTACTTAAAACAATTCTCATTATATAAAGACACTTAAGTAATTTCTCTCATTTAAACCCAGGGGTCCCATGGCTGCAGTCAGAATAATCCACCTAGCCTCCCTTTGTAGTAAAAGGCGGCATTTATCTCCACTCTGCTGCATGTTTGGAATAAGTTTAATACCGGCAAAGGTGAGGCAATTCGGATCTATCCATGGGCCTCTCGTCACATGGTTAATTAATCTGGGACATCCCTTTCCTGTTCTTACAGAGTTAGTTAGAAGTACGTTCTGTGTAAAGAAGACCACAAACTGGTTAACAGGGAGAAAATTTGTAGGTAATTACAGGGGCGGTAATTGTTCGCTTTGCAGGTACAACAGCCAAAAAAAGTTCTTGATGCTCAGAGGTATCCAGCACGGAGTGTCCCAATTCATCACATGCAGGAGCAACTACGTGGTTTACATAGTTTTATGCTGCTGTGGAGCTTTTTATAAAGGGAAAACAATAAGACCCCTCTTTGAAAGATTTAGAGAACATCGCAACTCTGTAAGAACAGGAAAGCGATGTCCCAGATTAATTAACCATGTGAAGGGAGGCCCATGGATCTGATCCGATTGCCTCACCTTTGCTGATATTGAACTTATTCCAAACATGCAGCAGGGTGGGGATAAACACCACCGTTTACTACAAAGGGAGGCTAGGTGGATTATTCGGACCGCAGCCATGGGTCCCTTGGGTTTAAGTGAGAGAAATTACTTAAGTGTCTTTATATAATGAGAATTGTTTTAAGTAGCAGTATATGTGTGTGTTTTTAACTAATCAAAAAAGCGTCACTGGTTACTATGACAACCGTGAGTGATGACTCTAGAAAATAGCGCAGACCTGCGCACTAAGCTATTAGCCGGAGGAAGCGCAGTTAGCGCGAAACGGCCGTCGCCATTCAACATTCTGTGTAGGAACAGTCCTCCCCAGCTCTGAAGCATACATTCAACTTGTATCCAGCATATGTCAAGAATAACGGAATGAACCCCACAGCGGCGAGTGCCGTCTACTTTCTTTTATCTACTTACCTGGATTCTCTGTTGTGAGTAAATTTTTTTGCCGAATTAACCCCTGTAACACGGCATCTGAGGAGTTTAATGATTGGGGGTGCCACAATCACCGTTCCCAGTCATTGCACCTGTTACTTACAAAGAAATGCGCTTTTTAGAGAAGCAATTAAAAGCAGCTGAATCAAATTTTTTTAAAGTTAGCTCAACACTAGTCATGTCAAACTAATTTAATACGTTTCTATGATGAAGTTCTTGACTTGAGAGGGGTGAGTCATATATCTTGACTTCTCCGAAGCATTTGATAGTGTGCCACATCATAGGCTAGTATATGCAATGAGAATGCTTGGACTGGGAGAAAATGTCTGTATGTGGGTAAGTAACTGAATCAGTGATAGAAAACAGAGGGTGGTTATTAAAGCTACATACTTAGATTGGTTCACTTTTACTAGTGGAGTACCACAGGGGTCAGTATTGGGCACTATTATCTTCAATATTTTTACTAATGATATTGTAGAAGGCTTGCACAGTAAAATATAATTTTTTCGCGGATGACACTAGAATGTGTAAAGTAATTAATATGTTAAAGGACAGTATACTGCTACAGGTGGATCTGGATAGATTGGAGGCTTGGGCAGAAAGTGGCAGGTAAAGTTTAACATTAACAAATGCAAGGTTATGCACATGGGAAGGAATAATACAAGTCACCCGTACATACTAAATGGTAAAATGTTAACTGACTTTTTAATGGATTTCAATAGCTTTTTTTTATAACTGAGATGACACTGTCACGTGTGTGATCAGAGTCATTTTAAGCTTGGCTACATCTGTATGTTACTATGTAAAAAGTATATAATTTTCCTATTTTCTATAATGAGAGCTCTGACAGTCCAGGAAGCTGTTGCAGTCCACTATCTTGAAAAAGATCCTACTGACAACAGCTCCATTGCTGGATTATAGGACTAGATCTAAATATTCTATTCTCTCATTAGACACGGTGCCTGTGGACTTCAAGCCCCAGTCATTAAGGTTAACTCATGATTCACTTATATTAGTGAACTCATGAACGGAGTCAACTGATTCCTCCTAAATGAAAATGAAATCATCAATGTATCTCTTAATAATTTATATAAGCGGACAATAGGCGTGAAGAATAAATGAAATGGTCTTCAAAATCCCTCATATATAGGTTTGCAAAACTGGACGTGAAAGATATTTGAAGATATACTTGACCCTAAAATTGGAAGGCATTGTGTTGTAAAATAAAATGCATGCTCTTTTGGATAAATTATCTATGTTGTTCAGACATATAGGTGTCTGGAAGGAACTTACAATGGGAACACTCTTGATAACCATTATTGTTATTGGAGTACTGTAGGGGGCACAATTACTATTGAGAACAGTCTGGAAACACTATTACAATGGGGGGGGGGGGGGGGTCTATCTGTATGGCAATATTATTTTGCAGTACAGTGTTTGTGGGAATTGCAATGCACATTGGGCATAATATTGGGAGTGGCAGCAGGATAACAGGATGGGAAGATGATGAAAAAGTGAAGAACCAAAGATGTCTGTTTAAGAAATTCTGCAGAGAGGAGACACAGCTGAAAGAAATCGACATGGAGGCCTGGGCCAAATGGAGAAAATGAGGAAAGAGAATGTCTTCATCAGAGGAGACATCATTGGTGTGTGGTGTTGTCTTCTCCTATATGTTTTGCAGCGCTGTATGTACTGCAACAAAACAAAAAAATATATATATGTCTCGTTATATGATTTTTGTGCAGGAGGATGTTTCTTTGAGCAGGATGGGCAAGACATGAAGTTATACAAGCTCCAGCAGATGCTACCAGTCCCAGTACACTAACTGCCACTGTGCTGTACTGATGAAACCTGACTTTCTATCTAGTAATTCAATCTATATAACTAAATATATCCCTAAACTATCCCTGCAACACCCTACAATGGCTGGCTTGTATCTGAAATTAGTGTGTGCCAGAGAAATGGCACATACGTCCCCTCATATCACTGACTGAGCTCACAAAGGCTTCCATGATTTACACCTAGCATAGAAGCTAATTGATCAGCCAATATGCTGATTGACTGTCAGGCTGCCACGCAAACCATGGTGGGCAAGACTGCTGACCAGGACCACTCCCAAAGACATTTGATCCTCAGTCTTCATTTTCCCTTCCTTGTTTCCCATGCATTTTAACAGTAAAGCGAGAGGTGCCATTTAGCTAGATTTGCCCAAAGCAGATCACCAATCTTTTGGATTAATTTAACAGAATTTTTGTGACATTTGTGACAAATCCAACAAATTTAGAATCGATTTGCCATCCAGGTCTATATCTATAACTTGCGGGCATCTGCTATGTCTTGATGGTAGAAGGTTTCTACACCAACATAGAAAGGTGTTTTTCAGATTAGGTGTTTAAAAGGGGTCTGGAATCTGGATGCATTTCTCCAATGAAACAATTTACAGTTAGATTGGAGTCAGGAAAGATATTTTTTCCCTAAGATGAGGAAAATTGGTTTCTACTTCATAAGGGTTTATTTTATTTTTTTGCCTTCTTCTGGATCAACTTCGGAAGACGATAGATAGGCTGAAATAGATTGTATGTATAGTTTTTTTCATCCTTACCAACTATTTTACTGTGCTTACTAATCTGAAATGTGATGTTTATATGTCGCTGCCTTTGGCTGCGACCTGTAATTCATATTCAGTTTGCTGGTCAAGCATGCTCAGTTCTAGTGCTGCGAATTATAGGAGGTTGAAATTGGAAACTAATGTGAGAGGCATAAAAGTGACCACAATACAAAATGTATATAATGGGGGAGCCAGGGAAACATGGCGGAGGAGAACAGTCTGGAATAGATGTCAGCAATGTAAAGTGGGGACTGTAGTCTGCTACCCACATGGGCTGCTGGGGAAAAGGTCACTGTTACTGCACCCGAGGAGGAATACATAGGAGGTAACAGTGTGAAAAAAAAAGTCCATGAAGATTTAGTGTTAGTATTGTTCTGCTTGTCTGTGTGCAGTGACTCTAAAGCCTCGTTGGATGGCCTTTTAACTCTTCTGCCATAGCTCAAAAAACTGCACGTTACACACTAGGCTTATGCTGTATTTCATAATATATCTTTTTAAATTAATATGTTTTTATAGTTTTATGATTTATTGTACAGTCCTTATGCTTGTAACTTTCATAAAAAAATTAGGAAAATTGTCATTGCTACTGTCAACGACTTTAAATTGCTGAGCCAACGGAAATAAAAAGTGTAAGTATAATAGCAGGATGTGGGCACTTGTATGTATTTGTGGATTCCAGGTTTCGAGAGTTATTCCATTGCCATAGACTGGAAGCTTAGAATTCTCACTGAATATTTGTATTACTGTTAATTCTGAATCAATTTGGCATTGAGACTGAGAGTTGCTGGAATGGATTCCTCTTCCTTTCATATCCCAAAGGTATGTGTTTGCTTCTTTCCCTGTCAATTAATTTTTCCATTTTGGCAGAAAAAAAAAAATATATAGCTATGACAAGGGGCCCAGGTGCAAGAAGAAGATACAGAATTTTTCTAGAGTGACTTCTAGATTTAAAGCTAAAGGCCCATTTCAAGATCTTGCACCAAACTGGAAATATGCCAGTCACATTTTCCTTAATTTGTTGTTGCTGCTTTCATATAAAGCTGTTTTAGAATTGCAGCTATGCTTGTCCTGTGCTGCAATTTTTGTGAAGTATACAAACATTGATAACCCTGGGTTCACACCTGAGCGTTCTGAAAGGAGAGCTCTGTATGCGCGATTGTACCGGCGTTTGCAATCGCGCATACAGAGACAAGCGAACGCCCATTTTCGCGCGTTCCCGAATGTCTATGTACGGGAACGCGCGACAAAACGCCCCAAAGAAGCTCATGTACTTTTTTGAGCGTTGGGCGTTTTACAGCGCGATCGTACGCGCTGTAAAACGCTCAGGTGAGAACCATTCTTATAGGGAATCATTGGTTTCTCCTTGTTGAGCGTTTTACAGCACGTAGGAATGCGCTGTAAAACGCTCAGGTGTGAACCCTACTTTCACACTTGCGTTTTTCTTTTCCGGCATAGAGTTCCGTCACAGGGGCTCTATACCGGAAAAGAACTGATCAGTTTTTTTCCCCATGCATTCTGAATGGAGAGAAATCCGTTCAGTTTGCATCAGGATGTCTTCAGTTCAGTCGTTTTGACTGATCAGGCAAAAGAGAAAACCGCAGCATGCTACGGTTTTCTCTCCGGCAAAAAAAAAACTGAAGACTTGCCTGAACGCCGCTGCAGATCGGCGGATCCGGCGGCCAGTTCCGACGACGGAACTGCCTGCCGGATCACACTGCCGCAAGTGTGAAAGTAGCCTAATGTACCACTGTAATCCATGATTTCTCCATGTAAGAAGGCCATTTTACCAAGCACAACACATTTCTTTTATGTTGAAATATTTAAATTATTATTACTATTTTTTTATTTTTTATCTTTGGATGGTTTACAAAAAAGCTTTAAGTGGTCACAAGAACACAGAGTCGTACATATCGGTTTTACAGTCCTAGTAATGCCAGGAAATAAACTGAATCAGTTTTAGGTCTAGAACTCATATGCAAACTCATGGGTTTTCATGGTTACAAATTACAAACAAACCCTTGCTACTCTGATTACATTTACCCCTCCCTCACTTTCTTTTTTTTTTTTTCTCACATACAATTTGGAGGCTAGCAATTAGTAACTGATTATGTACAGTGCAGGGGCGTCATTAGGTCAAAACATTCGGGACTGGAGCCCCAAATGTTTTGTCCAGTGCCCCCGAATGTTTATGCTGGTGGTGAGCATAGGCGTTAAGGTTCTGTCAGGGCCGGGAAGCGCTATACTCACCTTTTCTTCCTGGTCCTCGGCACTCCACTGTGAAGGCTGCACACAGTGTGAGGCCGCGCTGTGACCTCACTCTGTGCGTGCCCACACAGCAGACTATACAAGAGGATTACCGACTGGTGAAGAGCGGCAGCATCCGGAGCAGGAACGGTAAGTGCTTTTTTGTTTTTTATTTTATTTGGGGGCTGATGGAGGCACTGGGGGCGGAAGAGGGGCACTGGGGCTGAAAAGAGGCTGCTGGGGGGCTGATATGAGGCAAGGGGGCTGAAGAGAGGCACTGGGGGCTGATATGAGGCACTGGGGCTGATATAAAGCACTGGGGGATGATATGAGGCACTAGGGGGCTGATATGAGGCCATGGGGGGTGATATGAGGCACTGGGGGCTGAAGAGAGGCACTGGGGGCTGAAGAGAGGCACTGGGGACTGATATCAGGCACTGGAGGCTGATATTAGGCACTGGGGGGCTGAAGAGGGGCACTGGGGGGCTGAAAAGAGGCACTGGGGGCTGAAGAGATGCACTGGGGTGCTGAGATGAGGCACTTGGGGCTGATATGAGGCACTGGGGGATGGAGAGAGGCTGCTGAGGGGCTTCAGAGTGGCACTGGGGGCTGATATGAGGCACTGGGGGGCTGAAGAAGGACACTGGGGGCTGAAAATGGGTACTGGGGGGCTGAAGAGGGGCACTGGGGGCTGATATGAGGCACACTGGGGGGCTAAAGAGAGCCACTGGGGGCTGATATGATGCACTGGGGCTGATATGAGGCACTGGGGCTGATATGAGACACTGGGGGCTGATATGAGACACTGGTTGCTGATATGAGGCACTTGGGGCTGGAGAGAGGCTTCTGGGGGGCTGAAGAAGGGCACTGGGGGCTGATATGAGGCACTGGGGGCTGAAGAGGGGCACTGGGGGCTGATATGAAGCACTTGGGGCTGATATGTGGCACTGGGGCTCTTATCTGAGGTCTGATTTGGGTCTTATTAACATTGGGGGTCTTATTGAGCTGTCAGCTGAGGTCTGATTAACATTGGGTGCCTGATTGGTGTGTAATGAAAAATATTTTTTTCTTATTGTCCCCCTCTAAAACCTAGGTGCGTCTTATGGGCCGGAGCGCCTTATAGGGTGAAAAATATGGGTAAGTTTAAAAAGTATTTCTTCTCCCTTCATTAAATTGATAGTGAGGGTCTGTATGTTTGTATGTAGAGTGTATTTGTGTATATGCGTGCGTGCGTGCGGTGTGTGTGTGTTTGTGCTTTAGGGTGCACACCCTAATGCAATAGGCTGCGCACGCCTATGCTGGTGGGATTTTTTATTTTATTAGGCTATTCCTAGCCGTCTGGGCAATCCCACAGATCATCCCCCAAAACTCCTTGTACTTGTTCCGCTACTTGCAGGTTGCACGGGCATAAGTTCAGAACTTCAGTCACTTCGGTCCGAAGTTCTGAACGCATGCGCACGCAGCCTGCAAGTAGCGGAACAAGTACAAGGGGGGTTGATGGGTTCCAACTTCTGTGATTAGTTTATAGTTGGTAAGTTTGCTTAATTTGAATAAGGCTGACCATAGGTTAGGATGATCTGTGGGGTTGCCCAGACAGCTAGGCCCTTAACTGTAGTTATTAACCCCTTTCAGCAGTCCCCCATTCACTAAAGAGGTGACTGCTGAAAGGGGTTAATACCTACTGTGAAGGCACCAGATGCCGAAGAGGGCGTGGCTTCATGGGGTGGGGGTGTGGCTTCATGTGGGCTCGTGCCCCGGATGTCTTCAGACCCTAGCAACGCCCCTGGTACAGTGGGTTTAGGAACCTCTCCAAATGCTTTACTGATCACACCTCATATTTGCACTGTAGTTTTAGGTGACAGATGCTTCTTTTAGTAACTTACATTTTTTATGGTGCTTGGTTAATTAGAATTAGAGATGGCCTTGCGGTTCGCCCGTTGGTCGTTTCCGGCAAACTTTGCGCGTCCGCGATTTGCTGAACATGCGATCAAATGGCGATGTCCACCGGCGCCATATTCTTTTGCATTTCCCAGAATTTTGACCCTTGACACATCCATCAGGTGGGACAGGATAGCCAACTAAGATGTTTCAGCACATGGACACACCCCCACCCTATAACATAACTCGATCTGGCAGCCTTTTTGCATTCTGTGTTTTGCCAGTGTAGGGAAAGGTTGCTTTATGGAGCAGGGGCAGGCTGTTAGGGACACCAAACGCTAGCTAATAGGGCCACAAAAGTCTTTTTAAGGACTGGTATGAGTGTGCTATCGATAGGTGTCATATACTGAGGTGTGTGATATAATATAATTTCTAGCATAGAAAGTATATTATAGTGTATAGTGTATTGTGCAGCAGTTGTCTGCAGTTCTGCTGCGATACCGCAGCTATATAGAGGGACAAGCACTATTGGAACACTATTGGCCCCTTCAGCATACAGTCCCATGTAAAATACATCACGCCCTGCCTTCAGCCCCTCCAACATACAGTCCCATGTAAAATGCAAAACTCCCCCGGCCTTCAGCCCTTCCAGCATACAATCCCCATGTAAAATAATATCACCCCTCCTGCCTTCAGCCCCTCCAGCATAAAGTCCCAATGTAAATAATATAATATCACCCCCCTCTCTTCAGACCCCTCTAACAGTCTCCACTTGTACAAGGATTATTCCTCCTCCCTTCAGCCCCTGCAACCCCCCCAAGTACACATAACAGTCAATCTTCTCCTCCAAATACTGACCTGTAGCTTTTGCTCCTCTCTCCAATATCCTGCTCTGTTGAATTTCCTGCATATCTTGAGGCCCCGCCCCCTGTATGATGAGACTCCGCCTCTTTCCCGACATCATACCTCCCTAGAGCAAATCTATTCCAGCGCTCTACTATCTCATAGGCTTCAGACCCCTAGCCTGAAGCCTATGTGAAGGATCGCATAAGGAGTTGGCAGATGGCAGTGCAGCATGGAGGTGATCATTAGGGTGTGCCCAGGCACACCCGGCGCACCCCGTGCACACGCCTATGATCTGCACCCTCCTCATTTTCTGCTGTGTGCACCCCCCAAAGGCACCACCGCCATAGCCCCTCCACTCGAGTCAGAGGAATTATTTTCTCCTCCGTTATTTTCTTCTCCTCCGTGACTGGCAAAGGTGACGATGATGACGTGTCGATGAACGTCACATGGGTGCCCACAAGAGAGGAAGAGGAGGGCAGTTCAGAGGGAGAGAAGGAGCAACAGAGAGGGAGAAGAAGGAGGAGAAGGAAGAGAAGCAGGCAGAGCTCGCAGGGCACAGGAGGCAAAAAGCATACTGCAAATGTATCTGGAGCAAGCCATTCACCATGCACGGTCACTTCTGGCGCTCCCAGGATGAGGGTACATGGCTCCGCAGTGTGGGCTTTTTTTAACATGTCAGCTGCTGACAAACAATAGTGTTTCCATCTGCAGCCTGTGCTGTCAATGCATAAGTCGCGTTAAGCCCAACACTCACCTAGGGACGACCACCTTAAGAAGCCACCTGGCCTCCCGTCACCGAGCCCAGTGGGAGCAACGCCGTCAGAACCCACGTCCTGCCTATTATCCTTCTTCTCCCATTTGTCCTTCACTCCACTTTCCACCGCGCTGTCGTCATGTTCATCTGGCAAAAGGCAGGCTTCCGTGGCACAAATGTTTGAGCATAAAAAGTTGATGACGCCGGATAACCCTCTTGCCCAATGGCTGACCGCTGGCTTGTTGGAACTGATAGCTCGCCAACTAATGCCATATAAACTTGTGGACTCCGAGGCCTTTAGAAAATTTGTGATAATTGGCACACTGCAATAGAAGGTCCCCGGAGGGAAATATTTCTCCCAGAAGGGCATCCCAGAGCTATATGGCCACGTTCAGCGGCAAGTGAATTTATCTCTGGCACAGTGTCGGTGCCAAGATACATATGACTTCAGACACGTGGTCAAGCAAACATGGGCGGGAAAGGTACATAACTTTTACTCCCAACTGGGTGAACCTTCTGACGGCCGTCAAGCATGTTACCCATGGCTATCGTGTGGATTTGGTGTTACCGCCACAGATTGCATGCAGGCCTGCCTCTTCTTCTCCTGCTAATACTTTACCCTCAGTCTCCTCCTCGGCTGACTCCTCCTTTCCCACTGCTACTGCATCTTCTGCTGCCCCTCCAAAGCTCCCCAGAACCTATTCCCATGCTGTGCTGTCGCTGTTGTGCCTGGAAGCCAAGAGCCACAACGGTCCTGCCCTGCTTTAAGCTCTGCGGTCACAGGCCGATCAGTGGCTAACCCCGCTCATTTTAACAGTTGGTAAAGTGGTGTGCGACAATGATGCCAATCTGCTTAGCATGCTGAAACAGTCGTGCAGCGATTCGTTGCCAAATACCCCGGGGTCCAGGACATCTTGCGGCAGGCCAGGACAATCTTACCATTTTAGAAGATCTTACACGGCCATGGCTTGCCTTGCTGATATTCAGCGGCGATACCACCTGCGCATCAGAAGTCTTATTTGTGACAGCCCGACGCGCTGGAACTCCACCTTGTATATTTTTGATAGGTTGCTCCAGCAACAAAGTGCTGCTAACGACTACCTGTACGAACTCTGCAGCAGGACAGGTTCTGGGGAGCTTGGTTCCTTTTCACCGTGCCAGTGGCTGCTCATGCGCGATGCATGCAGACTTCTGCGGCCATTTGATGATATCACCAAACTGGTCAGTCGCAGCCAGGCCACCAACGGTAACATCGTACCTTACACTTTCTTTCTGGAGCATGCATTGCGTCGTGTCATTGATCAAGCCGTTGAGGAGCAGGAACTGGAAGATGAGGAGGGGGGGGCTACTCCATCTGAGACAAGTCAGCAGAAGTCTGAAGAGGAGTCAGAGAAGGATAATGGCTTGGAAGAGGAGGAGGAGCAAGAAACTTTAAACTTTTCGGGGCTCCCTGGTGTTGTCCGTGGCTTGGGGGAGGAGACAAAGGACAACATTCTCCTGGGCTATGAGCAGAAGCCAGGGCGCTCCACCGTTTCCAATTTGTTGCAAATAGGGGCCTTCATGCTCCAGTGTTTGAAGAGGGACCCCCGTATAAAAAGCATAAAGGGCAAGGACCAGTACTGAGGGGCAACGTACTTAGACCCCAGGTGCAAACACAAAATGGCAGACATGTTACCAGTATCACAGAGGACTGGCAGAATGCAGCATTTCAAGGTCTTGCTGTGAGAGATGCTGCATTCTGCTGCTGCGGGAGCTGGCAGAGGAATTTCCAGCCACAGCGAAACAGGTTTGAAGATGTGTTGGTCACTTCAGTTATGAGTTCATTCTTGCAGCAAACCCATCGAAAGCCGCCCTCCGGATCCAGTCTCGAATGCCTAGACTGACAGGTGTCCTACTAACGGCCGATGTGGACACTCTGAGAAGAGAGGAAACTCTGGACTACTGGTTGTGCAGGCTTGACCTGTGGCCAGAGCCTCCACAATTTGCCATGAAACTCTTGGCTTGCCCCTTGTTGAGTGTCCTGTCCGAAAGGATGTTCAGCGCAGCAGTGGGGATCATGACAGATGAGTGCACTCACCTAGCTCACAACAGTGTGGACTACCTCACATTTCTAAAAATGAATGAGGCATGGGTCTCTGAGGAATTCAACACCTGTGATGACTACGTGTAATTGAATTTCCTCATGCCAGCCCACATATATATCCGACACCACCCAGAACAAAGAATGGTCCTTGCCTTATGTATATACAGCAGCATAAAAGGTATTTTCTGTCAGGTGAATACCTAATTTTTGGGGCCTCTACTCCAGTGGCCTACAGTAAAATTGTTATATGGTGACCATCTAATGTACCTCCAGCCACATAATCACAAGTTCTTTTCTGTCAGGTGAATTGCAAATTTTTGGGGCCTGTACTCCAGTGGCCTACAGTAACATTTTTATCTGATGACCGCCTAATATACCTCAAGCCACATCATTACAAGTTCTTTTCTGTCAGGCGAATGCCTAATTTTTGGGGCCTGTACTGGCCTACAATAAAATTTTTAGCCAGTGATCGCCTAATGTACCTCCAGCCACATAAACACAAGTTCTTTTCTGTCAGGTTAATGCCTAATTTCTGGGGCCTGTACTGGCCTACAGTAAAATTTTTAGCCAGTGACCACCTAATGTACCTCCAGCCAAATAATCACAAGTTCTTTTCTGTCAGGTTAATGCCTAATTTTTGGGGGCTGTACTGGCGTACAGTAAAATTGTTACCCAGTAATCACCAAATGTACCTCTAGCCACATTGTACTGAGACCAATCTCGCCACATTGCATTGGAGAAGCCTGGTTGCCCTCCTGCTTCCTTTAGACTATGGCCCCATGTTGAAACACTTGATTTTCCCCTGCAAAGACTATGTGAAAGAATTTGGCTCCATGGCATTTGAACTGTATTTGTGTAGTCTGAGTGCCATTCTCCTAATATTATGCACTCAGACCGGAGCTATCTGGGCATATGTTAAATGTCTATGTTTTATGCAATAGCTGTACAGTTAAATATTCTTATGTCTTTTATTGTCTTTTGCTACCATGTGGCTAATGAAGTTTTGCCTCTGCCCTTGGAGATAAATTGGATTACTTCCCAATTGTCTCCAGGACAGAAGACATTGTGTAAAACTGTGTATTCTCCTGCCTGTGATAATTACATTAACCCATTGTGTGAGGTAATTATATCACAGGCAGAGGGGAGGATTTTGTATGGGAGTGTCTGAGTGTATTGTACGGGGTAACTGGTTGTTTTACAAAACCCTGTAGGTGGTACTAATGTGTAAGAATGTGTATATAAGAACAATAAACACACATTCCTGGCTGTCCACTGCTTGACCCTCAACACATAGCTTGGTCTCATTCTTGGGGGGATTCACTGTATGCTGTTAGAGACTGATTGCTTGGAGTGTAAGCCGCTTCGGTGCGTTTCCTATTCGTCTGCTAGCAGCTATTTGTGAGGTTCCGTTCAGGAGTTTGGTGTTCTGTAAGTAGCTGTGCCTGTAGCTCTGGAAGGGGAAGATCCCTAAACGGTTTTAACCCCTTTTATGCCCGGGGTGCCGTTACAATTGGTGGCAGCAGTGGGATACGATGAGGAAGACCTGGATGGCAGGGATGCATTAAGGAAAGGCATCTTGTACCAGGCCCTGAATAATGTACAATACCAGCAAGGCGAGAGTCTCCCCAGTGAAGAGCAGCAATTGCAGAAGCAAGTGGCCCTGCGGATACACTTCCTGAGAGAGCAGCCCCTGGAGGAATGGGTGAAGGAACTAGAGCACCGGGTATGGCAGGAGCTATGGCTGGAGGATGCCTACAAGGCGCTCTGGTGGTATATGGCACAGTATACCCTGGACAGCTGAGCATGACAAGCCAGAGGGAGAGGAGTTTGATGGTCCTGGCTTGTTATGGGAGTCCTTTGCAGAGCCTGACTTCGGGAGCCCTGCACAGTCCAGACTTCAGGACATTTTCTACAAGAGGGAGCCTAGGCAGGATTGGGATGACCCCCATGAGGTAGAGAAAGACCTGGCTCACCTAGCAACCCTGGAGTGGGAACTGGAGCAGGACTACCGAGATCTCTTCTACTCCAATGGGAAGGGTCAGCAGGACAGCAAGATGACAGACCCGGATCCAGACCCTCTCAGCTGGGCAGATATTGTGGAGTGTTACTGGGAAGAACCCCAGGTGGCCGGTGGAGATGGGACCGACCAGTCCTGCAGGGAATTGGGAGCCCAGTCTCCATTCCCCAGCGGCCGTGTGATTTACAGGGAATTGGGAGCCCAGTCTCTATTCCTCAGCGGCAGAGTGTCCTACAGGGAATAGAGAGCCCAGTCTCCTTTCCCCAGCAACAGGACACTGTATTGGAAGCGGAGACAGTCGGTCTCCCTCCCAGAGGCTGGAAGTATGTATGGGAGAGGAGCTTGTTACCCCCTCTCCCTATTGACAGTGTGAATTGCAGGGAATTGGGAGCCCAGTCTTCATTCCCCAGCGGCCGTGTGATTTACAGGGAATTGGGAGCCCAGTCTTCATTCCCCAGCGGCCGTGTGATTTACAGGGAATTGGGAGCCCAGTCTCCATCCCCCAGTGGCAGTTTAACGCACCAGGGGGAGACAGTAAGCCCCACAACAGTGCAGATGGGACCGTGGTCTCTGCACCCACAGCACAGGGGGTAGGGACAGTCGGTCCTGTCCCCCAGCAAAAAGGCTGTTTAGTCAAAGGGGAGACAGTCGGTCTCCCCCACAGCAGCATGGTGGTCTATCTAAAGGGGAGACAGTTGGTCTCTCCCTACAACAGCAGAGCTGTGCATCTAAAGGATGAGACAGTCGGTCTCCCCCTCCAACAACCAGGCTCCAACCAGGCTACTTCCGTGGTAGCACTGGCACCAGGGCAGAGTACCGCTGGTCTCTGCCAACTCAGCAACCCACCAAGGCGGTCTACCAGTCCCCCACACAGCCGTAGTGAGGCACCTGGACATGGACAAGTTTCTCCCTTGCTCAGGTGTAGTAACCATTTATTGTGGGTGGGCTGTACTGCTGTTTATGTTTTGTGGGTGGGCTGCTGGACTAACAAGGGCACTGACTGGGAGGAAGTCAGATACCCTGTTAGTTTGATTGGAAAAGGGGAGAAATGTGACAAGACCAATCTCGCCACATTGCATTGGAGAAGCCTGGTTGCCCGCCTGCTTCCTTTAGACTATGGCCCCATGTTTAAACACTTGATTCTCCCCTGCAAAGACTATGTGAAAGAATTTGGCTCCATGGCAATTAAACTGTATTTGTGTAGTCTGAGTGCCATTCACCTAATATTATGTACTCAGACCGGAGCTATCTGGGGATATGTTAAATGTCTATGTTTTATGCAATAGCTGCACAGTAAAATATTCTTATGTCTTTTATTGTCTTTTGCTATCATGTGGCTAATTAAGTTTTGCCTCTGCCCTTGGAGATAAATTGGATTACTTCCCAATTGTCTCCAGGACAGAAGACATTGTGTAAAACTGTGTATTCTCCTGCCTGTGATAATTACATTAACCCATTGTGTGAGGTAATTGTATCACAGGCAGAGGGGAGGATTTTGTGTGGGAGTGTCTGAGTGTATTGTACGGAGTTACTGGTTGTTTTACAAAACTCTGTGGGTGGTACTAATGTGTAAGAATGTGTATATAAGAACAATAAACACACGGCTCTGGCTGTCTACTGCTTGACCCTCAACACAGAGCTTGGTCTCGTTCTTGGGGGGATTCACTGTATGCGGTTAGAGACTGATTGCTTGGAGTGTAAGCTCTAAACAGTTTTAACCCCTTTTATGCCCGGGGTTGCCGTTACACACATTATCACAAGTTATTTTCTGTCAGGGAATGCCTTAAGTTTTGGGGCCTCTGCTCCAGTGGCCTACAGTAAAATTGTTATATGGTGACCGTGTAAGGTACCTCCATCCACATAATCACAAGTTCTTTTCGGTCAGGTTAATGCCTAATTGTTGGGGCCTGTACTGGCCTACAGTAAAATTTTTATCTAGTGACCACCAAATGTACCTCTAGCCACATCATCACAAGTTCTTTTCAGTCAGGTAAATGCCTAATTTTTGGGGCCTGTACTCCAGTGGCCTAAAATAAAAAATTTCTAGGCTCCAACAGGGCACATTTTTAAGAGTTTCCACTTTAAGAAGCATAAAATTGGCCCCTGATTAAAATATATATTTTTTGTGGGAATTCTTGCCAATAATCCCACTCTGGTATGTCACTGTCCTTGTTGTGGGAATATTTGAGCATTTCTAATAAGTATTTGGTGGCTGCAAATATGACCTGAAAGTTTTTTGTGGTTCGCCTGCCATTTAAGTCATTTGATCGCGAATGCGCGTCCGTGAACCGTCCTGGCCGATGTTCGTCCATCACTAATTAGAATTTCCTGAAGATTATATCATCCAACACAATCATACATGGCTATTAGTCAAAGGCTTATCTGAAAAAAATATAATTATATATTGAATAGTAATATAATTTTGTCATAGACTAAAATTTACTGAGGGCGATTGGTTAATTAAACTTAAACTGCCTAAATTATCTGGATTCTTACACATATAATTTTCTCTATGCTCTTATATTTCTTCATTTAGCTCATAGTCCAAATCAAGACTTGATAAAGAAAAAATAAGCAACTCTAAAGATTGCATAAACAGCCCAAAAGCATATGATTTATTTTCATCACTGGCAAATTCTTCTTACATTACATTTCAATAAAACTCCACGGCCCTCTGTGTATAAGCAATCAATGGGTTAAGATAGATCAGTAGCGTATGTTCCATGACCCCGGAATGCTTTATAAAATGTACTCATTACCATCCGAGCAAGCGAATGAGTAGCTGTGTGCTGCAGCTTAAGCGCTGATGGGATTGTGTGTAAGCCCTAACGTGGCCGAGGTATTTAAATTTTGATTTTTGTAATGGGTTTTGACATGTTTCATTTCCTCCGAGGGAGCACTGGAGACCTCTGAAAGTAAATGTTGCTAAAAAGTCATCAAGCCAGAATATTAAAATGCCATCAAATGAAAATTTCACTAATGCGATCGGCCAGGGCATCAGGTACCAGAGCGAAAAGGGGAGAGGCAAAGGTCCCGATTCTTATAGTGAAACATTATTTGTTCCTCTTGGCTGACTGTTTCTCCAAATAAATTATTTAAAGTCTTATTTCTTTTTCTCATGGGCCTTTTAAAGTCCAACATCGCTGTGATTTTATTTATTTTTTTCCGCTGGAGCCCTGTTTGCATTGGTTCATATAGCAAGGTGGCTTTATTCTGCTGCATGATCTTACTCCTTATGCCAAATCCTATCTATATTAATATTATTCTGCTGATGAAGTTAATTACTAACCAGTGGGGATGCGTAATGTGAATACTTAATTCTTGAATAAGCAATCCATAGCAAACAGAGCAGATGCACGCGAGACTATGGATTTGTCTAAGATTAGTGTATGCATTGTGATGCTTAACCTTTGTCTTTGAAACATACTTGGTTTTTAACAGCTCAGATCTATCTTTAATGTTTGAAAATGCAATTTTTTCTATTGACTGTATGGTATTATGGCTTGTAGCAGGTATCTTTTGTTACTCTTGGGAGATGTATACTTTATTTAAAAATACATTTATGCGCTAAAGATGAGCACAGTCGGGTAATGCACATGATAATTAGATAAGATGAGCAGAGTCGGGTTAATGTTCATGATAATCAGATGGGTGTGTTAACTGATTTTTGTGTATTAGTCAGTATAGAGACACCAATGATTGCTAAATTACTAAATTGCTCAAATTCTATGACCTGGACCCAGAGGAGCGTTGCCTGGTCTATAAGACTCCTCATGCTTACTAGATACTGTACATGAGGAGAAATAGTACAACTCTCCCCCACAGATCCTTTCACCTAGCTAAGCTTCTTCTAATAAGAAGAAGTCTTCTCTGTCTCTCAATTAATGTCTATTAACTTTTAATTCCAATTACAATAATCTGTTAACATGTCATCTCTTTGCTCAGTGTCCTGCATATTACATTACTCTTTTCCTTCATTCAGGAGAGGTGCAGGTACAGTACAGTACAAATCTGCGTCCTGTTAGCATTTTTACCAAAGAAAGCACCGCAACGCCTTTCTCTCTGTTACATCTTTTTATATTGAATAATTCTTTTAATGTAGACATTGGAGAACACACACACTTAGTTATATACGAGCGGGAACTTTATGGTTTATAATAGTAATAAACTCAGGACAAATGTAATACCCGGTTGGAAATTGTCCTATGCTTTTGTCATTATTGGTTTATTATAAATTCAATAGTGGTAGTTAGACTGCATCCACAAGTCATAACTACTGATATAAGCCTCCTGCCTGGACTATATCTTTTCATGGCTCTTATTGGAGTATTGATAGATCTATAAGAATTGATGGGCTGTGCCTTTATTTTACCGAAACTGCACCTGTGAGAAGATAATAAGTGTGGAGATTTGTACGTCAAAGCTGCTCTATTGTCGCCAACTAGGAGAGCAATGATTTGCTTATTTATGTGCTGAAAGTAATGGTATCAGACAAAATTCTGTTCTTCAGAAATGTTATAAATAGGTATAAGAGCGTACTTTTCTAGAAAGTAAATTAAATAGAAATGGGAGCAGTGTATTTTTTACCTCTTTTTTTTTTTTTAAGAACACAGATTTTGTAATCCAGGTTCTCATAAATTTGTATACAAGGAGATGTAAATATATTAATATTTTATAAATTGGCTATAGATATTGATGACTAGAGATGAGCAAATTGCTTAAAATTCTATTTGGGTCTAAATTGATTCGGCATGAATTAAAAGTGCTCCAATTGGCCTAAAATCTTGTGTATGACACTCTGAAGGTCTCCTAGGATTTTTTCTCTCTTTACTCTCACTGTTTGCACAAACTGAAACACCAAAAACTTAAATTCGGGCTCACTTCGAATTCTTACAAATCTCATGTCAAATCTGATTAGTTTACAGTTGTTTCACTCATCTCTATCAATTACCTATTATTAGGATAGCAATTCATATAGTAGATGATGGCAGCATATTCCTCCAAACGTTTCTTTATTAGTGGTTAGTCCATGAAAAATTACAAAAAGGTTATAAAAGCTGCAACGTTTTGACTACGCAGTAGTCTTTGTCAAGCATATTATGAAGTGGTCCCCCCATATCTTATATAGGGCATATAGTGACACCCACATTTTGGTAAGCCAATCAAATTAAACAATTCATATTTACAATTGCCTAGCTTGAAACACAACCAATAGGAGATCAACAAACTGTGATTGCCATCACCACTCACCTATACATAGTGGTGGTACTGAGAGCAACGGCCAATGGACACCTTACTGTCACGGAGGGAAGGGAAGAGTGCAGCCCTGGACTCCACCCACACCTCTGTCCCTACTTACTTGCAGGACCCGTCCTATCTGACGGCGTACAACTTGGCGGCAGTCCCTAGCTTAAATACGTGCAGGGGCCCAAAAGCAAAGGAAAACTGTGAACAGAGTCAGGGAAGCAAAAGTAAAAAAACAGGAGGACACGCAGTACACAGGGAAAAACACAATGGCAAGGTCACAAACAAAGCCGAGGTTGGAAGCCAAGAGGTCACGTCAAATACAAATGGAGGTAGCGAGGTCGAGGTCACAAACAAAGCCGAGGTCAAAACAAGCAAGGTCTGAATATATAAAGAAGGCTGGTGAGGGTAACTAGGCCAATCACAGGTAACCTGTGGCCAGCAGGATGCCTGTTTAAATAGCCCTGCCTGGTGAGTCACATGACATGGCCAGCGTCACGTGACTCACATTACACAGTCCAACACAGCTAAGCACCGATTCATCATTATCGGCGCTTGGCTCCCCTGTTGCTCATAGTCTAAGGGAACGCCGGCCGCGCTGAGGAGGCGTGCACGTCTTCCAGCCCCCTGGTCCCCATGGAGACGAGGACGCCAGCCGTGTCCTCGCTCCTGCACACAGACGGAATGCCTGCGCCGCTGCAAGAAGGAGGCATGTCACCGGCTCCCCGTTACACTTACTTTATGCACCATATCACAGCTTGGCATTTTAGATCCTTCAATGCGCATGCAAAAAAGCGCAAATCCCCTCCCTGCTCATTCATAGTCACCTCTGAGCTTCATCACCTGGTTCAGCTTACTCCATCACCTGCGCTCAGCCGCGATCGCTGCCTACCCCGCGCTCCTCCCCAGAATCCTCCAGTCATGTGATCCAACTCCGGTCACGTGATCACTTCATGTGCACGTAGACAGCAAGAGGCAGCCTCCAATCTAAAAGAGCATTGCGTTACCTAGGAAACTCCAGCTATACTTCGCTGCGAACTCTAGCTTATCGATTCAAGGGCAAACATTAGATAGACATCAACCCCCAATTTTAAAGTGCAAACGTGTGTCTTATCGCTGTAGGTATTTTGCGCTATTGTACATCATCATATCGGGCTAATTTATAAATCGCCCACTGTGTAAAACTGTGCATATTAGGCATCCATTACCGTATGTTCTCCACCTGTAACACATTCTTTGAGAACACCCCCCTTAAGGCAGGGATTGGCAGAGCTGTTTATTTGAATACTTCCAATTGTATAAACGTCTATGGACTCACACCCACTTTAATGACATCATGCAGCTCCGATAGGAACAATCATCTGTCAGTTATAGTACCTAAGTCATTTATATTCCATCCATGGTGTTCCGCATTCAATGCTGCCCAAACCCCTAATGAAGCCAGATTAGCTGGTGAAACATGTCGGGGGGCAGTCTTAGGTTTTAGTTTGCTGACCTCTCATGCTTATGTGCCTTTAAGTGTTTGATTAATACACAGATACGTGCTATGCTATAGGCGATCAGTGTGTGCCAGAGTGCACTTCAATTAGAGTGGTGGTGTGGGGAAGTGCACTCCCAGCCACTGTCTAAAAACAAAGCAATTCAATAACATAGCATAGCAATCTGGCACTAATAATGAGCATCAGCTAGTTTTAACCCACATTGTTTAGAGCTCACTTATATTAGGTAATAGATGTGCTGACTTCATTTTAAGCGAATCATTAAAAGTTAAATTTTATTATCTGGGACAAGAAAGGAAATTAGCCTGTAACTATGTGATTGTGTGTTGCTTCTGGTTACCACTCGGCTTGCTGACTAAAGTCTGTACATCTGGTACCTTGCTCTGATACCTCCTGGTCCATCTGGACCAGCTGCCTCGTGTGGCAATCGTCCTCAATAGGTAGCGACCTGGTGTTCCCCTTGGAAAAGTCTATCTCCCCCATCAGGGGTACTGTGAAGAACGAGCGATCACTTAGACAACGCCTTTAGAGGTGGTAGGACACGTAGCACAGTGGGTTCACACCCGTTGGTTTGTGACACACTGTATAGTTTCCAGCAAAAGAGTACTGCAGCTCAACTGCCATTCACTTAAAAGGGAGCTGATCTGCAGTACCCCAGCATGGTCACTGCACAGTGTATGGGGCTGTCTTCATTCAACTCTGTAATCTGTATAGTCTGTAGTGATGGACGAACATAGGCCAGAACGCAAATGTTCGCGAACTGCAAGTTCTCAACGGGCCCAATTCACTTTAATGGCAGGAGAACCTGAAAAGCCTTCAGATAATATTTGCAGCCACCAAATACTTATTAGAAGTGCACAAATCGTCCCACAACATGGACAGTGACAGAGGGGGATCAATGGCAAAAAATTCCCACAAAAAGTGTGCAGCACCCAGGTCTGAGGGTGTCTGGGGTCCACAGCACCCTCAGCTGTGTGACCCCAAACCCCCCCGGGGGTGGTGCAGCTTGCCCCTCCCCCCACATTTTTTGGGGCGCAAATGTTTTTTTTCTTTTTGTAGGTGCACTGACTGTGGCCGGCACTCTTAGCCGTAAAAGAACGTCCGGCCACTGTTAGCGCATCGCCCACCCCACCGCTGATCAGCTTGGTACCGCTGATCAGCGAGTTTTTGGGGTGTGAGCAAATTTTCGGTGATTGAAGCATATTTTTTTTTTGTACCACTTTTTGGGGCTTGCATTTTTTTTTATTTAGTTTTATATATTATTTTTCTGTTAGGTTAGGGTATACGTAAAAACACACCGTCCCCCAACACACACACACACTCCCCTTTAGCGCCGGATGTTCTCTGCCGAGGAGGCATACGCCCAGCTGCTATCCGACTCTGAGAACCCCAGTGAGAATGAGGATGACCCCACTTTCCTGTTGTCATCCTCGTTCACCTCATCATCTAGTGATAATGATGAGCTCCCAACGCGGCGGAGGCACCACAAGGCTAGAAGCCCCCCATACCAGGGACCCTGTGGGGTCATTTATGGGGGATTTCCTTGGGCTGATCTGGGTACTGTCAGACCGCTGGGTGGCGGCCATTGCTACCTCATCTTCTTCATCTGATCAGTTGCAATTAATTGCTCCAATAGCATTTGTCCCACTGTATAGCTGCGGTATCGCTGCAGAACCGCACACAACTGCTGCACAAGACAAATGCACTATATATAAATTATATTATAGATATATCACACCCCAGTCTCAATCAGTTTTTTTGGGGGGCGACAGGTATATCACACCAGTTGCAATTAGTTGTTCCAATAGCGTTTGTCCCTCTGTATAGCTGCGGTATCTCAGCAGAACCGCACACAACTGCTGCACAATACAAATTCACTATATTGAAATTATATTATAGGTATATCACACCCCTGCCTCAATCAGTTTTTTTGGGGGGCAACTGGTATATCACACCAGTTGCAATTAGTTATTCCAATAGCATTTGTCACTCTGTGTAGCTGCAGTATCGCAGCAGAACCGCACACAACTGCTGCACAATTCAAATGCACTATAAATACTTTCTATGTTAGAAATTATATTATAAGTATATCACACCCCTTAGTATGTCACACCTATCGATAACACACCTATACCAGTCCTTAAAAGGACTTTTGTTGCCCTATTAGCGAGCGTTTGGTGTCCCTAACAGTCTGTCCCTGCTCCACACAGCAACCTCTCCCTACACTGGCAAAAGACTGAATATAAAATAGCGGCCAGATCGGGTTTATTTATAAGGTAGGGGGTGTGTCCATGTGCTGAAACGTCTCAATTGGCGGTCCTGTCCCACTTGATGGATGTGTAATGGGTCAAAGTTTGGCGCATTGCAAAATAAAATGGCACCGGCGGACATCGCCATATATTCGTATGTTCGGCGAATTGTGAACGAGCAAAGTTCGCCACAAAACGACTGCCGGGTGAACCGCAAGGCCATCTCTAATTGTTGGTCTTCATTGTTAATGCCGGGCACCTTTAAACAGGGGCTGTTGCTAGTATGGGGTTTGGTTGGTTAGGTGAGGACACAATATGCAAATGATTGCTGTTCTTGCCGGAAGTCTCCTGCAGGTTATTTGACAGTGAACACTGAAAATTTACCAGCACTGGCATACCCACTTCTCCAACCCCAGCACTCTCCTGCCCTACAGGTGGGAGCCCTTCTTCTGCCATCTGCTTTTCCTCCTTTTCCACGTCATCTAATATTGATGAGAATATGTCATCAGGAAAATTCAGCTCCTCCTCTCTCTGCATCTTGCTGACTTTTTCTAGGACATGGACTTTGGAGGATGATTTGGAACAAATGAAGGCAGCAAAATATGTGGATGATCATCATTAAGACCTAGCCCCCCTCCCTAAGGGGTGCAGACTGGATGGTATTGGTTGGCATGCTGGCACTGGAATAATAGAGGCTTCAATCTTAGGGCGGGTTTACATAACCGTTATGGATTCCGTCATTGTTTTCTGTTATAACATGGTTATAACGGAAAATAATGAAATACATAAGACAAAGTCTAAACGGAAGCCTTTATGGGGAGTCAAGTCCTGCATAACGGAAACCAGGACAGATCTGTTATGCTGCCCATAGACTTGTATAATGACGGGATGCAAAACGGAAGCCTTTAAAAGGCCTTCCGTTTTGCTTTCTGTCATAATAGAAGTCTATGGGAATCATAACAGATCCGCCTGGTCTCCGTTATGCAGAATGGAATAAAAAGTCCTGTCGACAGGACTTTTTTTTTCAGTCTTGCATAATGGGAACCAGATGGATCCGTTATGATTCCCATAGACTTCTATTATAATGGATCAAAACGGAAGGAATTTTAAATGCTTTCATTTTGACTTCCATCTTATGGATTCCGTTATTTTCCGTTATAACCATGACTGGCTGGCATTATGGGCGATCTTGCATTCCCAGGCTTGCCTCCTCTAGCTTTGCTTGGTAAAACGTGCAGCCACCATTTTAGGACAACCTGATTCATTACCATGAAGCGCAAGGAAATTTTTATGCATTGCAAATTTAAGTTTTCCTAAACTTTGGACTAAATTTCACTTCGAAAGCTTTGCTTCACTCAACAGTATTTATAACCCCTTCCTGATGCAGCAATTTTTTTCCTTTTCCCGGTCTTACAGAGTCATAACTTTTTTATCTTCCTGTTCACATAGCCACATGAGAACTTATTTTTTGCATGATAAGGGCATCATTTGATATTGTATAAGATGTAGTAGGAAGCTGTGAAAAAATCTAAATGGGATGAAATTGAAGAAATACATTTACATAGGGAATGAAACAAAAGGCATAAAACTACAGATCTGTCCACACTTAACTGCTCACTTTTCTCAACGTGTCCTGAGATGTGTGTCACGAAATGACGTTATATCTAAATTGGATAAAATGCAATACAATGTTCAGACAGCAGGTGGTGCATTGTGTTACTAACTAGTCTTACATTTAACATATATAAAAAATATATTGTATACCTTAAACAAATCCCTCCGACGGATGCTCTTTTTTTTTTACTGTGCAATGATTACCACATATTTTGACCTGTGCCATTGTTCACTACAATTCTATATGTGTATACTATGATTTAGATACACTTGGTGTCAGTATACAGTGCTAGTCTAGTATTATATTTATTATATTCAAAATAACACCCACCCATCACAGTATTATGCAGAGATTATTATATACTTTTAACAGTCCCATTACATGTTACAAATGTACAGAATGCAATTCAGACACATTGGGTGTCAGTACACTGTATATCACAATTTTTGCATGACATTTAAAATATTTATTGATTATTAATTGTCTGCTCAGCTATATATCTAATCCAATAATATGTGATACTGTCCTCTTAGCTGTCTACCTAATCCTAACATGTATGATACCGTCTGCTGAGCCAATGTATCTAATTCTGTCATGTGTGATACTGTATGATGAGCTGTGTACCTAATTCTGCTATGTGTGATACTGTCCTTTGAGCTTTGTATCTAATCCTGTCATGTGTGATACTGTCTGTTGAGCTGCTAAACTGTAATAATGATAATAATAATTAGAGATGTCCCGAACTATTTGCCGGCAAACATCGCTTGTTCGCGTTCGCCAAGGCGGGCGAACATATACGATGTTCGGTCCACCCCCTATACGTCATCATTGAGCAAACTTTGAAACCTGTACCTCACAGTCAGCAGACACATTCCAGCCAATCAGCAGCAGACCCTCCCTCCCAGACCCTCCCACCTCCAATTAAAAAGCAAGGACAGCATCCATCTTAGATTAATTCTGAAGCTGCAGTGTTAGTGAGAGCAGGGAGAGTGCAGCTGCTCCTGATTTAATAGGGAAATCGATAGCTAGGCCAGTGTATTTAGTGTCCACTCCAGTCCTGAAAGACTCATCCGATCTGCTGTAAGGACAGCGTCCTGACAGCACCCCAAAAAGCCCTTTTTAGGGCTGGTACATCAGTGTGCTTTTTTTTTTCTCTGTAATCTAATTGCAGTTGCCTGCCAGCGTGTGTGTCAGGCCCACAGCGTGTACTGTGCCCACTACTGCCAGAGCCCACCACTCATATCTGGTGTCACAGTAGCTTGCACGCATAGTACAACTAATCGGAAAAAAAATGACAGACTGAGGCAGGCCACCCCGCAGGGGCCGTCGTGGTCGTGGTGCTGTGATTTCCTTTGGCCCTAGAATAATGCCCAGTGTTCAGAGGCCACGTATCCTGAACTCGAAAAGTTCTGAGGACATAGTTGACTGGCTAACACAGGACACCCAATCTTCTACAGCTTCCGCTCGGAACCTTGACGCACCATCCTCCTCTAGCTCAGCTTCGGGCACCTCTCAAGTTGGTGGCACCTGCCGCCACCACCAACACTAGCACCACAGCTGCTTCACTTTATCTGTCAGAGGAGTTATTTACACATCAGTTGGAAGAAATGAGTGATGCGCAACCATTATTGCCAGAGGATGTAGATAACAGGGATATGTCTCAGTCAGGCAACAATACACACATGGACAGTACGGTGTGATGATGATGATGTACCCACTGCTGCTTTCTTGCTGAGTTGTCAGATACAAGTGAAATGGTTGATGATGACGATTTGTCCGTGGATGTCACGTGGGTGCCCGCTCGAAGTGAAGACGAACAGGGGGAAGTTCAGATGGGGAGACAGAGAGGAGGAGGAGACGAGTTGGAAGCAGGGGGAGGTTGTCGCAAGGAGCTAGTGGCACAGTCAGACAGTATGTATCGGCACCCGGGGTCAGCCAGCATCACGCCAATCAACGCATGCTGTTGCCACCACCAGAATGCCGTCATTGCAAAGCTCAGCAGTGTGGCATTTTTTTTATGTGTCTGCCTCTGATAACAGCGATGCCATTTGCAACCTGTGCCAAAAGAAACTGAGTCGTGGGAAGTCCAGCACCCACCTAGGTACAACTGCTTTGCGAAGGCACATGATCTCACATCACAAACGCCTATGGGATCAACACATGATGACGAGTACAAGCAGCACACAAACTCAAAGCCACCATCCTCCTCCTGGTCCAGCATCTTCAGCCACGCCAACCACTGCTGTCCTCCTTGCCCCCTCTCAACCACCTGCCACTCCGCCTCTCGCCTTGAGCAGTTCCTGCTCATCTGCCCACAGTCAGGTGTCTGTAAAGGAAATATTTGAGTGTAAGAAGCCAATGTCACAGAGTCACCCCCTTGCCCAGCGTCTGACAGCTGGCTTGTCGGAAATCTTAGCCCGCCAGCTTTTACCATACAAGCTGGTGGAGTCTGAGGCCTTCAAAAAATTTGTCGCTATTGGGACACCGCAGTGGAAGGTACCAGGCCGAATTTTTTTTTTTCACAAAAGGCAATCCCGAACCTGTACTCTATTGTGGAAAAGGAAGTCATGGCATGTCTGGCACACAGGGTCCATCTGACCACTGATACCTGGTCTGCAAAGCACGGTCAGGGGAGGTATATCACGTATACTGCGCATTGGGTAAACCTGCTGACGGCTGCCAAGCATGGAATGCGTGGCTCTGTAGAGGAGTTGGTGACAGCCTGCTGCCACCTCCTCTACTCCTCCTACTCCATTTTCTTCGCTAACCTCCTCGGCTGAGTCCTCTTCTGCTACTGTGTCTTGCTCCACATCAACGGCACACCCCCAGCTCCACATCCCAGATACGACAGTGTCACGCCATCTTGGGGTTGACTTGCCAGAAAGCAGAGAGTCGCATCGGACCAGCACTCCTGTCCACCCTGAACGCACAGATGGATCAGTAGCTGACTCCGAACCAACTGGAGATCGGCAAAGTGGTGTGCGACAACGGAAGCAATTTGTTGGCGTCATTGAATTTGGGCAAGTTGACACATGTGCCGTGCATGGCACATATGTTGAATCTGATCGTACAAAGCTTTGTGCATAAGTACCCAGGCTTACAGGACGTCCCCAAGCAGGCCAGGAAGGTGTGTGGCCATTTCAGGCGTTCCTACGTGCCATGGCGCACTTTTCAGATATTCAGCGGCGAAACAACATGCCAGTGAGGCGCTTGATTTACGACAGCCCGACACGTTAGAATTCAACACTCGTAATGTTCGACCGCCTGCTCCAACAAGAAAAAGCCGTCAACGAGTATTTGTATGACCGGGGTGCTAGGACAGCCTCTGCAGAGCTGGGTATTTTTTGTTACGTTACTGGACGCTCATGCGCAATGCCTATAGGCTCATGCGTCCATTTGAGGAGGTGACAAACCTAGTCAGTTGCGCCGAAGGCACCATCAGCGACATCATCCCATTTGTTTTCTTCCTGGAGCGTGCCCTGCGAAGAATGCTGGATCAGGCCATAGATGAGCGTGAAGAGGAAGAGTTGTGGTCACCATCACCACAGAGGATGGAATGTGGCTTTGAGGAGGAGGAAGACCAACCACAGCAGGCATCCCAGGGTGATCCTTTTCACCTATCTGGTACCTCTGGTGTTGTACGTGGCTGGGAAGAAGAACAGACCTTCAGTGAGGACGAGGAACGGGACATGAGTAGCTTGGCATCCAACCTTGTGCAAATGGGGTCTTTCATGCTGTCATGCCTGTTGAGGGACCCTCGTATAAAAAGGCTGAAGGAGAATGACCTGTACTGGTTGGCCACGCTACTAGATCCCCGGTATAAGCAGAAAGTGCCTGAAATGTTACCGAATTACCGGAAGTCAGAAAGGATGCAGCAGTTCCAAAGCAAGTTAAAAAGTATGCTTTACACAGCATATAAGGGTGATGTCACAGCACAATGGGAATCTAACAGGGGAAGAGGTGAAAGTAATCCTCCTCCTACCACGACCACGCCGGCAAGGGCAGGACGCTTTACAGACGTGTTGTTGATGGAGGACATGCAGAGCTTTTTAAGTCCTTCGGGGTCCACCCTCAGAGAACGACTCGACCGACAGGTAGCAGACTACATCGCCTTAACTGCAGATATCGACACTCTGAGGAGCGATGAACCCCTTGATTACTGGGTGTGCAGGCTTGACCTGTGGCCTGAGCTATCCCAATTTACGATAGAACTTCTGGCCTGCCCAGCTTCAAGTGTTCTGTCAGGAAGGACCTTCAGTGCAGCAGGAGGTATTGTCACTGAGAAGAGAAGTCGCCTAGGTCCAAAAAGTCTAGATTACCTCACCTTTATTAAGATGAATGAGGCATGGATCCCGAAGGGACTGACAGTGGGTGATACATTTGACTAAAAAAGGCCTGATGAGATGCCTTGGGCTAAAAATGGTCCACACGCTGCTGTATTTTATCTCTGCATGCCGGATGACTTGCGTGACTTCTCTGCCACCAACTAGGGTTCAAGCCCCAATGTTTTAGTGCACTTTCTGACTGGAAAACATACATTTTTCTAGCCTCTGGTGCTGCACTGTGGCTGCAAAAACAAAACAAAAAAAAAGGCACATACATGTGTCAATTCCCCTTTGTGATCGTCACCTTGTTGTGGTGAGGGGGCTTGCGTATCACAATGAAGCGATCACCTCTATGAGTGTGTTGGCAATGGCAATGTTGGCACACCCCAGATGATAAGGTTGTTGCTTCATTGTGAACAGACCAAAAGCGATCGGCTGGATAATTTTGCATAGAAAAAACATTCATTTTCTTTGTGATCATCTAAGGTGATCATTAAAGCCTACTAGGCCAACAATGGGCCCACACTGCAGAATCATTGTTTTCTGGGTCACTTAACTGTCACTGAACTACCTCAGCATGACCATAAGCTTTTAAAAACCGCCATCGTCTGCAATCTCCCAAACGTGCGCACGAGCACAGTCATCACTAGACTAAGATTGACGCATAGAGGAATAAAATTTATGTCATGAGTGTGTCAACTATTGACAACTCTTTGCAGTTGTCTAAAATCTATTTGATACACGTCCCCTGATAGGTACTACTTAACATACCACTCATATAGGGTAGCACAGTACATTGCACGGCACACGTGCAGTGCCCCAAATTGGAAGGAGGAGGACCAACCAAGCATCTTTTTCCATCTCCCGGTTCCTAAAATCTATTCCATAGACCGGCCCCTGATAGGGGACGTAACAGGGATTAAACTGATAGGAATAGTACTACTTAACATACCACTAAGATCGGGTAGAATAGTACATTGCACGGCACACGGGCAGTGTGCCAAATTGGAAGTAAGAGGACTGACCAAGCATCTTTTTCCATCTCCCGTTTCCTAAAATCCATTCCATATACCGGCCCCTGATAGGGGACGTAACAGGGATTAAACTGATAGGAATAGTACTACTTAACATACCACTCAGATCGGGTAGCACAGTACATTGCACAGCGCACGCGCCGTGCCCCAAATTGGAAGTAAGAGGACCGATCAAGCATCCTATTCCATCTCCCGGTTCCTAAAATCCATTCCATACACCGGCCCCTGATAGGGGACGTAACAGGGATTAAACTGATAGGAATAGTACTACTTAACATACCACTCAGATCGGGTAGCACAGTACATTGCACGGCGCACGGGCCGTGCCCCAAATTGGAAGTAAGAGGACCGACCAAGCATCTTTTTCCATCTCCCTTTCCTAAAATCCATTCCATACATCGGCCCCTGATAGGGGACGTAACAGGGATTAAACTGGTAAGAACAGATTTTTTTAATAAAAAAAAAAGAGGACAGCCTCTGCGGAGCTGGGTATTTTTTGGCCGCGTTACTGAACGCTCATGCACAATGGCTGTAGGCTCATGTGTCCTTTTGTGGAGGTGACAAGCCTGGTCAGTCAAACCCAAGGCAACATTATCGACCTCATCCCATATGCGTTTTTTCTGGAGCGTGCCCTGCGAAGAGTGCTGGATCAGGCCATAGAGGAGCATGAAGAGAAAGAGTTGTGGTCACCATCACCACCAGAAGCAGCCTTGTCGTCGTCGATTGCTGGATCTGCGGCAACGCAGAGAGAGGAGTCTGAAGTAGAGAAGTCAGAGGAGGAAGGTGGCTTTGAGGAGGTGGAAGACCAACCACAGTAGGTGTCCAAGGGGGCTTGTTGTCACCTTTCCGGGACGCTTGGTGTTGTACGTGGCTGGGTGGAGGAAGAGACCTTCAATGACGTCAGTGAGGACAAGGAACGGGACATGGCTAGCTTGGTATCCAACCTTGTGCAAATGGGGAGTTTGCGGTTGTGCAAATGGACTGTTTGCGGTGCGTTAAACGGGGAGTTTGGTCTGTCATTGTGAAGCGGGCGTAACCCTTACACTACCTGATTGATACAACATCATACCTGATGTTTTAAAGCACGTCATTCCAAACAATTTAGGAATGTTAAGTGATTTATGCCCTTTATGGATTAAAACCCGACTCTGCGTCAACTACGTAATTTTCCATGGGAGTTTTGACATGGATCCCCCTCCGGCATGCCACAGTCCAGGTGTTAGTTCTCTTGAAACAACTTTTCCATCACTATTGTGGCCAGAAAGAGTCCCTGTGGGTTTTAAAATTCGCCTGCCTATTGAAGTCTATGGCGGTTCGCCCGGTTCACCCGTTCACGGAAATACGCGTTCGCCGTTTGCGAACTGGAAAATTTTATGTTTGCGACATCTCTATTAATAATAATAATAATATTTATATAGTGCCATCATATTCCTCAGCACTTTACAATTCAGAGGGTTCATGTACAAAACAAAAGATATGACAAAGTTACTGGCTAATATACAACTAAAACACTAGGAGTGAGGCACCTGCTCGCAATAGCTTACAATCTATGAGGAAGTAAGGCCCCTTTCACACGGCGAGTATTCCGCGCGGGTGCAATGCGTGAGTTGAACGCATTGCAGCCGCACTGAATGCTGACACATTCATTTCTATGGGGCTGTGCACATGAGCGGTGATTTTTCACACTCTATATTCTGTGTTTTTAACGCAACGCAGGCCCCATAGAAGTGAATGGGGCCACTTGAAAATCGCAAGCATTCGCAAGCAAGTGCAAATGCGGTGCGGTTTTCACGCATGGTTGCTAGGTGACGATCGGGCGGGGGACCCGATCTGTATTATTTTCCCTTATAACATGGTTATAAGTGAAAATAATAGCATTCTGAATACAGAATGCAAAGTAAAATAGTGATGGAGGGGTTAAAAAAATAAATAAAAATAACTCACCGAGTCCACTTCATCGCGTAGTTGCGGATCTCTGTCTTCTCCTGTAATATTGAGCTGCCGGATATAGACCTGTGGTGATGTCACATCACATGATCCAATCACATGGTCCCTCACCATGGTGATGAACCATGTGATTGGACCATGTGATGAGCACAGTGACGTCATCAAAGGTCCTATTCCTGTGCACAGCAAAGAAGAAGACAGAAGAGATGCCAGATGCGCGATCAAGTGGATTAAGGTGAGTTAAATTATTATTATTATTTTTTTTTAACCCCTCCAGCCCTATTGTACTGTACTATGCATTCTGTATTAAGAATGCTATTATTTTCCCTTATAACCATGCTATAAGGGAAAATAATACAATCTACAAAATACCTAACCCAAACCCGAACTTCTGTGAAGAAGTTCGGGTTTGGGTACCAAACATGCCGATTTTTCTCACACGCGTGCCAAACGCATTACAATGTTTTGCACTCATGCAGAAAAATCGCGCATGTTCCCGTAACACACCCGCACCTTTTCCAGCAACACCCGTGTGAAACCAGCCTAAGAGTGACACAAAAAATGCGTTAATGCGTCACCTCTAGACAGACTCCTGACCATTCTTTTCAATGTCATGTATTCATCAGCGTCACTTATCATCTCTGCGTTCAGAAAACACAGCATCGTCTATATTGTGCGTGTTTCATGCAGCTCTCGCCCCATAGAAGTGAATGGGGCTTGCAAGAAAAATGGACGGCATCTAGATACGGATACATATCTAATCCTATAATGTGTGATACTGTCTGCTGAGCTATGTATCTAATTACATCATGTGTGATACTGTCTGCTGAGCTATGTATGTAATTACATAATGTGTGATACTGTCTGCTGAGCTATGTATCTAATTACATCATGTGTGATACTGTCTGCTGAGCTATGTATCTAATCCTATCATGTGTGATACTGTCTGCTGAGTTATTTATCTAATCCTATCATCTGTGATACTGTCTGTTGAGCTATGTATCTTATCCTATCATGTGTGATGCTGTCTGCTAAGCTGGGTATCTAATTTATAATGCCGCCTCTGCAGTTCCCCATGTAGTTCTAATGCCTACTGCAGTTCTAACTCCCCTATACTGTGCCCTGTATTATAATGCCCCCGGAAGGGTCTGTATGTATATATATATATATATATATATATATATATTTAATAGTTCCAGTGTATAATGATCCTCCGTTTCCACTAGTAGTGCCAGTATATAATCCTCCTTCAACCTCCCTCCTCATATTGCGTGCTTTGTCAATAAATATATATTGCCCAAATTTAGCTGGGTCTGCCGATAAATGTCTCATATCTGAGGCCATCTTCTCTGTTCTCTAAACAGAAGAAAAAGCTGCTTGAGCAATAAGCTAATTGTGGAGCACTCACCACCCAGTGGTTGTGAAGTGTACTACATTAGAGTTTAGTTACAGTCTCGAGATATGATATGGTTTTGCTGTCAGGACAAAAGTGGACACATCTGTGTGTTATAAAAATGACTTTAAACCCTTTCCGACATGTGACATACTATTGCATCGTGGAAGTCAGTGATTTCCCGCATTTTGATGTAATAGTACAAACTGGATTCCCAAAAAGTTGGGACACTATACAAATCGTGAATAAAAACTGAATGCAATGATGTGGAGGTGCCAACTTCTAATATTTTATTCAGAAAAGAACATAAATCACGGAACAAAGGTTTAAACTGAGAAAATGTACCATTTTAAGGGAAAAATATGTTGAATCAGAATTTCATGGTGTCAACAAATCCCCAAAAAGTTGGGACAAGGCCATTTTCACCACTGTGTGGCATCTCCCCTTCTTCTTACAACACTCAACAGACGTCTGGGGACCGAGGAGACCAGTTTCTCAGGTTTAGAAATAGGAATGCTCTCCCATTCTTGTCTAATACAGGCCTCTACCTGTTCAATCGTCTTGGGCCTTCTTTGTTGCACCTTCCTCTTTATGATGCACCAAATGTTCTCTATAGGTGAAAGATCTGGACTGCAGACTGGCCATTTCCGTACCCGGATCCTTCTCCTACGCAGCCATGATGTTGTGATTGATGCAGAATGTGGTCTGGCATTATCTTGTTGAAAAATGCAGGGTCTTCCCTGAAAGAGATGACGTCTGGATGGGAGCATATGTTGTTCTAGAACCTGAATATATTTTTCTGCATAGATGGTGCCTTTCCAGACATGCAAGCTGCCCATGCCACACGCACTCATGCAACCCCATACCATCAGAGATGCAGGCTTCTGAACTGAGCGTTAATAACAACTTGGGTTGTCCTTGTCCTCTTTGGTCCGGATGACATGGCGTCCCAGATTTCCAAAAAGAACTTTGAATCGTGACTCGTCTGACCTCAGAACAGTCTTCCATTTTGCCACACTCCATTTTAAATGATCCCTGGCCCAGTGAAAACGCCTGAGCTTGTGGATCTTGCTTAGAAATGGCTTCTTCTTTGCACTGTAGAGTTTCAGCTGGCGACGGCGGATGGCACGGTGGATTGTGTTCGCTGACAATGGTTTCTGGAAGTATTCCTGAGCCCATTCTGTGATTTCCTTTACAGTAGCATTCCTGTTTGTGGTGCAGTGTCGTTAAAGGGCCCGGAGATCGCGGGCATCCAGTATGGTTTTACGGCCTTGACCCTTACACACAGAGATTGTTCCAGATTCTCTGAATCTTCGGATGATGTTATGCACAGTTGATGATGATAGATGCAAATTATTAGCAATTTTTCGCTGGGTAACACCTTTCTGATATTGCTCCACTATCTTTCTGCGCAACATTGTGGGAATTGGTGATCCTCTACCCATCTTGGCTTCTGAGAGACACTGCCACTCTGAGAAGCTCTTTTTATACCTAATAATGTTGCCAATTGACCTAATTAGTGTTAATTGGTCTTCCAGCTCTTCGTTATGCTCAAATTTACTTTTTCCAGCCTCTTATTGCTACTTGTCCCAACTTTTTTGGGATTTGTTGACACCGTGAAAATTTTAATCAACGTATTTTTCCTTTAAAATGATACATTTACTCGGATTAAACGTTTGATCTGTCATCTACGTTCTATTACAAATAAAATATTGACATTTGCCATCTCCACATCATTGCATTCAGTTTTTATTCACAATTTGTTTAGTGTCCCAACTTTTTCGGAATCCGGTTTGTTCTTCATGGTGATCAGGTGGGCGCTGGAGCGGTGCGTGCCTGATCACTGCAGGGGTCCGGCAGTCCCTGATAACCAGGCCTCTGCTGTAACCTCCGGCATCGCTGTTTACAGCGATGCCGGCGGATTAACCCCTTCTATGCCACGGTCAGCGCTGACCGCGACATAGAAGGGGTTTGCTGCGGGTGAGGGAGTCCATCGGGTCGCTGCGCTGCTGTGGCGGGGACCTGATGGGTGACAAGGCAGCCCAATGCCGTTCAGAGACTGCCCAATGCCTTGCACGGCATCAGGACCTGCCTTCTACAGGTACCGAGGAGATACAGCCTCAGGCTGGGTCTCCTGGGCAACCTGTTAGTGCATTACTCTGTGAAATATGCTAACAGGCAATGAATTACAATACAGACGTATTGTAATGCATTGCAGAGGGGATCAGACTCCCAAAAGTTGAGTGGGACAGAAATAAAGTTTACAAATAAAAATAAAAATAAAAAAGTGTTTTTAATTAAAAAAAAATAAGTTTAAATTAAAAAAATACGAAAAAAAACGCCCCTTTCCCCAGAATTCATAATAAAAAAATAAAAAACACACATATTAAGTATCGCCATGTCCGCAACGACCGGCTCTATAAATATATCACATGATCCACCCCATCTGATAAATACCATAAAAAATAAAAACTGTGTAAAAAAAAGTCATTTTTGTCACCTTACATCACAAAAAGTGCGACACCAAGCGATCAAAAAGGTGTATGTGCCACAAAATGGTACAAATAAAACTGTCACCTCACCCTGCAAAAAATGAGACCCTACATAAGAAAATTGCTCAAAAAATAAAAAAAACTATAGCTCTCAGAATATGGAGACACTAAAACATCATTTTTTTTCTTTCAAATATGCTATTATTGTGTTATAGTGAAATAAAAAAAAAAGTATACATATTAGGTATCGCCGCGTCCGTGACAAATATATAATGATATTAAATGACCTAACCCCTCAGGTGAACACCGTAAAAAAATAGCCATTTTTGTCACCTTACATCACAAAAAGTGCAACATCAAGCGATCAAAAAGGTGCATGTCCCCCAAAATGATACCAATTAAACTGTCACCTCATCCCACAAAAAAATTAGACCCTACCTAAGACAATCGGTCAAAAAATAAAAATGCTATGGCTCTCAGACTATGGAGACACTAAAACATAATTTTTTGGTTTCAAAAATGCTATTATTCTGTAAAATAATAGTATACATATTAGGTATTGCCACATCCATAACAATCTGCTATATAAAAATATCACATGACCTAACCCCTCAGATGAACTGTGTAACAATAAATAAATAAATAATGACTGTACCAAAATTAACTATTTTTTGGTCACCTTGCCTCCTAAAGTGTAATAGTGAATTATCAAAAAATCATATGTACCCAAAAATGGTACCAATAAAACTGGCACCTTATCCTATACTTTCAAAAATATAGTCACTTTTGGAGAGTTTCTACTGTAAGGGTGCATCAGGGGGGCTTCAAACGGGACATGGCGCCTAAAAACCAGTCTAGCAAAATCTGCCTTCCAAAAACCATATGGTGCTCCTTTTCTTCTGCACCCTCAAGTGTGCCCAGGCTGCCACAGCAACTGGGTTCTATTATATTGTCACTGGGGAGCCTTTCAGTTAGTGGAAATGCAACTTAACTTGTAATCTACCTCTCAGATCCTTTGGCCAAAACTGGCTGTGGCATCTGAGGGATTAAAAGTCTGTGATCTGCATCATCGTTGATCACAGACTCTGCCACCAAGTGGCATGCAAAACAGCAACCACTTGGTGTCTATGGCTCAGGTCCTAAGTGGGCACCAGTGGGCATCTTTAGAAGACTCTACATCTGCTGTACATGTACAGTGGGCATTGGTAAGGAGTTAATTATTTAAGCTAAGGCCTCTTGCACACGACCGTATGGCTTTTTCTGTATTTTGCAGTCCGTTTTAAATGGATCTGTTTTTCCATATTTTTTTGTTTCAGTAGTGCTTCCGTTCCGTTTTGCTGTTTGGTTTGCGTTTGTGATCCATTTTTTGCGGATCGCAAACAGAAACAGAAGCATACAATAATGTTTAAACAGTAAGTACATAAAAATATTGGGTTCGGCATTAAATTTTCAATAGATGGTTCCGCAAAAACGGAACGGATACAGAAGACATACTGATGCATTCCGTATGCATTCTGTTTTTTTATGCTGAACCACTGACTTGAATGGAGCCATGGATCATGATTTGCGGGCAATAATATTACATGTTCTATCTTTGAACGGAACGGAAATGCGGAAATACGTAAATAGAATGCATATGGAGTACATTCCATTGTTTTTGTGGACCCATTAAAGTGAATGGTTCTGCAAACGGAACACAAAAACCGGAACGAAAAAAAAAAATTGTGTGCAAGAGGACTAAGGGAGATTTTTTTTTTTTTATAGTTGAAGTCAATGGCAGATGGATGCAACCGTATCACTATATGAATGTATATATTTTTCTGTTTTAGAAAAATCAATTGCCCAGTGAGTGCATTCTAAATTATTAGACAAGTTATACTTTCTCTTTCTGCATGGAATTCATGCGGAAAAACCACAGGGAATCAAAGTGTATGAGATTCGAGAAATCTTTATTTGTGCTGTCCCTCGCCGAGATGTTCCAAGAAAGACTTTTAAAATTTGAAGTTTAGCAAGTGCCGAGGGGTGGCGTTACTGAAGCAAGTGCCCAGGCCCCCTGGTGATTTGCCAGGAAAACCGCACCTATTTCACCCCTCTGGCCTGCCCTACTTTCCTATTATTGCCTCCTCCTCTCCCTCACAAATCTTGCGCCTACTAGAGGAAAGACGATGCTGCGCCAACCCACCCTTTCTTTGGCTTCACTGCAGTCCTCTGCTGCGGCTGGTTACTTCCGCCCGCTGGATTTCGAGCTACGAACCATGCGCAGTCCAGTCCTGTTCCTCTGCCCATAATGGGCACAGCAGTGTGCAGGTGCAGGACAAGTGTGGAATGTCGCAGCCGTGAGATTTGTGAGGGAGAAGATTCACAAATCAAAGAAGATTCAAGATTCAAAGAATCTGGGGAAATCCATGTGCACAAGACGGTCATTATTGGATGCTATTGATCTATGGGTCTGTAACGGTCAGCAGAGGAAGAGACCGTAGAGCAGGACTCAAGTACAGTGCAGCAGACAAGGAGGCTGAAGTAGAAACCGGCTTTATTAAAAGAGAACTCTAACTGCCGGAGAAGCAGATTTACAATATGAACAGCTTGAGAATTTACAATAAAGATAATGGAAATTTGCATAAAGAACACAAATGAATCACAAACACAAGTACAGACAATAGCAGGCTACTCTCTTCTAGGTAGTCCTATCTGTCCCCGCTACCCGGGGTGCACCTCTACGGTGCACTAAACTAAATCCTATTCCACTATGTCCTAGCTCAGGTTAGCATCAGTGCACTCACAGTTCGGTGTCCGGCACATGCAGGCAGATACAGTCTGGGTCCCGATCTGGTTGCTTGCTTGCTTGCTTCAGCGTGGCTCAGCTCTGGCCTCTCTTTGTAGTCTCTGTAACTCTGGTTAGAGATAATCAGCAGCTCTGGACGTGTAATCAGGCAGGGCCTGGAATTCACTCACAGTTCCTCTGGTAAGTGCCTCACACTACAGCAGTCTCTCTTCTACACCAGGACACATCAGCTCAGTCAGAGAGCAAACACACTCTAATGTCCCAGATACTGTGTCACAGCAGGCAGGGAGGAATCACTCTAATCTTCCCTGTGGATCTCCCTCTCAGTGCACAGCGTCCTTCTTCCTGTGTACTCAGACACCTTCAGCCCAGGCTCTCTGCTCTGCCCGGGAAAAACAATTAACTCCTTGTCCTCTGGAAACAACTCCTCTCACTGTCCTACTCAGCCACAGTGGCCTCTGGTGGCTGGAGGGAAACATGACAGTCTGCTATATATATATGTGTTGGAAATGTTGCTGGATGATCAGGGCTGCCTCTTACAGGTCCTCAGACGGAACTGCATTAAAACCAGGCATGATTCTGTGCTGGAAATAAGTGCATGGGTTCAGGAACAATCCCAGAAATCATTGTCTTTGAACTCAGCTCGCAGTGCAAGCGACAAATGGGAAAAAAAAAAAAAACATATCAACATGTCCCAGAAAATCCACCACCTTCTCTGGGCCACATCTCATTTGAAATGGACTGAAGCAAAATGGAAAACTGTTCTGTGGTCATAAAAATCTAAATTAGAATTATTTGAAATTATTTTTGGAAACCACTAACGCCCTGTGCTGTGTACTCAAGAGAAAACGTTCAAAAGACTGCATCTCTGATGGTATAGGGTTGCATTAGTGCCTATGGCATCTGCAGCTTACACATCTGTAAAGGCTCTATCAATGCTGATCAGAGTATAGAGATTTTAGAACAAACTATGCACCCATCCAGATAATGTTTCTTTCAGGGAAGACCTTGCATATTTTAGCAAGACAATGCTAAACCACATACTGTATCGATCACAACAGCATGGATTTGCAGAAGATGTCCAGATGCAGAACTGGTCTTCCTGCATCCAGACCAGGGCCGGCTCCAGGTTCATGTGGGCCCTTGGGCGATAAATCCCAGTGGGCCCCCGTGAGGCATTTTTCTACATTGACATGTCCCCCTGTGGCTCCCACACAGTATAATGACCCCCAGTGGCCCCTATACAGTATAATGACTACTAGTGGCCCTTCACACAGTATAATGACTACTAGTGGCCCTTCACACAGTATAATGAACCCCCAATTCCCCCCCCCCCACTGTATTATGACCACCTGTGGCCCTGCATTCAGAATAATAACCCCCAGTCGCCCCATTCAGAATAATGACCCCCAGTAGCCCCCACACTGGGGGAATACTGTATGGAGGGGGCTCTGGGGGTCATTATACTAAATGGGGGACACTGAGGGTCATTATACTATGTAAAGGGCCCTCACAGTATAATGACCCCACAGTGACCCTCCATGCAGAATAATGACCCCCAGTCGCCCCCACACTGGGGGTTATACTGTATGGAGGGGGCACGAGGGGCTATTATATTTAATGGGGGCTCTGGTGGTCATGTGCAGCGCTCCACGTTTTTGTATCCTGCAGAGTCAAGTAAAAAATGCATACGTTAACGTATATGTTTTTTTTACAATGGAACTGTATGGTGAACGGACGCCACTGTACGGCATCAGTCTGAGGATTGTATGGTGAACGGACACCACTGTACGGCATCAGTCTGAGGCATCTGGTAACGCATACATTTTTGGTATACATTAAATGGATGGCACAAATGGGATGTGAACCCAGCCCTAGTGTCAGAATAAGCCCCAGTACACAGCGGAGCAGCGTGGCGGAGAGGGAGGCCGCCATGTACTGACAGAGCGCTACCTGGTCCTGGTGGTCAGGGGTGAGGACTGTGCTTCCCAAGGATCATTTTCTACTGGGAAATACAGGGCACAGTATAATACACTAGAATCTATATAATATAAAGATATTAGCCCTCCCCCGAATAATAATACAATTAGGGGGTCATTTATTACATAGAAATACGTCTATGTAAGGCTACTTTCACACTTGCGTTCGGGGCTCCGCTTGTGAGTTCCGTTTGAAGGCTCTCACAAGCGGCCCCGAACGGATTCGTCCAGCCCTAATGCATTCTGAGTGGATGCGGATCCGCTCAGAATGCATCAGTCTGGCACCGTCTGTCCTCCGCTCAGCAGGCAGACACCTGAACGCTGCTTGCAGCGTTCGGGTGTCCGCCTGGCCGTGCGGAGGCAAACGGATCCGTCCAGACTTACAATGTAAGTCAATGGGGACGGATCCGTTTGAAGTTGACACAATATGGCTCAATTTTCAAACGGATCCGTCCCCCATTGACTTTCAATGTAAAGTCTAAACGGATCCGTTTGCATTATCATGCAAACGTATCCGTTCTGAACGGATGTAAGCGTTTGCATTATAGGTGCGGATCCGTCTGTGCAGATACCAGACGAATCCGCACCTAAACGCAGGTGTGAAAGTAGCCTTAGGCGTATTTCTGACACAGATTGTGGCACAAAGGTCCTTAGCACCGCAATCTGTATCTTTTCCCGCTCATGCCAGGTCTAAAAAAGGATGGCGTGGGCAGGGAAAGGGATACAGTTATGGCCATGCAGTTATTGGATACCACCGCCATATAGTAATAACACCGCCATACAATGATAAAACCACCATACAGTGACCGGATAAAAGGGTATAAGAGGGCACAGTACAGGGAATGACTATGGGCACTGCACAGGGTATGGTAAGAGGGCACAATGCAGGGTATAAAGGGGCACAGTACGGGGTTGGGGGCACAGTCACATGACCCTGTGATGTTAGAAGGTCCTTATGGTGAATGCGGTTCAGATGCCACCATAATGAGAGGCAGAGGAGTGAGACAGGGGCCCGGGGCCCTGGATGGACAGGAGGGGTGGACACAGCAAGTAGGTGGAAGGGGCTCTGAGGGGAATTCATACAAGAAGGGGCAGGAGGTCTGTGCAGGGCAGCAACAGGAGATAGGAGGGTGAAACAGGAGCTCTGGATACATGAGGGAGGAAAGGAGACAGCAGGGGCCCCATGAGGATGAGATAGGACAGGATATGGGGGGGGGGGGGGCAGGTGTCATGGGGGCAAACTGCTTAATGAAACAGTAACACAACTAAATAGCATGAAGCAGCAGCCGATCGAAGAGACCCCCCCTTCTGTCCCACAGACAAGAGACATTCACAGTGCAGACTGCAGACTCACTCACAGACTGTCTACACACGTCTCTGCTCCAGCTCCAGCCTCCAGCCCTCCGGTCTCTCTCCTCAGGCAGCGTGTGTCCTGTGTAGAGGGGGTGTGGTCTGAGTCTCTGCAGCTCAGGGGGCCCCACCAAAGGGGTACTGCGTAACTGAAATGACAGCAGTGAGAGCTCCCATCTGTATTGATGGAAGTGCTCATAGCAGCTCAGTGGGCCCCCCCAGGAGCATTGGGCCCCGGCACTTGCCCGGGGATGCCGGGTTATGACGCCGGCCCTGATCCAGACCTTTCACCAACAGAAAATATTTGGCGGATGATGAAATGAAAAATTAGGTAAAGTAGACACAGGACTGTTGAGCAGCTAGACTCCTACCCTGTACATTAGACAAGAATGGACAACATTCCACTCTGAAAACACCAACAAGTGGTCTCCTCATCTCCCAGTTCTTCAAAAAAGAACTCTATTTTTGAGATTTATCGCTGCCATCAACTTCTAATTGAGTTAATTTTGTTCATGTAAATTTAAAATGTCTCATTTTCAACATCTGATATGTGTTCTATGATCTATTGTGAATAAAATATGGGTCTATAAAATTTTGAAATCATTGCATTCTTTTTTTTTTACATTTTACACAACACCCCAACTTTTTAGGAATTATATAGTGGGTGGGATAGCATTAAATGACCAGGTTATGATTCAGCGGAACACTTTTATTAAAGGCAGATTAAACAGGATTCTTGTCCAGCAGCACATAAGAAACAATACATTCTTCAGCAAACACAAACAATAAAAACCCTTTCCCTTAGAAAAGTTTCACTTAGTCCATATCTTCACATAAGAGTTATAGCATGAGAGGTCTCACCCTGTAAAGGTCAAAAGCCAGTCCAAGTAAGGCTATGTTCACATCCCTTTTTGGCAGGCTGTTCTGGCAGAGAACAGCCTGCTGGCATTCACTGGATCCAGCATTGCCGGATTCAACAAATCACCACCAGATCTCTATTGACTATAATGGGATCCACTGGTGATCCAAACGCTTTCTGGCATAAATGCCAGGTTTCAGTTGGACATATACCGCTGCATGAAGCAATTTTTGTCTGTTTGAAACCTGGCATGCCAGATTACACTGCCGGATCATCTCTAATGGAGATGTGAATGCAGCCTAATTCAGTAGCCTGCTCTCAGCAGCATTCAGTTTTCAGCGGCCAGCACACACCTCTTCTCTTTTCGCATTCACACATGGACAACTCACCCTCTTTAATCACCTTTTGAGTGCCAGCGGAACTCTTAGCTCGTCAGAGTGTAGCAGCCAGTGCCTACACCCTCTCTTAAATACCAGGCCTTAGGCATTATTCACACGTCAGTGTTTTGGTCAATGATTTTCATCAGTGATCGTTCGCCAAAACCAGGACTGGAACCTCCACAGACATGAGGTATAAGGGAAAGATCTGCACCTTTTCTGTGTTTAGAGTCACACCTGGTTTTGGCTCACAATCACTGATGGGAATCACTGACTGAACACTGACTGTGTAAGTAAGGCCTTAGAATCCACCTTAAACATACAAGTAGCAGTTACATATAGCTCAGTACCCAAATCCATGTGGTATTTATAACACAGAGACTAGCATCTTCAGTGGCTATGAGTCCACCATGTCCAACAGGGCAGGAAGGACAAAGATGGAGGATAACATCACTGGGAGGTGCTCTGGCAGGTGGGCTTGACCTCAATGCTTTACAGGCAGCCTGTCAGGCAGGATATTGGCTGGTCGATCAAGCCCTGTTCTAGCTCAGAAGCCCACACACCATTGTGAGATCAGCCAGGGTTCGGATGTATGGCAGATATTTGGGCAGTAGTCCATTTCTGTGCAATTGTCTGCCAGCATATCTTCTGATATGCTGGGGGGGAAGGGGACTAAGTTTGCGATGTAGACCCACGGAAAGAAGCCACAGGGTAATAGATCTGGCGATTATTTATTCTGGCAAGGCAGGCCAGTGTTCCAGAAGAGTTTCATTCAGGTATTGTCAAATATCCAACTGGAAATGAGGAGGAGCACCATCCTACTGATGTTTGGCTGATCCTGCTCTATCTATTGCATAGCCATTCCCTCAACATTTCCAGGTAGGAGTGGCCAGACTGTAGACTTTTCACCTTCTCATTGCACAGAACACGTTTACTTTGGATGAGTCTCTCATCTGCTCAATAAGAGCACGTAGGTTTCCTGAGCCCTGGATTCTAATGTTGTGGTGATTGACTTTCCCACTGAGGTGAAAGGTAGCCTCGTCGCTGAACACCAGCCTGTCAGTGAATTCATCCTCTTCCAATCAAGTCAATGCAAAAGTCAGGACATTTCATTTTGTCATCCAGTCAGCTCCTTAACAATTTTTAATGTGTATGGCTTACAATGCAGAGGAGATGCTTAGTCACACACTGTGACTATGTGTGTAGATTTCTAGGAGTTGGGTTCCCACTCCATCAAATGATATAAAGAAAAACTCATACCACGATTCGGCCCTTCTTAATCAGTATAAGTTACTTTATTAAATCTGCGGTTAATTTTAGTTATGTTTCGGCCTATAATATGATTCATATGATTCATTTTGATATACAATGGCAGTGGTAAGTATTGTGCAATGGCATGATATCGCGTAATATAATAATTAATCAAATGGCTGAAATGTCCCAGATCTCATGATGCATCAGTAATACATCAAAAAGAGGGGAAACGCAATAAACAAACAAAATAAAAAATAAAAATAAACATAATTTCATACAGAAGTCGCTCAAAACCAGTTGTATCCTTCCGGTCCGCTAGATCCCATAGTACCCATTAGTAGCAGTAGTAGTAACTCTGTATATCAATTGTTAAGGATCTTACTGGGCTATATGTAGATATATACGCCTATGTAAGTTGTGGACATGACATCCAGGTCAGGGGATAGAGTAGAAGTTAAACAGAAAGGAAATGCATATTCTATATACTGTATTTGGGAATACCTGGTGCCGCTGTCAGAGAGAAGAGAAGATAGTCTGCGCTCAGAAGGATAAGTGTGCGTCTGCACCGCATATGTGCGAGCCGCATGTAAGGAAAGCTGAGTCCCTTTAAACAGCGCGCATCTTCCCGATACCTTGGGTCTCAAAATAAGGTTTATGAAGTGGAGCGCATCAATACTGCATATGTAGCGGTATCAGCTGTGTATGCATTATAGGGGCAGACGTGACGTATTAAAAGTATTATGGTGAGAGAAAGGAAAAGATTTGAAGGGTAAATCAAGAGTAAATAAAAAATAAAGAGTAGTGTTGAGATCGAATATTCGAATCGCAAATTTTAATCGCGAATATTGGCACTTCGAGAATTTGCGAATATTTAGAATATAGTGCTATATATTGGTATTCGCTAATAGTGTTGAATATTCTAATTGCAAATTTATCGCCAATATATTACATTGCCAATTTTCACAATCAAGTAAACAATGACTGGAGATAACAAATTCTTGAATTTGCTAATTTATGGCGAATATTCTGCCAAAATTTGCTAAATATTATAAATTTGAATATTGCCTATGCCGCTCATCACTAATAAAGAGTAAAATGACAAATTACATCAGAGCACAGATAAATTAAAAGCAATCAATACAGGACAAAAGGAAAAGAAAAAAGAGGAAACAGGAAAATGCATGAATTACAAAAGATAAATATAATCAGACTAGGAAAAAGTAAAAATAAGAATAAAATTAAAAAAGAAAAATAGAAATAAGAATAAACTTAATTTAAATTTTAAATAAATTAAAATGCATATGTTTTTGAAAGACACACTGTACCATAGTTTGTAGTTCTAGGACTATGCTCATACATGGCTCAAAACCTGTTCACTGTCTCTTCTAAAGCCTTCTGATGGACATTCCTTTTGCCATGACATAAACAGCCAGTGGTTTCATATTGCTTCACACACTGCAAAATGCAGTTTCAATGCACATTTACCAAATTTATACAGAAAATTTCTCTTTCACAGAGACCTCTGTCTTTCACATTCCAACACACAAAAAGCTTTTTCTAGCTGACTATAGCAAACAATCACAGCACAACTTTCATTTTTTTAAAGAGCAGAGCTTGTTTACTTTGACCCCTTTACTTTCTAATAGCGCCATATTATATTATATAGGGTGTAGAGAAGAGCTGTAAAAAAAAATCCAAATGGGGTGGAATTGGGAAAAAAAAGTGCAATCCCAGCATAGTGTTATTTTGGCAAAAGAAAGATCGTGCAGACCTCCAGCTTCCATACAGTGACAGCCAGGATTGTAGCTAAAGGCTCATGGGCCCTGGTGCAATAGTTCATCTTGGGCCCACCTTCCCTCAGTGCTTTATGGCCAGGAGCAGGGAAGCACATAACCTTCCTGCTGCCAGAGGCAAACATTGAAAGGGCACCTCCTAGTGCCAAATTCTTGACCTAACCCCTTCCCTCCAGCCAGAGGTGTAAATTGACCAGCATGCACTTTCTATAATGCCAGTGTCTTATGTGGCACAAGGGTCTTTGGGCCCCCTCAGGCTCCTGGGCCCGGTAGCGACTGCTACCTCTGCACCCCCTATAGCTACGCCCCTGGTGACAGCCTTTATTATTTATGTTGCAGCAAAAACAACAGCTATTCACTTTTGTCATGAGGAAGGATCAGGAATAATCTATCCGAAACGCGTAGATGTGAATACACTGTTGTTTTTACTGCAACATAAAGAATAAAGGCTGTCACTGTATGGAAGCTGGAGGTCTGCGCAATTTTTCTGTTGCCATAGTTGGATATTGGCGCCTGGTTCCCAGAGCAATCCGTACTTCCTGTGTGCAATAAGCCTGGTGAGCGCCACAACCATAGTTGCATTAGTTTATAGTTTGTGTTTTTACAGTTTAACCTATGCAGTAAGGCTACTTTAACACTAGCATTTTGGTTTCCGTTTGTGAGATCCATTCAGGGCTCTCACAAGCAGTCCAACATGGATCAGTTTTGCCCTAATGCATTCTGAATGGATAAGGATTTGCTCAGAATGCATCAGTTTGGCTCCGTTCCGCCTCCACTGCTTGTAGCGTTTTGATGTCCGTCTGATGAAACTGAGCCAAACGGATCCATGCTGACACACAATGTAAGTCAATGGGATGGATCTGTTTTCACTGACACAATATGGCACAAAAGAAACCGGATCCGTCCCCCATTGACTTTCAATGGTGTTCAAAGACGGATCCATTTTGGCTATGTTAAAGATAATTCAAACAGATCCATTCTGAACGGCTGCATGCGGTTGTATTATCTGAACAGATGCGTTTGTGCAGATCCATAATGGATCCGCACCAAACGCGACTGTGAAATTAGTCTAAAACTGACTAAATACCTTCATTCCCTAGGTCAGTATGATTACGGTGATACCACACATTTAAATGGTTTGTCTTGTTTTAATATTATATACTGTATATATAAGTTCCAAAATTCAGACAGCACTATCAATCATCAAATGTACTGCATGCCAGCGGATAAAGATTTGACTGCCCATCCAACTATAAAAAAAAAAAAAAAAGCATCAGTGTACTACATTTTCACTACGTCCAGAAGTGCTGCGCTTTTTTGTTATTTTCTTATTTATTATATATATATATATAGTTTGTCTAGGTATCTGGCCTTGGCTTCCAGTGGCTGTCTCGGGTGGTTGGTCGGTGGACGGGGGTAAGAGCACAGCCTTAGAAGGAAACATTTTTTTTTGTTTCCCTCTCCTTTTCCTTCCTCATGCGGCAAAAGGGGCGGGGGAGTTGGCGGATGGAAGGGGTTAAAAAGATCATGTATGAGACATGATGTGGCTAATTAAAGGGAATGGCCAATATATAAGTACTTTCCACTATATAGTGGGAGGTAGGGTAAAAAAGAATTTCCTAATATACTTTATAAAAAAAATCTGAATGGTAATGGTTTTATAATGAGCCCCGACCCCTCAGCCCTGCTCTGCGTGCAGCCAGTTCGTCCATGGCTGCACGCGACAAGGAGGAGCTTTAGAGAAAGCTCGTCCATGGCTTTATTCTAACTGCACATGCGCTGCTTTTTCTAATAAGAGCAGCACATGCCCAGTCTGCCCCTACCACTGGCGCCCTCCCTGCTCCGACTCTGTCTCTACAAACGGCCTATTCCTGTCAGAGTTCGAAGCGTGAAGAAAAGTAAGAGCATGCCTCATCCCCAACGCGCTCTTACTTTTCTTCACGCTCCGAACTCTGACAGGAATAAGCCGGTTGTAGAGACAGAGTCGGAGCGCGCCAGTGGCAGGGGAAGACTGGGCATACACTGCTTTTATTAGGAAAAGCAGCGCATGTGCAGTTAGCTCGTCCATGGCTTTATTCTTTCTCTAAAGCTCCTCCATGTTGCGTGCAGCCATGGACGAACTGGCTACACGCAGAGCGGGGCTGTGGGGGCGGGGCACATTATAAAAACATTACCATTCAGATTTTTTTAATAAGGTATATTAGGAAACTCTTTTTTACCCTACCTCCCACTATATAGTGGGAAGTACTTATATAGTGTACAACCCCTTTAGGGTGTTCTCCGTATAGTAAGATAGTACCCCCCAATTCTTGACCTAGGCCTCTCACCCAGTTAAGCCAGTACTCTCTGCTCTGCGCTGATGAGAGAAAATCACAGTAAAACAGCTGTCTGCAGATAAGGTGCTGGCTTATTTAATATCTAAGTCATGTTTCAAGGCCTGTTTAAAAGGGTTGAACATTGACTTATAGGATAGCTGCCTTACATCTGGTGGCATTAGAGGCAGAGCTTGTTAAGAGCTCATTTGTATCCCTTTCTTAAAAGAATGTTATATTTACCACCCTGAACACCCTCCAGTGCTGCCGCTCTTCTCCCCGGCCGCTAGAGCAGCCATGACTCAGTCAATATGATTGGTTGTCATAGGCAACTATGCAAGTTTTCCATTACACCAGTTTTGATAAATCTACTCTAGAGAAAAAACTGAATGTTAACTACATTTTCAGGGTAATTGAATCATCTTCAATTTCGGTAGAATCAATTTGAGTCCAAATCGAATCGGATGGTCAATAAGGTCCAGACCTAAATCAAATTTACCGAAATCTGTAGATTTTACATATTATTTTTCTTTTTTACATAACTACTATATACTTGTGCACAAATGCCTGCAATAACTTTGCACAACATTACATGGTTATATCAAAGATAAACCTTACTCAAATGATTTACATCTAGATGTTCTAAATGAAATGTGAACATGTCAGGATTTTCATCTTCTATGAGAAGACCTTGAACCCCAGAATCCAAATGAGATCAGGTTGAATACTTCAGTTTGTAGTTGACCAGGAAAACAAGTTCTCCCCGAGCTTGTCTAGGGATACATTTTGTTTCCTTCCACACTGTAAAGATATACCAACAGGTCAATTTTAATGTTAGAAACTGTAAACATAATGTGATGACAAGTTCTAGTGTTGAAGAAAGCATTCGGTGTAGCACTGCTGAACATAATGGTGATATAGAAATGATAGAAAAATAAGAAAAAATTGTTCTGTATGTAATTTACTTTTAAAATACACCTCAACTCACATCTGTGTCATGGTTTCTGTCAGAAAAAACAAGGTGCAGTGCTGTATCCTTTGCATGGTGGCAGACATAAGGCGATCAATAAACTCCACTGACTTATAATGGGGTCTGCAGGGTTCCCCAAAGATGCTCACCATTTTGATGAAAAAATTGCCCTGCATGTAGTGCTATTTGTTTTGTTAAAAATGACAGGCTGAAGGCTACGATGCAGATGTGAACAAAGGCTAATAATAAAATGTAATTCTAGATAAATATAAAACCCAACTTCCTTTTTCTCCTTTTCAAAATTTAATGGAATCTGATCAGTAGCAATGGAAATGATATAGCCCATTAGGCATGATCTAATTTTTCTGCAATATTATCTTTGTTTAATTGAATATTTAATTTGAATAAATATGAACTACATTATTTTGCAGATTGAGTATAAAAAAGGAGCATGCATTTTTAGATAAAGCTAGCCAGCCTTTAACCATTTTTTGCCAAAAGGTGGAATGTTACTGAAGAAAGTTCAAGTATACATGTACAGTAGATAGATACCCCCAGCAATGCCAGTTTGTGTGTCAGTTGGAACCACTGTACAAAAGAGGGCAAAGGGAATAATCACTGTTGGTTCATTTTCTTCTCTTGTTCATATGCTATAGTCCTGGAGTTTGGTTCTAAAGAACCACTGGAGGTTCAGGTACTGCAGCTGTAATACATACTGTTTTTGCAACAAATTAACTATAGAGTTTTCAAATACTGCATATCTGGGTAAAATATGAAAAGCTACTAATGTGACTGCCATTAAAGCACTTACAGGAGCTGTAACTAAGCTTGTAAGAAGGCCAGACCTTATGCAGTATCCCGGAGCAGGGGATATCTGCAAAAATGTTGTTCTTTAACCCCTTAGGGATGCATGGCGTACCGGTACGGCTAGTTTCCCGAGTCCTTAAGGACCCATGACATACCGGTACGTCATGTGTTGGGCGGTGGTGATGGGAACATGGTGCCTGCTCAAATCATTAAGCAGGCACCACGGCTAAATGCGCAAGGGGGTCCCGTGACCCCCCCGTGTCGGCGAGAGCAACAAACCGCAGGTCAATTCAGACCTGCAGTTTGCGGCTTTTTATTGTGCGGGCGGCGGTAGTCAGCGGTGCCATCGGGTCCCCATGGAGCTGTGGGGGGGACCCGATGACATGAAAGGCAGCGCGATGCCTAAGGAAGGCATCGCACTGCCTTCCGCTGAAGAGCCTGTGAGATCAAGCCCCCTGGATCTCACAGGCCGGAAGCTGTATGAGTAATACACACAGTATTACTCATACAGCCAATGCATTCCAATACAGAAGTATTGGAATGCACTGTAAAGGATTAGACCCCCAAAAGTTCAAGTCCCAAAGTGGGACAAAAAATAAAGTGAAAAAAAAATGTTGAACAAAAAAGTTTTCCCCTCAAAAAATTAAAAGTTTCAAGTAAAAATAAACAAAAATGGCATTTTCCCCAAATAAAGTTAAAAAAATTGATAAAAAATAGGGGGAAAAAAATGTATACATATTAGGTATCGCCGTGTCCGTATCGACCGGCTCTATGAACATATCACATGACCTAACCCCTCAGATGAACACCGTAAAAAATAAAAAATAAAAACTGTGCTAAATAAAACATTTTTTGTCACCTTACATCACAAAAAGTACAACAGCAAGCGATCAAAAAGGCGTTTGCCCACCAAAATAGTACCAAACTAACCGTCACCTCTTTCCTAAAAAAATGAGACCCTACCTGAGACAATCGCCCAAAAAATAAAAAAAACTATGGCTCAGAATATGGAGACACTAAAACATCATTTTTTTTGTTTTAAAAAAGCTGTTATTGTGTAAAACTTACGTAAGTTAAAAAAGTATACATATTTGGTATCGCAGCATTTGTATCGACCGGCTCTATATAAAAATATTACATGACCTAACCCCTCAGATGAACACCGTAAAAAATAAAAAATAAAAACTGTGCTAAATAAACCATTTTTTGTCACCTTACATCACAAAAAAGTGTAATAGCAAGCGATCAAAAAGTCATATGCACCCCAAAATAGTGCTAATCAAATCGTCATCTCATCCCATAAAAAATGAGACCCTACCTAAGATAATCTGCCAAAAACAAAAAAAAATGGCTCTCAGAATATGGAGACACTAAAACATGATTTATTTTTTTGTTTCAAAACTTATATTATTGTGTAAAATTTACATAAATAAAAAAAAGTATATATATTAGGTATTGCCGCGTCCGGCTCTATAAAAATATCACATGACCTAACCCCTCAGATAAACACCGTAAAAATATTTTTCACTTTACATCACAAAAAGTGTAATAGCAAGCGATCAAAAAGTCACACGCACCCCAAAATAGTGCCAATAAAACCATCATCTAATCCCGCAAAAATCATACCATACCCAAGGTAATCGCCCATAGCATTCTTAATAAAGAAAAACAAGTGGCCATCATTACTTTAAGAAATGAAGGTCAGTCAGTCCGAAAAATTGGGAAAACTTTGAAAGTGTCCCTAAGTGCAGTCACAAAAACCATCAAGCGCTACAAAGAAACTGGCTCACATGCGGACCGCCCCAGGAAAGGAAGACTAAGAGTCACCTCTGCTGCGGAGGATAAGTTCATCCGAGTGACCAGCCTCAGAAATTGCAGGTTAACATCAGCTCAGATTAGAGACCAGGTCAATGCCACACAGAGTTCTAGCAGCAGACACATCTCTAGAACAACTGTTAAGAGGAGACTGTGTGAATCAGGCCTTCGTGGTAGAATATCTGCTAGGAAACCACTGCTAAGGACAGGCAACAAGCAGAAGAGACTTGTTTGGGCTAAAGAACACAAAGAATGGACATTAGACCAGTGGAAATCTGTGCTTTGATCTGATGAGTCCAAATTTGAGATCTTTGGTTCCAACCACCGTGTCTTTGTGCGACGCAGAAAAGGTGAACGGATGGACTCTACATGCCTGGTTCCCACCGTGAAGCATGGAGGAGGAGGTGTGATGGTGTGGGGGTGCTTTGCTGGTGACACTGTTGGGGATTTATTCAAAATAGAAGGCATACTGAACCAGCATGGCTACCACAGCATCTTGCAGCGGCATGCTATTCCATCCGGTTTGCGTTTAGTTGGACCATCATATATTTTTCAACAGGACAATGACCCCAAGCACACCCCCAGGCTGTGTAAGGGCTATTTGACCATGAAGGAGAGTGATGGGGTGCTGCGCCAGATGACCTGGCCTCCACAGTCACCGGACCTGAACCCAATCGAGATGGTTTGGGGTGAGCTGGACCACAGAGTGAAGGCAAAAGGGCCAACAAGTGCTAAGCATCTCTGGGAACTCCTTCCAGACTGTTGGAAGACCATTTCAGATGACTACCTCTTGAAGCTCATCAACAGAATGCCAAGAGTGTGCAAAGCAGTAATCAAAGCAAAAGGTGGCTACTTTGAAGAACCTAGAATATGACATATTTTCAGTTGTTTCACACTTTTTTGTTATGTATATAATTCCACATGTGTTAATTCATAGTTTTAAAGCCTTCAGTGTGAATCTACAATTTTCATAGTCATGAAAATAAAGAAAACTCTTTGAATGAGAAGGTGTGTCCAAACTTTTGGTCTGTACTGTATACAGCTATCAGAACAGACACTAAAACGTATACATATTAGGTATTGCCACGTCTGTAACGACCTGTTCTATAAAGATATCTTGTGACCTAACCCCTCAGGTGAACGCTGTAAAAATAAATAAATAGAAACTATCCCAAAACAACACATTTTTGGGGTCACCTTGCCTCATAAAGTGTAATAATGAATGATCAAAAAATCATATGTACCCAAAAATGGTACCAATAAAAACGTCCACTCTTCCTGCAAAAAATGTGCCCCTGCACAAGCCGATTGGCAAAAAAAGAAAAAAGAAATATGGCGTTCAGAAAATATAGACACAAAAACTTTTTTTCTAAAATGCTTTATTATGTAAAACTGAAACAAACAAAGAAAGTAGACATATTTGATATTACCCCGTCCGTAACAACATGATCTATAAAAATAGCTCATGATCCAACCCTTTTAGATGAATGTTGTAAAAAATATAAACAGTGCCAAAATAGCAATTTTTTGGTTGCCATGCATCACAAATAACATAAGACAGAGTGATAAAAATCATATGTACCCCAAAATAGTACCAATAAAACTGTCACCTTATCCCCTAGTTTCCAAAATTGAGTCACTTTTGGGAGTTTCTACTGTAGGGGTGCAGCAGGGGGGCTTTAAATGGGACATGGTGTCTAAAAGCAATCCAGCTAAATCTGCCTTCTAAAAACCATGCAGCAGTCCGTCTGCACCCTGCTGTGTGCCCTTACATCAGTTTACGACCATATGTGGTGTGTTTCTGTAAACCTCAGAATCAGGGTAATAAATGTTGAGTTTTGTTTGGCTGTTAACCCTTGATGTGTTAAAGAAAAAAATAATTAAAATGGAAAATCTGCCAAAAAAGTAAAATTTAGAAATTTATTCTCCATTTTCCTTTAATTATTGCGGAACACCTAAAGGGTTAGCAAAGTTTGTAAAATCAGTTTTGAGTACCTTTTGGTGGTGTAGTTTCTACAATAGGGTAATTTATGGAGGTTTCTATTATGTAAGCTCCACAAAGTGACTTCAGACCTGAAGTGGTCCTTTAAAAGTGGGTTTTGGAAATTTTCTTAATTTTCTTTAAAATTGCTTCTAAATTTCTAAGCCTTCTAACATCCCCAAAAAAAAAAATTACATTTGCAAAAATGATGCCAACATAAAGTAGACATATGCGGAATGTTAAGTAATAAATATTTTATGAGGTATCACTTTCTGTTTTAAAAGCAGAGAAATAGAAATTTAGAAAATTGCTAATTTTTCTAAATTTTTGGTAAACTTGAGTTGTTTTCATAAATAAAGGTGAAATATATTGACTCAAATTTATGACTGTCATGAAGTACAATGTGTCATGAGAAAACTATCTCAGAATGGCTTGGATAAATAAAAGCGTTCCGAAGTTATTATCACATAAAGTGACACATGTCAGATTTACAAAAAATGGCCTGGGCAGGAAGGTGAAAACTGCCCTGGGGTAGAAGGGGTTAAACTAACTTTGTTTTCACACAGGACTTGTATTAGTTTGCATATGACCAAAACATTTTACTTAATAATCCTTTATCAATCAGGATTGTTCATATCAGGTGCTGTCAGTTATTATTATTTATTTGAAAGCACCATTAATTCCATGATCCTGATGTAACGAGGGGCCGGCGACGCACGCTTCCTTCGCAGCACCGCCGTCAACCTACGCAAGGAGAGGGACAGGGACGTAGCCTGTGTCCTCATCTCCATGACAACAGGTGAGCTGCAGGAGAGCCGAGAGCCAATAATGATGATCAGTGCTCGGCTGAGTTGAGTCGGCCACGTCATGTGACTCAGCAGCCGGGACTATTTAAACAGGCAGCCTGGCGGCCATAAGTTGCCTGTGAATAAGGTATTTTCATTTACCAAATTCTCTGTAATGGTTTGCATTGTACCTTGACCTCGGCTCTGTTTCCTTGACCCCTCTGTTTCCTCTGAATTGATGTGACCTCCTAGCATTCGGACCTCGGCTTATGTTTGTTGTGATTTGGTTATTCCTTTGTACTGATGTGACCTCCTGGTTCTAACCTCGGCTTGTTTTCACCTTGTTTGCTCTTTTTATGTATCTTTCGTCCTGTATTTTGACCACTGCTTATATGTCATGACCATGGTCATGGTCGTGACTCAGGATCCGCATGCAGTTGCCCGCGGTTTGGTTTTATTGTCAACCACATGGTGAGGGCTGCTGGTATGTTGCCTCACGTGTGGTTGCCGCTGGTAACATGATTGTACTTGGCAGTATAGCAGCCTGAGCTGTTTCTAGGCAGCTTGCTGTCAAGTGCATGCGGTTACACCTGGTTGGGTGTGTGTGTATGTTTGCACTTTGTATGTCTGGTGTGCCCGAGGTTTATGTAGGTGTGCACTGTGACTCTTCCCTTCACTGTGGCTGCCCGTGGCAACGTTTGGTATTGTGTAGATGTGGTGGCAGTGTCTCGGCCTTCTGGCTGACTCCCAGGACATGGTTGCCACGCATGTCGTTGCCTGTGGTAACAGCTGCAGTGTGATGTTCATTTGGACACTTCCCCTTTTAGTAGCTGTCTTCCCTTCCCTGATGTGTGAAGGGTTAATTCCCTTCCTAGTCTGTGAGCACTGGGTGTGTCTGCGTGGGTGTGGCTACATGGGCTATTTAAAGGGAACCTGTCACCAGGATTTTGTGTATAGAGCTGAGGACATGGGTTGCTAGATGGCAGCTAGCACATCCGCAATACCCAGTCCCCATAGCTCTGTGTGCTTTTATTGTGTATAAAAACCGATTTGATACATGTGCAAATTAACCTGAGATTAGTCAAAGCTTGAAAATATGACTCTTCTCTGGTCACACAAGTAAGATATGACTCTTTTATGTTAATTTGCATATGTATCAAATTGGTTTTTTTTTACACAATAAAAGCACACAGAGCTATGGGGACTGGGTATTGCGGATGTGCTAGCAGCCATCTAGCAACCCATGTCCTCAGCTCTATACCCAAAATCCAGGTGACAGGTTCCCTTTAACCTCAGTTGAGATCTGAGTTCTGAGGGGTACTCCAGCCTTGTAGTAAGCTGGAGGCACTCTCCTGGTCCCATATACCATCTGCCAGTGAGGGCCACCCTTGTGGTCATAAATTGTGATTCACGATGTGATGTGGATGTGTTTGCGTGTTATGCTTATTCATTACAGCGTATGGTTTCCTGGCTTCCTGTGTGCTGTGTGCGCTCTGTCTCTTGTGTCCTTGTGGACAGCAGCACTTATACTTGGGTTCCAGGCTCTGTGTCTGTGGCAGGTAAGTGTGGTACTAGTTGCACTTACCTGCCATTGTCATATGACTGTTTTCTGTTCCCCTATCTTTATAGCTTGGCCACTTTAGACTCCTGTTTCTCCGCGTCCAGGAGGAACAGGTTGTCTACCCAGCTCCTAGTCCAGGGCCACCCTGAGGGCTAGCAGGGACTATTAGGTTCTGGTGTATGAGCCCTCCTACCATCAGGGTTGGCTCATACGGTTAGGAGTTAGGGTCAGATTAGGGACGCAATAGGAGGTGACCTGCTCCCTATTTCTGTTGTTCTGGCTGAGTATCCATTAACATCTTCCGGCATCGCACGGCTGAGGGTTTTCCCCATCCTCAGCCGTGACATTATATTTGCATTGTTTGTGTATTTACCCCTCCGTGCCTGCCTGTCACTTTGTTTATTATTTTCTCCATTTTCATTGTTCCCTTTAAGGCCCATCATGTGCTAAGTTTAGAGAACGTCGTCCAGTTCTACACCGTCGCCTAGTGCTTCCTGGCACACTTCTGAGATGGATTGGCCATCTGATCTAGGACTAAACCCCACAGTTTGGGCATGCTAGATATATCAGCATAGCGCTTACCTGCCTGTGATTAGTGTTGAGCAAATCAAAGTATCCGAAGTGGACTTTGATCTGAATTTCACAATGCCAAATTCTTTTCGCACTTCAGGGTAACAAATCAATTTTTCCTAAAATGGTGACGTGATCATGTGGTGAGGTCATCAAGCTCACTGCAGGTCCTTTGGCGGGTTTTCTTGAATCAAGATGGGAGCGGATGGTCTCTTTGCAAGCAAGTGGATGAGGTGAGTATACATTTTTTAACCCCTGATTAACCCTTGAACAGCTTAATGTGAGTCAGAGATGCTGTGATCAGTGTTGAAAACAGCATCTGAGGGGTTCAACGATGGAGGTGCAGCACGATCGCCATTCTCCATCATTGCACCTGCTCCTTACAATGGAAAGCGATTTGTGACAAAGTAATACGTAACAAATCAAAATTCTTGTTGAAGTTTGGAGAAGCAGCCGAATAAAATTTTCAAAACTTCACTCAACTCTACCTGTGGTCAATTGAGAAGATTTCCTTGTGTATCAAGAGATAGACAGAGAAGATTAACCAACTACCTGTCTTATACACAGCTTTTGGGAAAAAGCCTGCCTTGTGATATGCCTCAGAACTGTGCATTCTGTTGATACAGTATTTGTAATTTGCCACCCATCATCCTCAGTAAAGAGGCTGTTGATCATCATAATCATGCCGGCCTGGTTACTGCCTCCATCCTCTGGCCCCTGCCCCTGTCCTCCTACCTTGCACCCTGCCAACCATCCACAAACAAGGGCACCACAGCCACAACCAAACAGGAGCAAAGGTAGTAACCAGGAACAAAGGGTGCGCCCCTCCATCCACTGCAGCCATGGCCTAGGGGAGAGCCAGAGTAGGATCTTCCACCATGAAGACTACCACCCCTCTCATCATCACCCCACATGACAGCCACTCTCATCCTCCAGGCACCCCCCAGGACATCTCACCCCAGCAGGATGCACTTGCTGAAAACAAAGAACATTCTAATCCTGATCATTTAACCCAAGCGATGCAACCTTCAATAGCTATCACATTATCAACAGGAACGGGAGACTATCAAAGTGGTTGACAGTTTTTTGGAGCTGTGTTGACAAAGGATCCCATGGCTGTCCTGAGATAATCAGTATTAAGGTTTAACTCAAGTTATTTCAATACATTATAAAACAACAGTCCCTTATTTCTCCTACTGGGACAAAAATAATAATAAATGAAAATGAAAAAATATCGCAAAAAAAAAAAAAAAGAAAGAAAATACTTTCTATTATTGAAAAAAATATATACAACCCTTTAATTCTTAAAACCTCTATAATAAAGCTAGCATGTAATTTATAGTGTTAGGCTTCATGAGCACAATATTATATTATGTACAAAAATCACATGTTTTTTACAACCAGCATTTTGAGCAACAAATTGTGAATGTTTTCACTTATGCGACTCTCAATTCTTTTAGAATTGCAAATGTACCAAAAAATTATACAAAATAAAAGACTTAAAAAGTACAATAAAAGAAGATCTCACACTCACACAGTAAAAATAACACGGTATCACTCTCAGAAACCAATGAGGCAAAAACATAAATGCGCTGCATCCTGAGGCCAAAATTAGCATCATCCTTAAGGGTTAATTTGAAGGTGACACATATTATGTAATATATTAGAAATATCATATAATTTATATCATATAATGTTTATAATGTAGTTCACATATTTTGCATCCTCCAAGCCTGCATGAAGGATGGCTGACAGTGGAGTCACAAGTCTTGTTGCTTTTGGGCTCTTAGCATTTAAAAGCAGCACTTTTTGTAGTAATAGAAGTGAGAGGGTCATCTGGCATTACCACCGGAGTAACTTAGCATTTGCACTGAGTCGCAGCTTGCCAGACTTAGTGCATATTGCAAAGCACAAGACAGCGTCTCCTTTCAGGTTGATGAATGGTTTTTTTCAAGCGTTCTGCTCCCTAGTTATGAGAAGGGTGACCCGGTCAGGAGACGACTTTATGAAACCATAAAAAATGTATGTCACTTTGGACTCTCTAATGTCATGTAAAAAAAAAAAAAATGAAATAAATAAATAAAAGCTGGCAGGGTAATAAGAAGTCAGTTTTTAAGCCTGAAAATGGTTTTCTCTTCACAATGCTGCCGCATAACCAGACTCAGCTGACTATGGTGTCAACAAAACCCACTTCTTTTGAAAAGGCTTCTACTTCATTTTATAGAAATCCTGGGAACAATAAGACATTTCAGATTTATATGGATTGAGGACTGAAAAGGATGCCGCATTTATGTATATATTAAAAACAAATCTAGTCAAGGTGGCCCTGACTTTTAAGTATGCAGAAGAGCCAGACGGAGAGAATCTTACCATAAAGCACATAAAGTACTTTGAAAGAGACCTTTTATCTAACATTTTATAAGGCCCTTTGTGTCATAAAGAATCAAAAACAGAGAGGTTTGCCAGGTACACTTGGCCTGTGCCTTTGGTAGAATACTCTAGAGTGTACAGATAGTGCCATGTAGATTTTAACAAAGACGGTCCTCTGTAGGTCCATAATTTTGCATTCATTGAATTTCCTCATTTCATATCTGCTTTGATATGCAGATCTCAGAGCATTAATGCTTCTTTTCCCTGGGATGTAGCACATTTTCCTACTGATGTTAAAATGTTAATTTGCAAAAAAAAAAGGTTCATGACCTGCACTGAAGAGGTTACAAGTTACTCCATGATTAAGGTTTCCATCAGTCATGGATGAAACACGTATAAATGGCTTTAGATTAGACATAATCCAGTCAAAGTTCGGAGGAATAGTGAACCTAGGTACATCTTCTGACTCTTTTAATTTGTCATGGAACTAAATGGTTTTAGTTTGAGGTCTATGCACAAAGTCCATCCAATGGAAAATCATATATACTATCCTCATGTTCCTAGAGGTGCACTGTTGGTTTAGCTTCATCAATCTATATACACTGTGCAGTACAACCCTCTTAAAGTAAATGTCCACCACTGAACACATTTTTTTAAAATCTAAAATAGTTTAAACTTTTCAATATCTGCAAATCCTCTGCATAGACACAATATTAAGTAATAAAACACTACAATTCTGTCTTTACGCAACCACCATTACAGAGAGCTTATTGCATGAAAAGACTCAATAATAAAACATTATGCTGGAAGCTCAAAATCTCGTATAAGAAATAAACCAGAGAGGTGGGTGAAGTGCTCCCCATATGAATATGGTGGACACATAATTGTGAACCTGCTAAATTGTTTGCTAGGTGCTATCGTTTTAAATGGCACAGTATTTTGTGTGATTCTTGATCCTATAGCACAGTGGATCTGTCCCCATAATATGCCACTCTTAAAAAAGACAGTATGATATAAAAATCTAAAAGGATTGCAATGCCAGGTGTCCATGCTTGACAGCTCTCTCCTTTTTTTTTCCGAGGGGCACGGTCACTGGAACACTCACCCTATCTCCTACTTCTGTCCTTCAGTGGTCATTGCCTATTGGTTCTTCCCTGCTGCTTCCTGGAAGACATGGCCAACTTAGTAGTGCTGCTCATCCACACTACGCTGGCTGGAGCCTTCTCTTCTCCCTGATGTACCTCCTACTGCTCCCGCAGTAAGGCACATGCTATTGTTCAGGAACTATTGCTTGAGTTCATGTGTAGTGAAGGTGTACTGACCTCTCATCGTTGATCTCTGTCTGATTTGACCTTTTGCTCCTGGCCTCACCTAAGGCCTGAGAGCAGGATTGCAAGTACTCTGCCTGCTCTGACCTTGGCTTTTACGACCTTGCTTTGTCCCTTGGTGCTTTGTACCAGTGTCGATCAGTGCCCCTGTTACCCTACTGGTCAACTTGCAGTGGATAGATCCCTATACAGGGGTTAAAGGGTGACGATTACAGGATTACTCAAGTCAAATCTTAGACACAGCGGATCCATGGCCACTTTTTTTTAATAAAATACTTCAGAATATGTTTGTGCTATTTTAATAAATAACTGTATATCTACCACAAGCTTTATTAAATCCAATGCACATGTCATATCTACAACCAAAATCTTAAAATATTTAGCAACATTTAAAACCTCAAAAAGTGTTTGAAATGTGCTTATCAGCTGTTATCATGCCACCCATAACAGTCAATAGGTCATTTATGTAATGATAGACCCTTGTAGTGGTTCCCTGCTTGGATTTCTAGAGGGAATCTGAAGCAGGGGCCCCTGTTACAATATATAGCTAAATAGATGAGGGCACCAATTCTAGTTATTGAGTTCAGGTATTTTAGTCACAACCATTGCAAGCAATTGCATAAAATCAAGCAATGGATGTTTCATACCAAAGAGCTCAGTGACTTTAAACATAGCATTGCCATAATATGTCTAGGAGTAACAACAGCTCAGCCATGAGATGGTAGACCATGCACACTTGCAGAGGGGTGCCACTGAGTGCTGAAGCATGTTGCATGTAAAACGGACCTATCACTTTTGCCTAAATAGGCCCCTCAAGATATGGTTTGCTGAGTTTGGTGTGAAAGAACTTGATTGGCCTGCATAAAACCCCATTGGCATGCTGGTTGTGAATCACACATTCTTGTCCATCATCATTGTCTGATCTCATTTACGCCGTGCAATAAGCAGCAGATTGTCAGGAAGAAAGTGTTCCTTCCTGATAGTCGGCTGCTCGTTCAGTGGAGGTGGACCACTACATTTACCTGCAGCGATCTCCTCCACAGTATGAGGATGAGGGATTACTATTGAAATAGTTCATTCTCATAAAGCTCCATTGTTTCTGGGCAGCAGATCGCTATTTAGACAGCACAATCTGCTGCTCAGAAATTATCATTTACATGCCTGTACGAATGACAGGATCATTCCGAAGAATGAGTTTTTACGTGTTGATTGGGTGATTGATGGCATATTTAGACGGGCAGATTATCGGGAACGAGCATTTGCAGGAAAATTCATTCCTGATAATCTACCTAATTTTTGCAAGGTGTAAATCCACTGTCAGCCTTTTGTGCTAGAACAGACCTTTTAAAGACACCAACCCTTTTTTTTATTAAATGCTTTTTTTTTTTTTTTTAAGCAGGGCATATAAACAATTGATATCTATCAGACAAAAATACCAGGAAATACCACACTCACAACATGCTGTGAATAATAACACTATTAACACAAAAATATCACTACAAAAAAACACACCTTCGTAAAAATAGAAGCAAAAACTTCTAGTAAAAAAAACACAAAAAGACCCTCCAAAACTCTTAAAAAAGACTAGGTGACACCAGCCATATTCTTTTTATCCCTCTTACATCAGCAGGGTGGAAGTAACTGACTGCTTTAATTAAAATGTCATTCCACTTAACCTAACTGAAATTAATAGAATGTGCAGTGTTCAAGTAAAAGAAGCTAACAAAAAGTACCCATTTTTAAACTCTAGATCAGAAACCTTAAGTTACACATTGGGGTGACTAGGGGTTTTAAGTGGATCACCTGGTGGTTTCTTTAAGACCATCTATCAGGTTTAAAAAAAAAAAAATGATGACATCTTTACTTTGGACTTTCTCAGCATAATGTGTTAAGGTAGAAACTAGTATTTCCCCACCTAAAAAAACATCTCTTGGTTCAGTTCAACAACTGATGAATGTGTATATTTAGGACTTGTGTTATCTGTGCCAAACGTGGTCTTCATATCATATTTATAAAATTCAGTTGACAGTTAATAGTTTACACATCCATTTCGCTATTATAATTGTTAAACCTGACTGATAATAAGTAGTCTGATAATCATCTTGCCGCAAACTCCTCCTGGAGTTAGAAGTTTGATGCATTCCTGCTCCTTTACCTCAAATTCCTAATTACAAAACAAATAGTGAGTACTGGATACTGACAGCTCCTCTGAGTATCATTCTTTGCCGAACATGAATGATTAATGGAATTTTCCCAACACTGTTGAAGTTGTTTACTGACGGAATTAAGGCTGAAATTGGCAGGGTTCTGTTGGGAGAAATTTTACTATAATGTCACCAGACCTGCCAAGTTCACAAGATGAATAATAGGTGCAATTAGCAGCATGGAAATAAATTCCACCTTTGTATGGCAAGTTGATTTACATTGAATAGATTATAGTATATTTTCAAAATCTTAGTAGAAAACTTCCTTGAAGGGAGGGGCCCATTTTAGATGAACAGTTTCTATGTCGATTTTTTGCCCTTTTATGTTATTTTTTTTATTTGCTTTCAATTTTATTTTAATTTTTTTCAGGAATGAAAGGACTCATTCACACTTAAAATATGAATCAAATGCATAATATGTTTTTTTTTTCATTCCACCCTCCCCAGAATTACATTTTTTTTGCTGTTTTTGTAATGTTGCTGAACAATGGATGTAAAAAGAGGAAAAAATACACTTGTGAACTATGCAAATACAAAAAATGCACTTAGGAATCCAACAAATTTATTTATATGGGCTAAAAACTGTATTCTATTGGAATATGCTGTGTATTGAAAAACTAATGCATGCACATATACAAATAAAAAAAAGATATATTTTACATGGAAATGTAAAAAACAAACTATTTAACCTCTGACAAGCCTTATTAAGCACAATAATACAGTTCATGTATAGAACACCTGCCGCTGACTCTAGGTCAGTCATTTCTATGGCTGAATACTCAACGCCATTCCCAGTGGAATGCATAGAGAGGACTTCACCTGGAGTCCTCTCCAATATGTGCTCATGCACAGGAGTCCTCTCAATGCATTCCATGGCTGGTTTGCAGGCACACAGCGAAGGATTGGGGGTTTGTATTGACATACAAGTTACTGATCCGAAGTCTGCGGCAGATGCTTTCTTTACGTGTATTGGATCTGTAAAACATAAGTGTGAATGAGTACATAAATGTAGTCCAGGATATTATCCTTAATTACATAATGGTTCTCTGGCATTTCTTCTTTGATTTTATAATTTGCTCAATTTGTAAAGTTTGAATGGATATATTCTCTGTACAAATACAGTGTTGGCTTACACCGATAGTAATAATAGTGCCAAAATAGTAAAAACACTGTCACTCACAACAGGTAATCTCTGATCCCGGACTTCTTCAGGCTCAGTGAGGCCATGCATTAGAGATAGATATTCAGATGTCGTCAATGTAGGAATAAATTTCCATGGCACTCGTCAATTAAAAACATGGCAATTTGATTACTTAAAATCACATTTAATCACAGTCACTATAGTGGATACTATAGGACAACAGCTGTTTTGCGTTACCACGCATCTTCCGGCCTAGATATAGAAGTGACCACTACTCATGTAGAAAAGTTATAATGTGTATGGTTCCTCACACCGGGAGCAGGCTTCTAAATGTCCCATGCATTGATCAACAGCCGCTGTAAAAACAAATTAACGGCAAGTGTAAAAACCTTACTCTGAAGACTTGTTAACAAAACACAGCTACTTGAGAGAAAATAATTAGTTATTGAGTAATACTCCCTGTTCAAATCAAGCGATTACGACAGGTCTCAAATCCTCCACCATATCATTTCACTGTAAACACTCCGAGGCATAACATGAAATGAGATTAATCCAGCAATGGAAAAGAAAGAATGCTGGTAGGTAACCGTAATGCTACATTAATATCAATACAATATACATTTAGTAAAATATGCAGCTTTTAGAGCTTGAAGAAAAATACAATGTTCTGATGCTCATCTCAGAGCGGCTGCCTGGTTGAAGAAGAGATATGTCCAGGTTCAGCTCTGAACCTGGACAACCCCTTTAATCAAAGCAACCAGGGAGGGGATGGCCAGAGAAAGGCATGGAACTTGGGTGCAACATTCCTCATTGCACCAAAGCACCATTGCACCCTCATTTGTATATTAAGAAAAAGTGTCATAACTTGGGAACAGAGCCTCAGATCAACAAAAGAAAAACAACATTTTAATCAAGTGAACCACAGCTTTATCTTTATGCAAACAGTCTGATAGGAAGGTTATTGGTGACAGATTCGCTTAAAGGCCATAATCAGAAGTTGTACTTTGGGTGTTGGAACAGTGCAGCCCTGTACTCCACCGACACCACTGCCCCTACCTACTAGTAAGATCTGCCCTAAATTCACTAAGTGCAGGGGCACTTATTGCAGGAACACTGAGGACGAAATTGTCTTGCATGTACACATGGCTTCAAGGATGACCTACATACTTTGATCATCTATAGTGACGAAGAACATGACGCTACAATGTGAACAATCACAATCGCATGTCAGACTCCGATCCCTGAGATCAGCTTCTGTGAACCAAACTTGTACAGTACATATTACAATGCTGACACAAACAAAAAAGGGAATTCTTTTTTAGGTCTTGCTACTGAAAGGACTAAACCCAAGTAAACCATGCTGCTAGTGGCATACCACCAATATAGGCAGACCACGCAGCTGCTATGGGGTCCGTGGCATGGGGGGGCCTGGAGCGCACGGAAGGCCCCCTATTTTATGATCGCTAGTTATTGGGCATTGACACAGGCGGCCCACTTGCCTTCTGTCCTGGGCCCTGCTTCCCCTCTGCTCAAGGCCAAAGCTCCTGCTGCTGATTGGCTAGTGTATTGTTCGTAGCAGGCACAGCAGACAGAACTGTGCAGGCGGGTGCAGAGCGCAATTGTATGCCGCGCTCATGCGCTGTCTGCCTAAGCTACCCACCAGACCAGAGAATGGAGTCCAACAGCATTACCGCCACTGGCCCAGCAACACTTGCCCCGTTTTGTGCCACCTGACCACAGTCAGTGAGTGACTCTGTTAAAAAAAGTTCATGGGGGGAATGGATTCTTGGTGGGGGAAAACAGAGGGCAGCAGCAAGCAGAGTTCCTGGGGGGTTGGGGGGACACTGTTGTGTATATAAGGCTCATTATTATATAGAGGACTCAGGACAGTGTGCTCCAGCCCACCCCCCAAACTCTGCTTGCTGTTGGATGCTCATATAGAGGACAGTGTGCCCGACAGCCCATCCCAACTCCATGAAGTGTGTGTGTGTGTGTGTGTGTCTGAGATGTGCACACTAAGCATCAGCAGCAAGGAGTTAAAGGGGTTATCCAACCTCTATAATGTCCCCACAAAATGCCCAGGAACCGCATACAATTGATACTTAGAAAAATAATGAAATAAAGTGGCCGAAATGCTCAAAAACCCCAAACATTGTGGCGTGTTTATAACCGAGGGAGCAATCCCCAGCAAAAATTCATACAATGGAGGATGTCGGCAGCGAACCACATGCACCACAGTTGCATATCATTGTGATGCACCTTTCGCAGTGATTCAAGTAATACTTACCCCGCTCCACGGCACCCGTGACACTCCTGATGTCCACACAGCCGCCGCTGCACCCCCCACGTCACATAGATCAAAACATCCAGTGAAGGGGGGTGCTAAGGGGCAGCCTATAACAGGCCATGACAGGAACAAGACTCCGTACCATCGCTGACCCACCTTTGTGCCCCTTCACGGTAGTTATGTCCTGCTTTGTGCCCGTTCACAGTAGTTATGCCCACTATTGTGCTCTTCACAATAGTTATGTCTTCCTTGTGGCCCCTCACTGTAGTTATGCCCACCTTTGTGTCCATCACAGTGGTTATACCCATCTTTGTGCCTCTTTACAGAATCGCTAGGGAGGCGTGTTCCCATTGTGGCCTGGGTGGTTAGTGGGAGGAGTTAGGAGGGGCCAATTTAGATTATTGCTATGGGGCCCAATGATTTCTATGTACGTCCCTGCATGCTGCCAATATCACAACCATATGTTTATGCAATGACTGTATCCAGTGTTGTATACATATCTCATAGGATCCCATAGCAAAACTTAATATGTCCCTCATGGGTTGTATGGTAAATGATATTGTCTTAATTAAATTAAGGACATTTTTAATAAAAAATAAAAAAAATACTGCAGCATATGATACTTTTTTGATATGTTTTCCATAGAACATTTCTAGAAGTGTTCTTTTAATAAATATGATGAATGGAGGAAAAATATCTATGTACTAAGACTTATTTGGTAACTCAATTCCATACTTGCATGTGTAAAGACTATATTGCATAATTTGTACAAAATGCTGATCCACTTATCATAGTAAAATAACCTTATTGTTTGCATGAATACCTAATACAAAGTACTATAAGAAAATTTAGACTAGAACCTTCAGAATCACAGGCGCATATCCATGAAGCAAACATGATTATAAAAAATAAAATGGCTGCACACCGTTATATATACAAACAATAGAGCTAAGAAATGGGGGTCATTCTAAATAACAGTGGTACAATACCGACTATAAATGAGTTAATGGAAGCTATTAGGCACGTACGTGTCGGGCCCATCTACTAGGTGTCAAGGTGGCTTCCACAGATAGGTCCCTAACACTAATATACTGCCTCTATTTGGACTTACCTAAGCCTACTATATTCAGGGCAGTGAACCTTCAGACTCACAGGTGCATATTCTTGTAGTATTAGTTCAGGGTAGCGCCTCTTTTAGACTGAACACACGCATCTACCTGGGACTTCTGAGCAGAGTATGTATGTAGCTGGTCTCTACACTGCCCTGAATATTGTAGGCTTAGGTAAGTCCAAAGAGAGGCAGTATATTAGTGTTAGGGACCCATCTGCGGAAGCCACCTTGACGCCTGGTAGATGGGCCTGACACACATTTGATCAAATATGTGTGCTAAGAGCTTCCATTGACTCACTTATAGTCGGTATTGTACCACTTTTATTTAGAGTGACCCCCTTTTCTTAGCTCTATTGCTTGTATGTATAATGGTGTGCAGCCATTTTATTTTTGTATTGCCTAATACAAAGTGCCACATGGATAAAGAGGGATAGCATTCATTTATCTGGGGTATTCTGTGTTTTGGGTAGAGTTACCCTTCAAACACCTCTGGTTCCATTTTATAAAGACATACAATGTACTACACATGAACATAGACAGCATACATAGCCCCCATATATACAAACAGTAGTGCACCACCAATGAGGCCAGGTGAAGCGATTGCCTCAGGCAGCACCAGGTAGGGGCAAGAGGGGGGCAGCCGAAGGGCCATGGGCAATGAGCTTTCATTGTGGCAAAGGAGTTAGGTTACGAAATCGGAATTAGGGGGAGCGCCGTCTCAGTTTTTGCCTCAGGCGGCAGAAAGGCTAGGTGCACCCCTGGATACAAATGACAGATGTCAGTACAATATACTTTGCAATTGTCATTTAGGAAATATTATCTCAAATGTACTAACCCTAAAGATGTTGTAGGCTTGAACAGTCTGTCTAGACCTACACCAGATTCATCACAGGGGGTCAGGCTGGATTATAAATGCGGTGCATGGATGAACACTCTTCTCTGGATCCATACCAACTATTGGCTGGCAAAGTTTGAGACAGATTTTTACTGCAGAATTGTAGTGCCATTTTGGTGCTAATTCTTGCATACTGCATTTTAGTCCCTGTCGCCTCTCCCAATAACCTACACCCTCTTCTTGTAAGCCACATCTAGTGTCATACTAGGTGCGTATGATTTCTCAAGACCTAGATGTGCCAAGTTGTGCCAAATTTTGGCACAGCCTACTACTGTGTCTAGGTGCAGTGACAGTAAATGTGTCCATTGTTTGGTTGATGTAATATAGGGGAAAAAAATCATAGTTAAAAGTTGAATTGCTCCTCATTTCTAAGCACAAGTAACATTACATGAGCTATACAATGTCTTACCCTAATCCCACAATACCTGCTTTGGTACATTTCTTGGTGATGTAATACATGGGATCAGCTGGCCCTAACAATGCTCAGGCACTGTTAACCCTCTGCCTCCCGGAGGGCTATGAGAGGGTCTGACAGTTTGGAATCTTTCCCAGGTATTTTGAGCAAAGATCTGCAAATGCCTCAGTCTTCAGCTCTCATAAGCGTACACTGCAATAGTGCTGCTGAAATATGTGACTTTCCAAATCATTAAAGGCTAGAATTTCAGAGCTAGGCTCATGGGAGAAACACAGTTGTGAAACTCTCACAGCACAAATATACTTTCTGCTCCCCAAAGTGGCCAGTTTTATAGCAGCATAAATATTTAGTGTGTGGCTCTACGCTGTCCTCTACGTGTTTGTTCTCTAGGACAGTTATCGTTTAGCGTGATATTGCTTTGGTTTGGCAATATTGAACATACAGATGTAGCAATTCAGGACTTGACACAGAGTTGCAGCCAACGTTAACGTGACACTTTCAATGATGACTTTTGTTGAGTTTATAGTAGTTGCTACATTGCTTTGATTACTTGTCAGCCAGCAGCCATGTCATGTGTATGGCTAGCCTTCCTGCAGAATAGGTTAGCACTACATTAATAAAAATTACTATTGTTATTATTCATCAACGTGTTTGCAGCACCAAAAACTTTCTATAGTTAGGATTTTTTATGACTGCCAATATGCCTTTTTATGGTGGTCATTAGGGGCATTATTCTAGACTACCGCCTTTATATAGTGGTGTAGTCTAAGTGCAGCAAGGATCTCTTGTACAGTGAAGAGCAGGAGCTCAACTCTCCTATGACAGCTGGGCTCCTGCTTTTATGGCCCAGATCATCAGACACATTGATCCTGGCCGTTTAACCTCTTAGATGCAGCGGTCAGTAGCTACTGTAGCATTTAAGTGGTTTCAAACAGAGAAGGCTTCCTTTATTAGCCACTGGCACTGCTGCTAATAAGATCACAGGGTGCTAATCTCTTCACATGGCAGCCAGGCGTCCAATAAAGGCCCCCTGCTGCCCATTGCACAGCCTAACAGGTTGCCTTGTCAGTTTCTACTAACAGTATAATACACTTCACTACATAAGTAGTACAGTGTATTATGTGAGCGATCAGAGGATTGCGTGTCAAAGTCCCTTTGTGGGACTAAGAATTATAAAATCAAGCATTAAATAAAGTATTTTAAAAAAATAATCTTCAAGTTTAACATACACACAAATCTTTTTTTCCACGGAAAAATGCTTTCCAATGAGAAAAAAATAAATAAAATAAATTTCCCCCACATATTTGGTATCTCCACATCTGGAATGACCCAAACAATGCAGTGAATATGTACGGTGAATGCTGTTAAAAGCATTTTTGCATTTATTTGGCATTGCTGTAAACAGTATGGACCCAGAGAGTAAAGTAGCCACAAAGCGAATGTCCGAAAACTTACAATGTGAAAAGCCATTTTTCTCCAAAAAGAGTTAGCAAAAGTTAATCAATGATTATCTGTACCCCAAAATGGTGGCATTAAGAACTAAAAATTTTCCTGCAAAAAGAAAGCCCAGAGAAATGCCTATAAATGCAAGGGATTCATATAATCACTACTGCATAGATCACTTAAAACTTGAACATGTTAATATGAATAGAAGTGAATAAGAAAATGAGGGTCATTTATCAAACAGAAATAGGCCTAAATTAGGCGTATTTCTGACGCAGAGGATAGGTCATCAGTTAAAATGTCTCAGAAAAAAAGGAGCAACCACATGGCCAGGAAAATCTTTCTTAGTGGCTCTTTATTCAACTAATATAAGATGCTTCTGAGCATAATAGGCACATATGGAACATTCTTAAGATAAACCCTTTTACTTTTCTCAATACTCAATGCTGCACAGGAGAATATACAAGCAAAGTTTATTTATTTATTTATTATAGTCACTTATATAGCGCTACTATTTTCCGCAGCGCTTTACAGACATTAGCATCAAAGTTTTTATACTTACTACCTACTATCCACAGGATAGATAGGGCATAAATACCTGACTGGCGGAGGTACAATGGTCTGGAGAATGAGGGAACACTTTCAGTCGAATTAACAATTGATTTCAATGGATTGTGATTGTTATATATTAAATAACTACTGTATTTTCCTGCGTATAAGACTACTTTTTAACACACTCAAAAGTCGGGTGTCGTCTTATATGCCGGTATACGGCGTGCTGAAACTTACTTCCTAGCCAGACTGGAGAAGCTGTCATTCTCCAGCTTCAGGGACAGGCGCCCTCTAGCTGAGCCACCATGCGCTGCATCCCGGCCAGACTCTCCTGAAGCAGCCCCCTCGCCCTGCTCTCAGTGGTTTTCTCATGTCAGCAGTATCACATGGTGTACTACCGCTCAGATCGCCTTGAAGACAGGGAGGGCTGGGCAGGCAGGGAGAGCTGACCCATACAATCCAAGCAGGCTTTGTATGCAGTGTGCACAGAAAATACCGGTACATCGCTTGCTATGATTGGCTGGTTGTTGTATACTGGGTTGGATTGCCGATTCTGAGGGAAGGCAGGGGAGAGCAGGAGCATCTGCACTTCAGCCAATTCTAATGTTGGAACGGCGGATCTCTAATGAAGTTTGTTGTGCATCTTATCTGTGGTGAAAAAACTGAGTCTATCTGGGGAGTAGATACATGTGGTGGTGAATACAGTACAGCGCCAGTATCTGTACCGGTTCATACAATACAGCACCAGTATCTGTACATACAGTACAGCACCAGTATCTGTACATACAGTACAGCACCAGTATCTGTACCTACAGTACAGCACCAGTATCTGTACATACAGTACAGCACCAGTATCTGTACATACAGTACAGCACCAGTATCTGTACATACAGTACAGCACCAGTATCTGTACATACAGTACAGCACCAGTATCTGTACATACAGTACAGCACCAGTATCTGTACGGGTTCATACAGTACAGCACCAGTATCTGTACATACAGTACAGCACCAGTATCTGTACATACAGTACAGCACCAGTATCTGTACATACAGTACAGCACCAGTATCTGTACGGGTTCATACAGTACAGCACCAGTATCTGTACATACAGTACAGCACCAGTATCTGTACGGGTTCATACAGTACAGCACCAGTATCTGTACATACAGTACAGCACCAGTATCTGTACATACAGTACAGCACCAGTATCTGTACATACAGTACAGCACCAGTATCTGTACGGGTTCATACAGTACAGCACCAGTATCTGTCCATACAGTACAGCACCAGTATCTGTACATACAGTACAGCACCAGTATCTGTACGGGTTCATACAGTACAGCACCAGTATCTGTACATACAGTACAGCGCCAGTCTCTGTACGGGTTCATACAGTACAGCACCAGTATCTGTACATACAGTACAGCACCAGTATCTGTACATACAGTACAGCGCCAGTATCTGTACGGGTTCATACAGTACAGCACCAGTATCTGTACATACAGTACAGCACCAGTATCTGTACATACAGTACAGCACCAGTATCTGTACATACAGTACAGCGCCAGTATCTGTACATACAGTACAGCACCAGTATCTGTACATACAGTACAGCACCAGTATCTGTACGGGTTCATACAGTACAGCACCAGTACCTGTACATACAGTACAGCACCAGTATCTGTACCGGTTCATACAGTACAGCACCAGTATCTGTACATACAGTACAGCACCAGTATCTGTACATACAGTACAGCACCAGTATCTGTACCGGTTCATACAGTACAGCACCAGTATCTGTACAAGTTCATACAGTACAGCACCAGTACATGCAGTACAGTATACAAATGGCTAACAGTCAAGACCCCATCATTTCTCTACCAGCAAGAAGAAAGAAATATGAAGCCAGTTTCAAACTTAAAATTGTAAACTTTGCCATGGAACATAATAACTGCGCTGCTGCAAGACAATATGGAGTAACAGAAAAGATGGTTCGGAACTGGAAAGCAAATGAAAAAGCATTAATGAGTATGCCAAGGGGTAAGTGTGCATTAAGAAGAGGCACCCCACATTGGCCAGAACTCGAAAAACATGTAGCAGACCTGGTGAATGAGCATCGCCAAAACGGTTATATAGAGACACGAAATAAAATATGTTTGTTTGCACTTCAGTCACCAAATCTGACCCAGATCACAGCAACAGATTTAAGGCCACTGTATCCTGGTGTACTACATTCTCGGAAAGGCATAATATGGTACTGAGGCAAAAGACGAAAATTGCACAACAATTACCTACAGAGCTTGATGCCAAAGTAAATAGCGTTGGAGGGGTAGTCTTATTCTGCGAGTATAGCCCAAACCCTATATTTTAACTGGAAAAGTTGGGGATTGTCTTATACGTCCAGTCGTCTTATACGCCGGAAAATATGGTATATATTTTACTAATATATTTAAGATGCAGATGAATTCTACAGTTTTGGATATTTTAATATAGTTTGCTAAGCTTATAAGAGACAAATTTAGAAATGAGTATTTATTTAAACTCAATATTCATAGAACACATTTTTTTTTTTTTTTTCATTTCGGCAGGTTATACCCTTGAAAATAAAATACAAAATTAAATCCTTCTATGTCATTCAGCAGAGATAAAACTCCTATATAGATAGAGACCATGTAACGCTTTCTCAGGGTACTTTCACACTAGCGTTGTTTGTTTCTGGCAGGCAGTTCCGGCAAGGGAACTGCCTACCGGATCCAGCAAACCGTATGCAAACGGAAAAATGTTTTTTCTGGATCAGTTAGACGGATCCGGTGATATACAGTATCATCCGGAATAACGGATCCGGTATTTCAATTTTTTCAAAGATCAAAAGCAAAAATAGCTCCATACAGTTGTCATGCTGTTATTCTAACTCTACTAATCTACTATTATACTAACAATTTATATTCCTCACAGCAGCAGTATAATAAGGCAAGGCTGCTTCTTCATCCTTCCAAACTAAGGAGGGAGTTAGGAGCCAGGACTGGAAGAAGAATACATGGAGCGACTTCAAAAAATTGTATTGTATTTGTAAAAAAAAAAAGTATTTTTTTTTGTTAAAAAAAAAACTAAAAATGCATTGAATATTTCCATATCCATAGACTGTTAATATGTTAAAAATTGATAATAGTATCCCTCTAAACACGTTCTATAGAGGGACAAGATATAAACTGATGGCCAAAACACTTGATCTATGCAGCCTCCATTATAATTACCAGGGCAGAAGACAATAAAGTAAGCGTGATTCATTAGTATCTGACTTTAGAGAAGGAGTAAAATGCATGAAGCAGTGGCGATCTTTTTGGCACATAATCCCCATGAGTACGTGTCAAGAGCTAGGCTGACTGAGAAGTGATCATAAAAATGAGAAAGCCCTTATTGCACCATTAAGTTAAAGTTTTATCTTCCATTGTCTCCAAGAGAAGTCATTATTACTAGAATGGGCATTAGGTCACCGTGAAAACAGATGCCAGTTTTATCTGACACTGCAACATTGTAGAATTGACAGCTTTGGCCTGCTGAACCTGCTCTACGGCTTTAAAATGTCTCAGCAATCAAGGATGAGTCTGAGAGTTGACAAAATGCTCATTTATTCATGTAGAAAATTAGGTATTCCTCCAAGCTCATGTCACATAAGCATAAGATGGGTCAACACTATGACTGCTCTGTAATCCCGCTCAAAACTTGTAGCTCTCTGCAGATCTTTCCCCTCATTAACATTTCCCATGCTTGTTTCATTGTACAGCATTGGGCTCTCTTATGTCTCCCCTGAGATTGCATGCTGGTATAAATATATACAGTGCAGGGCTTCTTTTTACTTTTCCATAGTTCATTCCCACCAAAGGGACCAGCAAAACATTGAAAGAGCTTGTATGACAGTTCACACATGGTTGGTTGCAATAGAATCTTTATTGCTTGGGAAGTAATGGTATTACACCGCAATTGAAGTTCACTGGTCCTCAGCATTCTGCAATGATGAAATAAAGTGTGTCTGACACAGAGGCACACATATATGCATTGTCTTTAAGATCCTTACATCAGCACTAGGAAAAATCATCTTCATCTTAAGAGCCTGAGGACAGAAATGTATAAAGGCAGAGCAGATACGTTTGAGGGTACTGTAGGAAGGAACTGAGTGGAAATTGTACAACAATAGACCAAAGTCACATAAGGTCTAAGGCCTGCTTCACACTAACGGTAAAACAGATCTGGCAGGCTGTTTCGGCTGGGAAAAGCCTGTCGGATCCGTCCTTGCCGGGTCCAGTCATGTGCAGCCAGACAAAAACTCTTGCGTGCCGGAAGACCCTGCCAGATCTGTTTTACTGTTAATGTGAAACAGGCCTTGGACATAGGAAATAGGGATGATCAGTTCAAAGCATGAGCTTTTACTCATTATTATGAGATTGATATGTTTCTTATGGTATGGCGATATGCTACAAGAAAATTTAGACTAGCACATCAGAAGTCACAGGTGCACATCCATAAAGCTAGCATGCAGACAGCAAACAAAAAAAACATATGGCAGAACACCATAACACATGCCAACAATAGAACTAGGGGTTAGGGATTATTCTGGATTAAAGTGGTACTTTACTTACTATACATGAAAAATGGAAGCTCTATGCGCACATTTTTGATGAAATGTGTGTCGGGCCCATCTACCGGCGTCAAGGTGGCTTCTGCAGATGGGTACCTAACACTAAACAGAACTGCCTCTCCTGGGCCTCACAGATTCAGGATATAATGATGTGTTGCTATTAGGAAACAGTCAACATGCTGCTGTTGACGGGAGTCAATCTTTATTAGCCTGACCTTATATTACAAGAAGTCCAGGGCCTAGGAGAACACAGAAGATCTCATAGACAGTGCCATGCAGCAAAATACTGCAAAGTTAGAGTTCTTCATAACAATGGCTAAAAGATACATTGATGAGAAAAACCTATAATTAGATTAGAAAGGATGCCACTGAAGGCTTTGCAATTGCCTGTGTATGGTTTCTAGTGTTGAGCGAATGTATGGTTTCTTCGAGAATTCGCTAATATTTAGAATATAGTGGTATATTTGTCGTATTCGCGAATAGTGTTGATCGTGAATGTTCAAATCATGAATTTATCATTAATTTATCCCAAATTTATCGACAATATCGGCACTTAGCAACATCCCTAGCAATCAATAGGAAAGTTGCCTACCCCTTAGTGTTGATTGCGAATATTCTAATCTTGATTTTTTATCGCAAATATATTACATTGCCGATTTTTTACAATCAAGTAAATAATGACTGGAGATCATGAATTCTCAAATTTGCGAATTTATAGCAAATATTCAGCCAAAAATTAGCGAAATATCGCAAATTTGAATATTGCCTTTGCCACTCATCACTAATGGTTTCCAGTAGGCAGCATATTTTTCCTATACCTGTATAACACAACATAAAAACTGTACTGAAATGTAAGAATAAAAATAAATAAATAATTGATACATGTACTCTATAAAGATCTTTTACATTTACTGAGTACAATGCCAGTGTTAAGTGGTCATATACAGTACCACATACGTTTACAGTAGTGTCATGCTTCATATTGGAAAAGGTCCAAACTCACCAATAATTCCCATTAAAGTAATATTTTAAATAAATAATACATTATCGTACAGGATCCGTGTCTAATTTAATGTAAATACAGTAGGAAGAAATCTGTTAAACTATGCAAACAAACCAGGGGCTAAAGAGACGTCATGTATCATTTCCTGATGACATGCCTGTCTGTCTCGGCTGCTGTGGGCAATCAATCTTCTAAGAGTTTCATGAGCAGTTGAGAATTTAAAAAACAGCTGTAATCTGCGGTCATTGACGGTAGTGTAGATTGTTTGCCAAACTATTACCATAACTGTCAGCCGAAATCAGAAAAATAATCTCATTGTGCCAGACAGATGCGTTTCCTGCATTATTGAGATAGTCTCTCCGGAGGTAATAGCAAAATATAAAGCATTGTTCTATTTACAAAAGGAGATTGGCCGAGTCCTTGAGATTGAGAGCGAGGGACAGGCATTTACTGCGAGTAAGATATGGGCAACTCAACAGAAGTTATGTGTTAAGGTCAGGTGACCCTTATAGTCTATGCAACAAGGCATTCTGAGAGCGATTCAATAGCTATTCGCTGCATACTTAAGATAGATATTAGCAAAAACGTGTTAAACTTATAATGTACAGTAAATCTACAATGCATGTAAATTTGAATTAATGAGCGTTCTTAAAATACTAATTATTAATCTGACACCAGTTTATTATAAAAAAGAAATTTGCTTCCAAAACTAGCATGACATCTGTCCACATGTGTGTACTGTATTGCGGTTGATCCCTTTTCAATTCAATGGAGCCTAACTGTAAACCTAGGCATACACTGTACCAAGTGGACCGATGTGTGACACTGCTCCTGGAGGAAAGCAGCCATGTTTTCCTCATTACGTGCAACCCCACTAATAAAAGATTATATAAAATGAATCCACAATTGTAAAACACTGTCGTACCGCTTAACTACAGTCTAAAATGCATGCTACACCCTCATCAGTAGTGTAGCATGCAGAAAACTATACCACCATGAAGTAAGGTTTAGGAAGCAAAAAGTTCAGATGAAGGAAGGCTATTTGGCTCCATCCAAACTACCACACTATAACCTATTAGATATCCTGTCATAGTTCTTTTATGTACCACATATGACTAGTAACAGTGGTAGAACTCTTGATCATGCTTGTAGCCCAGTGTGTGTGAACCCATTGTGCCATTGAATAATTTTGGCTTGAATCTCTTTTTGAGGGCATTGTCAAGGTGGATCCCTAGTTTTTACCCTTTCACACCTGTATAGGAATCTAGGCTTTGCTGCAGGGACCACAAGGCTGCTACTTTCAGGAGTAGTAACAGCACCAGTGCATTGGACCAAGATGACAGGTAAAAGCGAGATAAGAGGACAAGCCAAGGTCAGGACAGGCTTCACAGGCTCTATCTGGTATACAGGCAGGACACAGGTCGGACACAGGAGGTCAGAGTATACAGTAATGCACCTTTGCAGGACTAGGCAGGCTAGGAACCTTTTGTTCAGGCATCTTCCCATAGGTGAAGGAGCCCTATATACCCAAGGGAACACTGCCATTGGATGGGAAAAGGTTATGCATGTATGTACTAAGGGAGTGAGCACCTGAAATCAGATGGAAGATAGGGGATACCAGCAGGGGAGGACCCCCGGCTCACAATGCTATAGTTAGTATTGTGAGATTATTTAGAACTGGTTCTGCAGTAGTATATAGCTTACATGCTTGTTTGAAGACATGTTTTACATAGATTTAATTTCAGTATGTTTCCTGTGTAAGTAAAGAAATGTTCCCTATCAACCACATTCCTAGATTTTTCCAAACGGGTACCACATTTTGACAGAGGCTGTATACACCTTTGGGGGCAATTTTTTTTATAATTGCATTGTACTCATTTTGAGCAAAAACAAAACAATTTTTTTTCAGTTGGTCTTTATTAAAAATGTTGAGTCCCTTTCTCTGTGCAGCCTTGAGATTCTCTAGTAGTAGGCTCTGAATTTTTTCTTTGTTCCATCTGCTCCTTATCTCTAATCTCACCTCCTGAACACTGATTACAGCTCTGTTGTTATTTTACTGATAAGAGTGTGGATTAAATAAATGTTTATGACCTTTAACCCCTTAAGGACACAGCCTTATTACACCTTAGGACCAGGCCATTTTTTGCAAATCTGACCAGTGTCACTTTAAGTGCTGATAACTTTAAAACGCTTTGACTTATCCAGGCCATTCTGAGATTGTTTTTTCATCACATATTGTACTTCATGACACTGGTAAAATGAAGTCAAAAAAATTATTTTTTTTGCACCAAAAAATACCTAATTTAACACAAATTTTTAAAAATTAGCAAATTTCTAAGTTTCAGTTTCTCTACTTCTGTAATACATAGTAATACCCCTAAAAATTGTGATGACTTTACATTCCCCATATGTCTACCTCATGTTTGAATTATTTTGGGAATGATATTTTTTTTTTGGGGATGTTACAAGGCTTAGAAGTTTAGAAGCAAATCTTGAAATTTTTCTTAAATTTACAAAAACCCAAGGGACCACTACAGCTCTGAAGTCACTTTGCGAGGCTTACATAATAGAAACCACCCAAAAATGACCCTATGACTCTATAAACTACACCCCTCAAGGTATACAAAACTGATTTTACAAACTTCGTTAACCCTTTAGGTGTTGCACAAGAGTTATTGGCAAATGGGGATGAAATTTGAGAATTTAATTTTTTTGCCTAATTTTCCATTTTAACCAATTTTTTTCACTAACAAAGCAAGGGTTAACAGCCAAACAAGACTGTATCTTTATTGCCCTGACTCTGCCATTTACAGAAACACCCCATATGTGGCCGTAAACTACTGTACAGCCACACAGCGGGGCGTAGAGTGAAAGGTGCGCCGTTTGGTTTTTGGAAGGCAGGTTTTACTGGACTGGTTTTTTGACACCATGTCCCATTTGAAGCCCCCCTGATGCATCCCTAGAGTAGAAACGCCATAAAAGTGACCCCATCTAAGAAACTACACCCCTCAAGGTATTCAAAACTGATTTTACAAACTTTGTTAACCCTTTAGGTGTTGCACAAGATTTAATGGAAAATAGAGATACAATTTCAAAATTTCACTTTTTTGGCAGATTTTCCATTTTAATATTTTTTTCCAGTTACAAAGCAAGAGTTAACAGCCAAACAAAACTCATTATTTATGGCCCTGATTCTGTAGTTTACAGAAACACCCCATATGTGGTCGTAAACTGCTGTACGGGCACACGACAGGGCGCAGAAGGAAAGGAATGCCATACGTTTTTTGGACGGCAGATTTTGCTGGACTGTTTTTTTTTACACCATGTCCCATTTGAAGCCCCCCTGATGCGCCCCTACAGTAGAAACTCCAAAAAAGTGACCCCATTTTAGAAACTACGGGATAGGGTGGCAGTTTTGTTGGTACTAGTTTAGGGTACATATGATTTTTGGTTGCTCTATATTACACTTTTTGTGCGGCAAGGTAACAAGAAATAGATTTTTTGGCACCGTTTTTTTTTGTTATTTACAACATTCATCTGACAGGTTAGATCATGTGGTAATTTTATAGAGCAGGTTGTCACGGACGCGGCGATACCTAATATGTATACAATCTTTTTATTTATGTAAGTTTTACACAATGAATTAATTTTTAAAACAAAAAAAAGTTTTAGTGTCTCCATAGTCTAAGAGCCATAGTTTTTTTTTGTTTTTCGGCGATTATCTTAAGTAGGGTCTCATTTTTTGCGGGATGAGATAACGGTTTTATTGGCACTATTTAGGGGTGCATATGACTTTTTGATCGCTTGCTATTACACTTTTTGTGACGTAAGATGACAAAAAATTGCTTTTTTAACACCGTTTTTTTTGTTTTTTTTACGGTGGTCATCTGATGGGTTAGGTCATGTGATATTTTTATAGAGCCGGTCAATACGGACGCGGCGATACCTAATATGTATACTTTTTTTATTTATGTAAGTTTTACACAATGATTTCATTTTTGAAACAAAAAAAATCATGTTTTAGTGTTTCCATAGTCTAAGAGCCATAGTTTTTCAGTTTTGGGGCGATTATCTTGGGTAGGGTATGATTTTTGCGGGATGAGATGACGGTTTGATTGTTACAATTTTGGCGTACATGCGACTTTTTTGATCACTTTTATTACCTTTTTTGTAAGGTGGGCAAAATTTCAATTTCATCATAGTTTTTTATTTTTTATTTTTATGGCGTTCACCGTTTGGGTAAAGTAACATGACCGTTTTATAGATCAGGTCGTTACGGACGCGGCGATACCAAACATGTGTAGGGAATTTTATTTTTTTCCTTTTTAATCAGTGATAAATGTGTTTTTTGATTTTTACTTTATTTTACTTTATTGGTTCATGAAGATCCAGTGGGTCTGATGTCTGTATAATACAGTACAGTACAATATATATTGTACTGTACTGTATTTTACACTTTGTCTGAACAGATCTATGCCTTATAGCACAAATCTGTTCAGCACCTTGGACAGCAGGACGCCCTCTAGAAGGCGTCCTGTTGCCATGGGAACCTTTCCCGTCTGCTCAGTAGTGGTCAGAACTGCGCAGACGGGGAAGGGTAAGGACGGGGCTTCGGGGGGCTGCCTGGGAGCTCTCTCCCTCTCCATTCGGGGGGCTGCAAAGGCACAACAGCCCCCCGATGGGAGAGGGAGGGAGCTTCGTGCGCTGTTAAACTTTTCCATACAGTGGTCCGTACGGACCGCGGTATGGAAAGGGTTAAATGGCTGACATCGCAGCACAGATGTCAGCCGTTTATACCAGGGTGCCAGCAATGTGCTGGCACCCTGGTATACCCACTAGACGCCAACGATTATTCAAGGGGAGGCGGGCGGGGGATTGCGATCCCGCCTGCCGCACCGCCCACAACCCTTCCCCTGCACCTCCCACCGGGCAAAAATCACTCTGGGGTGCGGGGGGGGGGATTCAGATATATTTCAGGAATACTACGGGATACCCCATTTTAGAAACTACGGGATAAGGTGGCAGTTTTGTTGGCACTAGTTTAGGGTACATATGATTTTTGGTTGCTCTATATTACACAAGAAATAGCTATTTTGGCACAGTTTTTTTTTGTTATTTACAACATTCATCTGACAGGTTAGATCATGTGGTATTTTTATAGAGCAGGTTGTCACGGACGCGGTGATACCTAATATGTATACTATTTCTTTATCTATGTACGTTTTACACAATGATTTCATTTTTAAAACAAAAAAAACACTTTTTAGTGTCTCCATAGTCTGAGAGCCATAGTTTTTTCAGTTTTTGGGCGATTATCTTAGGTAGGGTATGATTTTTTGCGGGATGAGATGACGGTTTGATTGGCACTATTTTGGGATGCGTATGACTTTTTGATTGCTTGCTATTACACTTTTTGTGATGTAACGTGACAAAAAATGGATTATATTACACTTTTTTGTAATGGTATTCACCTGAGGGGTTAGGTAATGTGATATTTTTATAGAGCATGTTATTACGGACACATAGATACCTAATATGTATACTTTTTTTTTATTATGTAACTTTTACACAATGTGTAAAAGTTACAAAAATGGCTTTTTTTACAATTTTTTACAGTGTTCATCTGAGGGGTTAGGTCATGTGATCTTACCCGTGTGGATTTGGCATTACCACCACGGATTGCATGCAGGCCTGCCTCTTCTTCTCTTCCTTCTCCTCCTCCATCCTCTGTCTCCTCCTCGGCTGACTCCTCCTTTTCCACTGCTACCGCCTCTTCCGCTTCACCCCCCCCCCCCCCCGAGCTCCCCAGAACCTATTCGACATGCCAGGTGAGACATTGCCATGGTGTGCTTTGGCTGTTGTGCCTGGAAGCCAAGCGCCACACCGGTCGTGCACTGCTTTCAGCTCTGCGGTCACAGGCCGATCAGTGGCTAATCCCGCTCAATTTGACAGTTGGTAAAGTTGTGTGCGACAACGATGCCAATCTGCTGAGCATGCTGAAACAGGGCAAAATTACACACATGCCATGCATGGCACACGTCCTGAACTTAGTCGTGCAGCGATTTGTTGCCAAACACCCCCGGGGTCCATGACATCTTGTGGCAGGCCAGGAATATCTCTGGCCATTTTAGAAGATCTTACACGGCCATGGCTCGCTTTGCTGACGTTCACCACCTGCCCGTCAGACGTCTGACTTGTCTCTGGAACTCCATCTTGTATATGCTAGAAAGGTTGCTCCAGCAGCAACATGCTATTAACGACTACCTGTTCAAACTCTGCAACAGGACAGGTTCTGAGGAGCATGGTTTCTTTTCACCATGCCAGTGGCTGCTCATGCGCTACACATGCAGACTTCTGCGACCATTTAATGAGATCACCAAACTGGTCAGTCGCAGCCAGGGCACCATCAGTGACATCGTTCCTTACACCTTCCTTCTGGAGTGTGCATTGCATCGTGTCATTGATCAAGCCGTTGAGGAGCAGGAGCTGGAAGATGAGGAAGTCACAAAGCTGAATGAATTCCCAAGTGGGCTACTCCATCTGAGACAAGTCAGCAGGATTCTGAAGAGGAGTCAGAGGAGGATGGTGACTGGGTGGAGGAGGAGGAGCAAGAAAAGCAGGCTTTAAACCTTTCGGGGATCCCAGGTGTTGTCCGTGGCTGGTGGGAGGAGAATGAAGAGGACATTATCCTGGGCAATGAGCAGGAGCCAGGGCGCTCCACTGCTTTCAATTTAGTGCAAATGAGTGCCTTCATGCTCCAGTGTTTAAAGAGGGACCCCTGTAAATAAAACATAAAGGGCAGGGACCAGTACTGGGTGGCGGCGGACATGTTACCAGCATCACAGACGGCTGTAAGAATGCTGCATTTCCAGACCTTGCCGCGACAGATGCTGCATTCTGCTGTTTTGTGCACTGGCAGAGGAATTTCCACCCACAGAGACACAGGTGCGGGTACCAATCCTACCTCGCATGCAAGAAGAGGGAGGTTTGAAGATGTGTTGGTAACTTCGGATATGGGATCATTCTTACAGCCAACCCATCGACAGCTGCCCTCCTGATCCAGCCTCAGGGAATGCGTAGACCGACAGGTGTCCGACTACATCGGGTTAACGGCCGATGTGGACGCTCTGAGAAGCGAGGCACCCCTGGACTACTGGGTGTGCAGGCTTGACCTGTGGCCAGAGCTGGCACAATTTGCCATGGAACTGTTGGCTTTTACCTCGAGTGTCCTGCCCGAAAGGACGTTCAGTGCAGCAGGGGGTTCATGATAAGTGCACTCGCCTAGCTAACGACAGTGTGGACGACCTCATTTTTCTAAAAATTAATTTGCGAACTGTCCAAGCCAATGTTCTTCCGTCACTAGTAGTGGAATACCAGCTGCAACATGGTCGTCACCTTTCAAGTTAGCTTCCGCTCTTCACAAGCAACGAGTGGGCATTGATATTGTACGCATTTTGGCCAACACCGATTACTGGTTGTTCACCCTTCTCGACCCCCACTTAAAAGAGAACTTCTCATCTCTCATTCCTGTGGTGGAGAGGACGAGCAAAATGGTGCAATACCAGAAGGTCCTTGTGGAAAAATTACTTCAAAGATTTCTAGCTTATAACGCTGGCTGCAGAGTACATAGTTCCTTGCTGCTGGGGGCGTAATAACTGATAAGCGCATCCGCTTGTCAACTGAAAATGCTGACCGATTGACTCTTATAAAAAGGAACAAGGCCTGGATTGCCCCTGACTTCTCGAATCCACCAGAGTAAAGTGGCTAAACATAAAGGCACTCTAAATGTTTCTTTTATGGTGTATTGAATACACTGCATTCCCATGCACCCCTTACACCACTAAAAAGGGTATATGGTTCAGTCTACCTTTTCTCATCCTCCTCCATCATATCAACATGCTTATTAGGCTGCCCTCGCTCCTAATGTTTTAAAGGGTCAGCTCAGCTGTGGGCCCTCACCCATAATGTTTTAGAGGGTAACCAGCAGGCCCTCAACCAAAATGTTTTAGAAGGTCAGCTCAGCAGCAGACCCTCAACCATACATTTTAGGATGGTCAGCTTGGCAGCAGGCCCTTGCCCACAAGATTATTTAGATGGTCAGCTCGGTAGCAGGCCCTCGCCCACAACAATTTTTAGAGAGTCAGCTTGGCAGCTGGCCCTCCCCCACAAAATGCTTTAGATGGTCAGCTCAGCAGCAGGCACTCACTCACAATTTTTTTTAGATGGTCAGCTCGGCAGCAGGCCCTCGACCACAATTTTTTTTAGATGGTCACCTTGGCAGCAGGCCCTCGCCGCTAATGTTTTAGGTGGTCAGCTCAGCAGCAGACCCTTACCCCTAATGTTTTAGATGGTCAGATCAGCATCAGGCGCTCGCCCCTAATGTTTTAGAGAGTCACCAGCAGGACCTTGCTCCTAATGTTTTTGAGGGGCACCAGCAGGCCAGCAATCATAATTTTTCAAGGGTGTGTATGATGCCCTCCTTTATGTATAATAAAGGGTGTATTGGAGTGCCAGTTCCTTGTAATTTCTGGCAGCCCTTTCACTTAGTGCATAGTCTTTATGAGTGTAGGAGTCCCACTACCTGAATAATTGTACCACAATGTTAATGAGGCCCTCCTTTATGTGATATACAGGTTGTATCGGAGTGTATCTTCCTTATAATTTTTGGCAGCACTTGCACTTTATATACAAGTAAATATACAGGAAATAATTTTTCCTAACAATTTTTCCTCTAAAATCGATTTTATCTTCGGTTTGTTGCGTATTATTGTCAGTCTGCAAAAGTGGCGTACTACTCGGACAACATCGTTCCCAGCAGCGACCTGGGAGTCCAAGATGCATCCAGACATCCTCCCCATGCTGTTCCTGAACCATTTCAGTGGTGTTTCTATCAATTTCTGACCTTTTAGCAGGGGGTGCCTGGTTTAATGCTCGGGTTCTCCCATTGACTTCCACTGTGCTCGGGTGCTTGGTAGAGCACCCAAGCATCCCGAGGTGTTCTACTCGAGCACCCAAACTCCTGAGCACTTTGGTGCTCGACCAACACTAATGTATATCTGTCACAGATTTGGTTGCAAAGGGCATTTGCGTCTGAATCTGTGACTTTTCCCTGCTTATGCTAGGTCTAAAAAAGGATACATGGCATGGGGTGGGCAGGGAAGGGAAGGGAGCGGACCGGCCAGTCTGTCTCATTAATCATTTTTTATGCTTGCTTTAGCAAGGGACCTGGTGTGGATTTGGGCCAGCGATGCATGCGCTTAAGTTATAAAGATGCCTGTGTATCATGCGCCAGCGCAAGGGGTATCACGACCGGCGCCAGTCTTAATAATTGACCCTATTTGTGTATTATACAGGATAGTGCTTATTCGGCCTCATTCATCAGAACTAACTTATAGTAAAACTTTCTTTGTTGACCAAAGAAACCAAACAGAACTCAGCTGTCATGTTACAGAAATGTTACTATATATCTCAATACCAAGCAGAGCTCCAAATCTCTTGCATAAACATAACATTAAGTAATTAAATTGTGCCTACCTGTATCTACCACTAGAGGGAGCTAATGACTATACATTTTATTATTGCGCTTAATGTATAAATCGTAAGCAGTAACCACCTAAGCTCCCTCTAGAGGCAGATGCAGGCAGAGTTTTACATTTATATTTAAAAGACAGAATGAAAAACAAATTGATGTGTGAACATTTAATTTAAAGTAAATCCACTGACCCATGCCCAGGTTCTTTATAAATGGCAGGGCATTAGTAATATATAAATAAATAATTAAGTTCAAGGATTTTTTACTATCTGAAAAAATTTTTTTTCCCTTTTACAGAAGCCAGGTAGTTTGCATATCTTAGTATATTTGGATGTAATAATTTATAAAATATTTCACAGATTGTGTATATATCTCTATGGCACATGATGTTGTTATGTGTGCCTCATATATTTTGTACCACCTTGCTTTCCTAGGGAGAAAACACCTGTTATTAACTACACAGGATGTAGACAAGTGCTAATGGTCATCTGGCAATCACAATTAGCTTAGCATGTAGATTTTTTTGGGGTTGCCATTCCCTGCCCTCTCTGCTGTTACTTGAATTGTCATGACATTAACCGCTTGAACCAGAGCCAAGTTAGAACGTTTGCATAGTTGTAAAACCTGTCAAACATATTTTTCCCTACGTGTTTGTGATAAAAACAAGTGGCATAGCTCTGGAAGTATTTTACTCGTGTCTCACCTGTTAAACCTATCGATTCATTTTAATTTGGAATTTCCAGCTATTTCCTGAGATTTCATAGTGTGGGTTTGACAGCTTTTGCCACGGTGAAAACGAGCCACAGGGGATTTGATAAAAGCTTCACATCAGCACCAGCTGAACGATTGGTGTGGGGCATTCTTCTGTTTGCTCCATAGGCTTTATTTTTCAGTCATTTAAAACTTTATATAAGCAGTGAGAAATTCGGAGAGAAAGTTAATATCTGTGACAAAAAAATACAATAGATTTGACATAGTTTATAGAATATATTGCTGATTTTCCTCCTTTAACACAAATGTTTCTTTTTTTTTAACCTAAATATTTTAGAAATGTGCCGATGAATTTCATAATACAAGGTGGGCCATTTATATGGATACACCTTAATAAAATGGGAATGGTTGGTGATATTAACTTCCTGTTTGTGGCACATTAGCATATGTGAGGGGGGAAACTTTTCAAGATGGGTGGTGACCATGGTGGCCATTTTGAAGTCGGACATTTTGAATCCAACTTTAGTTTTTTTCAATAGGAAGAGGGTCATGTGACACATCAAACTTATTGGGAATTTCACAAGAAAAACAATGGTGTGCTTGGTTTTAACGTAACTTTATTCTTTCATGAGTTATTTACAAGTTTCTGACCACTTATAAAATGTGTTCAATGTGCTGCCCCTTCGGTTGGATTGTCAATGCAACCCTCTTCTCCCACTCTTTACACACTGATAGCAACACCGCAGGAGAAATGCTAGCACAGGCTTCCAGTATCCGTAGTTTCAGGTGCTTTCCAGGAAACTGTTCATCTAGGAATGCTCGGACCTGACACCCATAATGTGGTGGTGCACCATCTTGCTGGAAAAACTCAGGGAACGTGCCGGCTTCAGTGCATAAAGAGGGAAACACATCATCAGTGTGTGAAGAGTGGGAGAAGAGGGTTGCATTGACAATCCAACACAATGGGCAGCACATTGAACACATTTTATAAGTGGTCAGAAACTTGTAAATAACTCATGAAAGAATAAAGTTATGTTAAAACCAAGCACACCATTGTTTTTCTTGTGAAATTCCCAATAAGTTTGATGTGCCACATGACCCTCTTCCTATTGAATAAACAAAAGTTGGATTCAAAATGGCCGACTTCAAAATGGCCGCCATGGTCACACCCATCTTGAAAAGTTTCCCCCCTCACATATACTAATGTGTCACAAACAGGAAGTTAATATCACCAACCATTCCCATTTTATTAAGGTGTATCCATATAAATGGCCCACCCTGTACATCCCAATGATGATCTGATATAGAGTTACTTACAACATGCTGGCTACAGGGGACCACCACTAGAGGGAGCTTACAGGATGTCTGCATACAACTAAACATTTAACTCAGTGATAAGACAGCATGTAGTAAGCTCTCTCTATGGGTGATTCAGGTTGGTAGCATGTTATCTTTTATATCAATTTCTATGCAGGAGATGTGCAGCTCTCTATGTGAAAAATATTAACTGCTAGAAATATATATTGAGAAAGTTGAAAAACACAATTATTGGGATAAAAAGTGGAAATGAAATTAAAATTTTTTGTGAAGAAGCGTGTGCTATCATTTACCTAGACAAACTCTACTTATTGCAATGTTTAGTTCCAGTGACAATCCCTCTGATGTTGCAGTCTTCACAGAGCAGCTTCCTATTAATCCCTATCCAGCGCAGTGACTCTTGTGACAGGGCACCATGGACTTCAGCGGGTGCTATATGACACAGATCCATGTTTGAGAATTGTTCAGAACCAGTAAGGGGGACAGTGAAACATTTACACATATTGCAGTGGGGGTCAGTAGTAGTTATGGCTGTGGAAATAGTGTGCAAGTGATGGTGGACTTTAGGTGGAAGTCCATTTGCCCAATAAAATAATACTTAAAAAAACTAACTTAAAAGAAAAGAACCATGGCAACATTATTCAAAGAAATTATATTTTACTTATAAGATGACTTATAGCCTCTCCTGACATGTCAGTTTCAGTAACTACTTGCATTCTTCATGTAATAATATCAGAGCACATATTTTTAGGACTCTATGACGTGTCATTCCTCTGTTATTCCTTTTAGAAGTTTATAAATTATTTTCTATCATTTTGCAATAAAGGTCCATATGGGTGTTACCAGTCTGAGACCATCCAATCAGTGCTGTCACTGTCAGACTGTGAGGGGACACATCCCCAACTGGTGACACTCAGATCAGCCTTTATTGCAGACTGTTAAACATGTTTTCCGAGATTTTAATACTGATGACCAGGATAGTTCATAAATATCTGACTGGAGTGAGTCTGACACCTTGGACCCCTGCTAATCGTCTTCTTGAGAAGGCCCTGGTGCTCCTTTGAGCACCGCAGCCGTCTCGCAGCTTACCAAGAATAGCGCCATACATTGCATAGCAGCTGTGCTTGGTATCGCACTCAGCCCCATTCACTTCAATAGAGTTGAGCGCGATACCAAGCACAGCCTCTATACTATGTATGGCGCCATGCTTGGTAAGCTGCAAGACGGCTCTGGACCTCACAGGAGCGACAGTGTGTTCTCAAACAGCTGATCGGCGGAGGTCCAGGGTGTCAGACCCCCACGGATCAGATACTGACGACCTATCCTGAGGATAGGTCATCAGTATAAAAATCTTAAAAAAAAAAAACGTTAACAATACATACTTAATGTGTAATAGGAATAATGGAGGAATGGTGCAACACAGTAAATACAGTAGATGCTCCAGAATCGATATTACATGGGGAATGCAAGTAGTTACCAAAAACAGAGCTAGCAGGCCCTCTTTAAATACTTCAGTACCTCCTTACTAAATTCTGAGCATGGTTCTGACAGTTGTGACAAATGTGTGCTAGGGAAATCCCTATTCCCTAACACAGAAACCCTCAGCAACAAATTCTAGAACAGAAATTTTCAGAGGACCCCTGGTGGGTAGGAATGAATTACACGAGGTATTAGAAAAGTATTGAGCATAAACTGATGCTTTAGTTTTAAAACTATTAAAAGTTTAGGCTGTATATTTCTCTATACATTTCTTCTGTTTGGAAAAATGGAAAGCAAAGGAGCAAAAGCAAATTCTAGTCATAATTTTTTCTTTACAATGCAGTTCAGTACTGAGTTAAAAACGAACATGGAGAAATAAATGCAATAAATGGGTTTTTGCTTTCAACACCTTCCTCTGCCACCAGTGAAGCTGTCTTGATCTACAGTCTTAACAGAGGAGTGTGAAAAATGGCATATGTATTTTTTGTTCCTAACTCCTTCTGATAAGCACCACGTTGACAGTGCAGCATCTGGATGCAATCAGTATTTAACACTGAAGGTTCAGAAAGTTGTATCCTACACACTGTGGGATCAACATAGGCACATGATGGGATGTAAGACTGTATGATAACAAAATATTAAAAAAATTCGAAATTAAAAAAAAAATCTGAATATGAAATTTAATAAATATGAGAAATTAAAAATGTATTGATTACTGGATATGGTGGATTGAACATGTATGATATGGGGCTAAAAAAGATAAAATTATTGAAACTTTTTGAAAGCCATGTTAATTTTTATTTGCAATTTTGCGGCAATAAAGTATGAAAAGCTTTGCATTTTAACAAAATTTACATTACAAAAATGATTCAGTCTACATGCTTACTTTTTCTATATTTGCAATTATGATATACAAAAAAAAACTACAACTGAAAATATAGCTGCAAATGGATAAAAACAAAACATAGAAAATACCAACAAGCAATAACATGGAACAGACATAAATATACCTAAAGCTATGAGTAAAATATATGTCCATATGTTGACTGCATTTCAATACACTTGTCTATTTAGCCTACAGCAAAAGTTTGTGTTGTCAAAATTATGCCCATCCCAGACATTTATGTGTGACATATAATCTGTCATAGTTTCCGCCAGGTGAGGTGACCATATCCAACCCCAGGGAGAAAAGAAAGGTCTGATAGATGAAAAATGATGTTAATCCGATACTCACAGGTAAAAAGTTAAAGGGAGTCTGTCACCAGATATATCAGCATTAATCCAGTTGTGATGTTTTTCAGCTGAATGAAATACTGTTGGTCCCATAGGTGGCCGCAATATTGAGAAAATAGCTGTTTTAGAATATGTAAATTGGCCCCTTGGGGCAATGAGGGTTATGCTCAGGGGCGTAGCTATAGTGGAAGCAGGGAAAGCGGCTTCTATGGGGCTCAAACTCAGAAGGGGCCAGCCCAGAAGAAGGACTGAAAAATGTCATTGTCAGGGCCTCCTCAATGGTATTATACAATCTAATATATAAAGCTGAGTGTATGTGTGTGTGTATGTCCGCTAAAGGAATCTGCACCGTGACATTTACAATCACAAAATTTGGCACACAGGTACATCAGGTGTCCGGGAAGGTTTTAGACCAGGTCTCAGCTCCCTAGGACGTACGGTTCCTGCGATATTCCTAAAAAAATGCATTAGTCAATAGAAGCTTGGTCACATAACCATTATCAGCCAATAGAAGCTTGCAGGTCCTCCAGTCTCCACATACACAGTTTTACTCCAGGTTTCCATAAAAACCCAGCTATTTTTCTTCACTGCTGTAGGAGAGCTTTAAAGGAAATCTGTCACCAGGATAATCGTAAAGTAAAGCCTTAGCCTAATAGCACTTAGTACCTTATTTCCAGATGTGCCTTTGTTCCAGCAATAGATGTTTTAATCCTCTGAAAATCCAGTTTATTTGGTATGCAAATGAGCCAGTAAGGTGCCAAGAGGGGCATCACTCTTGCAGGAAGGAGCCCAGACACGCCCCCTGCCACAATGTGTCCACCCTCAAAAGACTTAAAACCCTGCCCCTAGATCCAGCTAAGTCACACACCCCGTTCCAGTTAGGCCACGCCCCCTTCCACTCCTCAGCCGACTGAGATTGAAAAAATGAAGTTAAAAATCAACTTCTAGGTCGCACTAAGCCACGCCCAATCTGGTTAGGCCACGCCCCCTCTACTTCTCAGCTGATAGGGATTGAAAAAATTAAGGTAAAAATCAACCTTCTTTCAGCTGCAGGGGTGGGAGGGAGGGTGACTTTCTCCCTGCAGCTTATACTCAGAGAGCACAGTGCTTTTGTCTTAGAGTGAGCTATTTAAAAGGACACACCCACGATCCGTTAAGGCCACTGTTGAGGGGGCAGGCCCCTGTGGGGGTCACTGTCAAGGGGGTGGTATTCTGTGAAAGTCACTGTTAAAGGGGAAGGCTGCTGTAAAGGTCAAAGTTAAGGGGGTGGGCTGCTGTGGATCTCCAATTTTAAGGGACTGGGCACTGTAGGGGGTCAGTGTTAAGGGGTGGGGGGCTGTGGAGGTCACTGTTAAGGGGTGGGGTGTTGTAGATGTCACTGTTATAGTGGATAGTGTTAATATCTTTTAACGACACACACAAACATTAAATGAAGCCGGCTCCTTCAGCTAGTACATTATATATAGTGACTGTATATACAGTGACTTGACTTACATTATATGTGTTCAGGAAATGGATGGAGCAGCTGACAGCCTAGTCTGAGAGTGCTATTTTGACTAGTCGCAGGAGTAAGGGTTGCAATGGGAGGAGGGAGGTTACTGGAGGAGAGGGGCCCAGTCAGTTCTAGTTACGCCACTAGTGGTGCCGTTGCATCCAGAGGATCCGCTCCCAGTCTTTTATGCATCGCCCCACCTCTTTGACTGACAGGCCAGGCAGTGAAAACATATTCACACCTGACCTTAAAGACTTGTGGGAGCACATTTGACACATGAACTGTACAGTGATTGAGATCAAATGTAGATCTCTATAATGTTTGGACACCGCTAATAAACTTTTATTACATATGATTTTTTCTCCATTAGTCCCGTAAATGTGTTCAACTCTTGTTTTGTGTTTCCTAGCGGTACACGCATGCGCTATAAATTACATCCACGACAGCTTATCACGTATATTTATCACGGCTGAGGATGGGGAAAACCCTCAGCCGTGCGATTACAGAAGATATTGGTCGCTGCTAGGCCAGGACAGGAATCAGAAAGCAGGTCACCTCCTATCACATCCCTAATTCTGACCCTGACTCCTAGCTGTATGAGCCAACCCTGATGGTAGGAGGGCTCATACTCCGTAACCTAGGGTCCCTACTAGCCCTCAGGGTAGCCCTAGACTAGGAGCAGGGTAAGACGACCTGTTCCTTCTACATACGGACGAACAGGAGTCTCACTGGCCAAGCTGCAAGGAAAGGGGAACATATACAGCATATAGCAATGGCAGGTAAGTGAAACAAGTACCACACCAACCTGCCACAGACACACAGCCTAGAACCCATGTACAAGTGCTGCTGTCCACAACAACACAAACGAACACAGCACACACCATACATCACACAGGAACCCAGGAAACCATAGCTGCAATAAACACAAAGAGACCATAGAAATATCTTCAAAGCATCATACATAAACTTATGACCACAAGGGTGACCCTCACTGGATAGATGGTATATGACCAGAACGATGACTCCAGCATAACACATGGCTGGAATACCCCCCAGATACAGGCATCCAGCGGAAGCTAAATAGCCCAAGTAGCCACACTCACACACAGACACACCCAGTGTTCACACACTAGGAAGGAAGTTAACCCTTCCAACACCAGGCAAGGGAAGAAAGCCACTTAAAGGGGAAGTGTACAAACAACATCACACTGCACCTGTTACCGCTGGCAACGACATGCGTGGCAACCATGTCCTGGGAGCCAGCCAGAAGGTCGAGACACTGCCACCACATGTACACAACACCACACGTTGCCACGGGCAAGCGCAAGTGAAGAAAAGTGTCACAATGCACACCATAGGCCGTGACAATATTACATTTGTTGTTTCACAAGTGATAATGTATGCACTTTATTTGTGTGATGCACATTTTTTTCTGAATATTTGTGTTGGTATGATGAGATTGTCTTTTGTATTCATTTGCTGACAAAATATTGCCGAAAATAAGGGCTTGCTTAGCTACAAATTTAACACCCCCTTCTAAAACGTTTTGTACTTGTATGTTCTGACATAGTATGGGCAGATACCTACTAACTATGCTTACTACTCTGTGGTAATCCACACTATATTGTGTGCTAAAGAAGACTGTTTTGTTTCATCCGATTAGTTGGCATATTTGGATTGTAAGTATTTGTCTTGGGATTTTGAATTAGCTATGGATCTAGCCCAATTTAAAATCTTTTTGCATCTACGCTGTACAAATCTTTTTCCTATAGTGTCACATTGTTCTAAGTATTTTTTGATGATGCATTTCGTTTTGCCCTAACGTATTCTCCAATGGGTAATGTTTAGAGATTGCGGTGACATCATCACGCTCAGTGTATCAGTGCAGGTTCTTCTGCAGGTCTTTTTCAATCAAAATAGGAGCAGATTACCTCTGGGTGAGCAAGTGGAGGAGGGGATTTTTTTTAAACCCAAAAGGCCATATTACACAAGAGTATTACCCTTCTTAACAGCCATTAGATGGGTGCACTTCTGTCTAAGCGGCCGTTATAAACAATCTTATTGATTGATAGGGTGAAATGGGTTTTAGCATAGTGATTTGTGATAACTTAATTTGTAATGAATGGAATTCCTTGTTAAACTTAGGCAAAGCTGCCGAATTTTTCAAAACTTTTCTTATCTCTGTTGCCTGCTGTTGGTTTTCTATACCAATCGGCCATCACTTTTAGTAGCTAAATTTAATTGAAAATCATGAAAACAAATGTTTTTGGGGATGATAATGATAGGTAAAATACAAATTAAACTTATTATTGTTGTAGTCCACACATTTCAAAATGTTTGAAACACACCCTTGCCAAATTATTAAACAGTCATCTATATAAATTCCATACCATTTGATCTGGTTAAAGAAAATATTGGTTGACCAACGAGGAGGAAAATTGTTCGTGCACCACAACAATTGGACTAATTTGAGGGGTCACGACAAAAATCAGCAAACCTCTAAACCTTTCTACATACTGTATGTGCTTTCTCTGTTCAAGACTATGGGAGTTACAGAACACTTTGAATGGAAAGTCAGGCACACATGCACAGTTAAAGAGGTTGTGCAGCGATTTATATTGATGACCTAGCCTCAGGATAGGTCATCAATATCTGTTTGGCAGCGTTCCAACACTCGGGACCCCTGCAGATCAGATGTTTGATGAGGAAATGGTGCTTCAAGCTAGTGCCACATTCTGGTCTGGTGAGCTTCTACTATCCAACATAGCTCTCTGCATGCTATTTAGAAAAATATATTTAGATGGCACCTACAGAATATATACAGAATCAGTTATGTTCCTGCCATTTAGACCTAACTGTGGCACATGGTCTATTATGACATTGCCTTCACCATCAGAATACAAGCTACGATAAATGTCACACTTAGTGCCGCATTGTAATTAAAGTTTTCTGGGCAAAAGAAGAAGCAGCCTATTCCTCATTTGTATAGTAGCTTTTTATATAAACTACTTCCCCTTAGCACTAGCAGGTTTATACCATGCTTATACAATATTACTGGATAAATCATAGCACGCATGCACTATGTTTCCTTCTCCTTAATAAACCTGACCTGCAGTCTTGATAGACATTCATTGAACACTCGTTACCCTCGGTGTACAGACTTATTCACACATGTCTTCATTACTCAGCCTACTAGACTGTTGCCCTATATAAAGAGCTCCTGGATAGATGGTATATGACCAGAACGATGACTCCAGCATAACACATGGCTGGAATACCCCCCAGATACAGGCATCCAGCGGAAGCTAAATAGCCCAAGTAGCCACACTCACACACAGACACACCCAGTGTTCACACACTAGGAAGGAAGTTAACCCTTCCAACACCAGGCAAGGGAAGAAAGCCACTTAAAGGGGAAGTGTACAAACAACATCACACTGCACCTGTTACCGCTGGCAACGACATGCGTGGCAACCATGTCCTGGGAGCCAGCCAGAAGGTCGAGACACTGCCACCACATGTACACAACACCACACGTTGCCACGGGCATTGTAATTAAAGTTTTCTGGGCAAAAGAAGAAGCAGCCTATTCCTCATTTGTATAGTAGCTTTTTATATAAACTACTTCCCCTTAGCACTAGCAGGTTTATACCATGCTTATACAATATTACTGGATAAATCATAGCACGCATGCACTATGTTTCCTTCTCCTTAATAAACCTGACCTGCAGTCTTGATAGACATTCATTGAACACTCGTTACCCTCGGTGTACAGACTTATTCACACATGTCTTCATTACTCAGCCTACTAGACTGTTGCCCTATATAAAGAGCTCCTGGTATACTACACCGTACAGCTCATAATATCAATTTTCACATTTAGTGATCTTACCCATTTCTCTTTTCTATCAGTGTGTATTGAGTGCTAGCAGTTGACATGTCTACTACACTGGAGAAAAAAAACAAAAAAAACAAAACAAAGTACTTAGCTGTCTGATGAAATGTTTTAAATGCATAGGGTTCACCTTGGGGTTGGCTAGTGCTCAGATTTTATCCATTAATAACATGCAGGGACTGATGCTTGGCTTCTCAAGGCATACAAAATTCCTATTACGTGAGGGGTTAGTGAGACAGCTCCACATATATCTGTAGTAAAGTGCATTTGAGCATAGTACAAGTATATACCATTAAAGTTTCTACAGATATAGTAAAGCTTAAAAACTGAAAAATATAGCATAACAATGCACCAGTACATGGAGTTTTATTTATGTGGGGGGTATAAAGAGGTAACAGTGATGCAAATGTAAAGAGCTGTTAATGAAAGTGCAAAATACAAAACATAGATGATTATAACTCAAAGGTTTGTCTACTGTATCCATCTGTCTGTCTATATCTATCTGTTTCTATCTACCTCTGTCACAGGAACACAGTCTCTCCTGATAGTCCTGCCGTTATTCTCATCTACACAGTTATGTTGAAAAAAATCCAATAGGTGGTAAAGATTGTAAAGCTTCAGAGGTTTATGTCATGTTAAAGAAGGTGAACATGATGCTCAACAAGTGTGTGTAGATCCAGCATGGTAACTAGAGATAAACACATTTTTTAAAACTTTGATTTGGCTGGTTCACCGAATTTTCCGAAACGATTAGATCCAAATTTATTTGCAGCGAATTGCATTAAAAAACAGCTATTTTCTGGCTGCTGAGAGCCTGTATAGTGTTGTAGAACACTGTACCTTGCAGTTACACACATATGGAGTCTGCTTTGGTAATGAAATAATACTGTGAGTCAGTATGACGTGCAGATGACAGCCGTCACTCTTAGAATCACTGCACAGTTCACTTATTTGGACAGTTATGGGGCCAGAACTGACCAAATAACTTAAGTATGAACTCAGCCTTACAGGTCAATGTTAGCGTCAATAATAAGTGCACTCCTTTTACACCGTCGTCAGTTGATTCCACATAGATGCCTACAGAACCTGTTCTATTACCACTTCGCCAGCTTTGATTCGCTCAACTCTAATGGTAACCTCTAGTATTTGGATTCATTCCATACAATTTGTTACTGTAGATGACTTATTCTGATCTATTATGGCTATGGAGGACATTGCTACTGTCATAGAGGACAATATAGCTGTCATAGAGTAAACTGTGGCTGTCATAGAGGACACAGTGATTGTCAAGTGGGAAAAGTGGCGTTGAGTGTCTTCCATGAATGGTATTGTGACCATCATGTGGGAGCTCTGTGAGGCTGATATGAGCGGTATGTTTTTTTAAAGTGAAAAGCCAAAATACCTGGATGGCAAACTTTGCAGAAGTACATCATAGCTGGAAAAAAGTCTTTAGGCTGATCTGGGCCAGATGCAATAGATAGGGAAATAAACAACTACCTATCAGAGAAGACGTTACCTGTGTGTAATAGGATGTAATTGCTGTTTGTTCTCTCTCTGACTGCCCATGATCAGAATTGTATTTACCTGAGGGTGATAGTAATAGTATTACACCATACCCCAAGTGTTTTCAGAGCCCTAAGGATAGATCATCTATATCTATAGTCCAGAAAACCCCTTTAAAGACTGTTGGCCCATCAATCATCTGGTTGCTTTGTGTCTACTATGTGAACTTTTTGCAGTCACTTCAAGTGGAAGTTTTGTTTTCCAGTTGCAGGTGTATGGTACCAAATGAGCGGCCAACCAGGCCAACAGTTTGGTCTGACTGCTGCTTTTACTTAGCGCCTCTTTGTGCTAATACAGATTGGAGCTCTTCTCTAAAACATGCATGCAATAAAAAGGAATATGAAAATGAGTTATATTAATGAGACACCACCTTTAAAAGAAATATGTCTTTGTCACGGCTGTCATGGTCTGGTGGTAGTGGACCGTGACACTTTTACCGTGCATGCTTGTTGCTGGTGGCAACGTGTTGTTAGCATGATTTTACACTTCTCCTTTAAGGCTGGTGTTCCTTTCCATTTTGGTGTGTTTAGGGTTAAAGGATTGTGCAAGGTGGAGCTGGGTGTGGCCTCATGGCTCTTCTTATACCGGAGTTGTGAGCCTGAGGTTAGTGGTATGTCTGCTTTTGTATGAGTAGGAGCTTTGCTCCTCTCTGGATGTGTCACCTGTCCGTGAGGGCCTCCTTGTGGAACATCAAGGTCTGTGGCAATGTCATCCCGATGTTTCTCCATGTCCCCTTACCCTTACTCACCTGTTTATTATGTTTGGTGTGGGTTTATGTACAGGGTGTTTGTTGTATGTCATTTGGTGTTCCATGTCTGGTCTATTTGGTGTTTGTAGTTCAGCATGGTTGTTTGACATTTACCCTGTCTGTCTGTGCCTGCGGAAGTGGGCTTCATGGTTTCCCGGAGGGGTGAACCACAAGTCAGCATGCTGTAGTTGTTCCAACCAGTCGTTGTGGCAGGTAAGTAGTGGTTGTTCCAGTGTGTGTCGTTTGAGCTGGGCTCTTACCTGCCATTTTGTGCTTATGCTTGCTCTCTGTCCCTTTCCTTGTTGCTAGGCCTGCTGGAGACTCCGTTTCCACGTGTCATGGATAAACAGGTTGTCTCCTAGCCCAGACATTATTACCAGGGATCCCAAGGTTATTAGGGTCCTAGGTTCCGGGTATGAGCCCTCACACCATCAGGGTTGGATCATACAGTCAGGAGGTCAGGGATTGTATTTAGGGAGGCATAAGAGGTGACCTGCTCCCTTATCCTGGCTTCCAGGCCTAGTGGCATGGTCTATATAGACATTGTGCGGTTGGGGGATTTCCCCCCACTTCCCACAGTAACAGTCTTGTTCCCAAATATCGTAACAGGACTAGTCAGGTGATTTTTACTGCTCTACCAAGATAATATGAGATTAAGAGAAGCTGAGCTCTGTGAAATATATGCTTGTATGATTTAGAATTTCTGAGTAAAAAGCAGAGTAAATCCTGACAGGACTAGCAGAGAGTGAGAGTCCTGATTACAATGCCCACATGGGATGATTGAAAGCCTTCTCACATACTAACACAGGGAAAGCTGTCCACCATTCTGTGTGTGGCTGGGTAATCAGGATTGTGGGCAGGATAATCAGGACTCTCACTGTCTCTCATAGGAGTCCCTACACAGTGCGACAGAACTGCTATATTCACATGCAGACAACCTCTAATTTGAACAGTTTCACTACAAGTACAGTTGACGTGAGATGAAATTCAAGAGTCCTCCACAGGACACGTCACCCTTATACAGGTGTTATTTCTCTATATTTGCTGGTACAGGTGAAGCATGTGGGATGCCTCACTGGTATATGCAGTAAAACCACTGCAATTAGTGATAATCTGCATGCAGTTACTGTGACTTGGCTGCATCATGAATGTACACCGTTAGGATGCATTGGGTGAATACATTTGCAGGGATTGAAATTAGAATTTGATAATAAAAAAATAATAATTATTTTTGTTTTACAAACTGGTTAATCTGCAAATTGGGGGATTTGGGAAAATGAATGCGAAATGATTTATTCATCTGTATTTGAACCAAATTATTTAAATTACATTACGTTAAAATAATATTTCAGCAAAATCATCTTCAATGTCTAAAAATGAGTTCATTGATTTTTTGTTACAATGATTTCTAGTGGTCATGTAAAAGAAAGAGGATATATAACTATTATAGAAATATCTATTGACTAGTTATGTGTAAAAAGGATTCATAAGTAAAAAAACTGAAATAAAACTCCATCATGCGTCAGAATGTATCTTAGCACGACTCATACTTTCCTTTTACATATAATAAAGCATGATTTACCTTTAACTGTCTGTGGCCTTTTTCTGAGTTTGTTCATGTGCAACATCTAGCATCCAAAGCCATTAAAATTCAACTCAACAAAATCCATTCTTGAAAAAAAAATTACTTCAAGTATCAGCAAATGGACCTGATACGATGCAGAAGGTTTCTGCTGTCAGCGAGTAACTGCAGGACCAAAACACATGTTCAAGATTTGACATTCTTTGGCATCTTGTAAATAGCCTGCATGAATCCATACCTAAAAACTGCCAACGCAAGCACAATTGTGCCCAAGTTTTCTAGTAAGTTAAGCAAGCACAGCAATGAGATGAGATGTGGTTGAATTGAATATAGAAACCTAAGGACCCTGAAACTGACCTTGAGATCACTTTAGCTAAAAAATATAGGCTGTTTTGCAGAATTTATGCTTTTCTCCCATTTTACGAAAAGGCTCTGGATTTATATACCAGGCTTAATAAACACTTTATACAAGGGAAAAGCCTTTTACAAAAAAAAATGCTGAAATGTATCTAAAAATGACAAATTCCCTTATGTCTAAGTTCTCTAAAATTCAAACTCCTTGTCCGTCTATTTAACCCATTCATTAATGTGCCGCACTTGGGCTTTTAAAATACATTAATGGCAGGTTTTGTTTTTTTTGCAGTTTTCATGCATGGGCCTTATGTATGAAAAGTAATGCAGACAATAACTGCAATGATTGCACGTAGCAACCTAGATATTCTCTGATGGTGCCTAAGGTGGTGATTTAAGAATGTGTGCATTCTCTCAACCTCAGTCACTTGTATTCAGAATGACAGTTGGTGGATGCACAATCATTTTAGACATTTATGACAAAGTCCCATGATATTCCTTGAATGTTTTATTCTGTAGCTGTGGCTCCCACTGCACTTTTGTGTAGAATGGAGGGTCTGAAGGCCCTTGACCTACCTGCTGAGGTGGCCATATCCAAGTGGAGATGAAATGGAGCTTGTGCTTGTCCACCTTTGCTATGAGCGGTATGAAGGCAATCTAGTACACTTACTCAACTTTCCATATTTCCAATTACTGTGAATGGAAAGACAGTCATTAACCTTTGCGACCGCCTCTCCATTCCTGGGTCAGGTAGTGAAGCAAGTTTGGGGACTTTTTTTGTCCACACAGTGCAGACAATTTGGGAATATCCCCCGTGCACAGTGAAACACTGATTGGTATAACATTTAAATGCAGAGCGTTTCTTTTTTTTTCAAAATCCGTCTATTGTGCTTCATCCTCAAATGCACCCTAGATGAACACCTACTTCTCCAACCTATCCCTTACAACAAACCTGATCATTGTTTAAAAAAAAAAAACTAAAACTAAGGGGGTCATTTATTAAGACCGGCATCTTACAGTCAAAGCTGTAGTGGATGGTGAGATAAGGAGCCTGAAAGTCAAAAGTTCAAAACATACAGGATAATTACGTCAGTGTAGAATAGGCGTATACAGTATCATATAATGATATGTAGTAATTTTTAACTCTTGTGTGACATAAACAAAGTAAATGCTGCAGAATTTGAAGTATGTGATGGTTCACATTATGTAAGCAATTACAAGTCACAGCAAATTCTCTCGTTTAATGATGATTTCTCAGGAGTGACTAGTTGCCAAGCTTAAATTTAGTATTTGAAGAGCTGAAAACACGGCGTCGTCCTGACACAGTGCCTGTCTAGTCTTTTTTTTATAGAAGTCTTCATTGTCTGGTGCCTAGGGTGTCAGGAGAAGAGGGTGCTGCCTGGGTAGCATCTTTACTGTACTTGAAAATATGTAAAAAAATATGAAGCCACTTGGTGCATAGATAATTAGGGGTGTAGGATAGCAGAGGGATATACAGGTAGGGAAAGTCTTTCCTTATTAAACCCTATATATCCCTCAGCCCAGAGACGTCCCCAAATGGTAGGGACAGTGATTAGAAAAATATTCTAATCACTGCCAATTAGCACAATCGTAATATAAAGTTATTCTAATGTTCTGCCATGTCAACCATTTTATACCAGCTTGAAAAATGTAGCCAAAGTGACCCACGCCTGTATTTCACGTTACAAATTTGCATTATGCGATTTTTACATTGCCAATTTATCGCATTCAATAAAATAATCTCGAATTCTCGAAATTCGCGAATATTCTAAAAAATATTCGTGAAATATCACAAATTCGAATATAGCTCCTGCCGCTCATCACTAACCACAAAATGGTATCAATGAAAATGTCCCCTCATCCTGCAAAAAACTAGCACTCACACAAGGCCATCACCAGAAAAATAAAAATAAATATGTCTCTCTGAAATTGACAACACAAACACATTTTTTCAAAAATGCCTTTATTGTATAAAACTGAAAATATAAAAAAAGACAGGCTAGGTATTGCTTCATTTATAATGACCTTCTCTATAAAAATATCATAGAAACATAGAATGTGTCGGCAGATAAGAACCATTTGGCCCATCTAGTCTGCCCATATATCACATGATCTATTCTACTATTTTCACAATCTGGGTACTTCAGGGACTCTGCAAATGTGATGTAGCACCTGAAAAACATTCCAGAAAAATCCATACTCCATAAACCAAATGCAACTCCTTCCCTTCTAAATCCTGCAGTGTTCCCATACAGCAATTTATGACCACATATATTGCTGTATTCAGAAGCAAATGGATAAAAAATTGTGGAGTGCTCTTTCTTCTGTTACCTCTTATGGAAATGAAAAATAGTTTGTGGGGGTTTCCACTGTATGGATACCTCAGGATCTCTTCAAATATAATATTGTGCCCGAAATGTATGCAACAAAATCTGCCCTTCAAAAACCATGTGGCGCTGCTTCCTTTCTCAGCCGTAAGTGTAACCATATGGCAGTTTATGACCATATATGGGGTGTGTCTGTAAAATGCTGAATTAAGGTAATAACTAGTGATGAGCGGCAGGCGCAATATTCAAATTCACGAATATATGATGAATATTCTACAAAATATTTGTCATATAATTGCAAATTTGAGAATTTGCGACTATTTTCTTGATTGCGAAAATCGGCAATGTAATATTTGCGTAATACTCGCGCAATACAGGCGTGGATCACTTTTGCTAAATTTTCCAAGCTGCTAGAAGTTTCCTGAGACTGGAGAAAATGGTTGGCATGGCAGAACATTACAATAGCTTTATATGCAGATAGAGTGCTCCAATATATTCGCGATTGCGCAAATCGGCACTAAATATTTTGGTGCAATACGTGAAACTTCACATTTTAGCAGGTCTGGCTACATATTACTGATTGGTGCACTATGTATTGTTGTGACATCATAGCACTATATCTGTACATGTATGTATGGACAGCAGAACCTATCACACTACCTAACACCCTGCACTGGAACCTATCAGCTACACTATAGATCAATCTAACCTACACTGACTATCTCCCACTAACTATCTGTATGATATAAATAAGCTAACTGACTATCTAATGTAATTAAACAGTAAAGCACAGAGCACAGCAATCACACTGCTGTCTCTCTCAGAACGTTAAAAAAAAACTGTAGAAAGGCTGCTGGGGAGGTTCTTATATAGTAAGGGGTAGGCAACTTTCCTATTGGTTGCTAGGGATGTTGCTAAGCTCGGACAAAGACATTGCAGCCTTCTCATTGGCCCATAAGCAAGAAGCAGGGAGGGATCATGGGTTCAGATGAAAAAAAAATCTAGAATATATGAAAATACCAATATATATCACTATATTCTAAATATTCGCGAATTCTCGAAGTGCCGATATTCGCAATTTGAATATTCGCGCCAACACTAGTAATAACTATTATAATTTGTTTTGCTGTTAACCCTCACTATGTTACAGAAAAAATGTATTAAAATGGGAACTCTTCAAAATATGTGACACTATGTGCTTCCTGGGCATGCGCCGAGCCCAGTGACACTTTTGAGGCTGTTGCGCTCAGGAGCTATTGGATCGCAAAGGCGCAGGCAGTAGGCGGTACCGCGCCTACGCGAGATTTCTGGCGGACGAAATGAAGATTCCAGGTGCTTAGCTTGAATTAATTAGTTGACGTAGCAGAGAGGGCAGCGCCGGTAAACTAGGGTGTGGGTCGTTACTACATAACGAGGAGGCGTGCTTGGGCTCTAAACTAAGGCGGGCTAGGCACTGCAGGGGGCGTTACTGGGCTGAGGGTGAAGAATAACGCCCCTCTGAGCACCTTCGAAGTTAATTTGCATAATACAAAAATCACTTTTTTAACAAAATGAAACCATGAAGAGAAGAAAGAAGACCTTTGCAGGAGATAAGGTATTTTATTACACATGGCAATGGTGAGAGCTTAATATGGTCAAACCAGGTGACAGATTCCCTTTAATACCTATTTAAAGAGGTATTGCTATCTGTCTGTCACAGTGCTGTTCATTGTGATACCATGTTCTGTAAATTGGCTGCTAGTTTGTGTGCAGGTGGCAGAATTATTTGGGTGTACTGACCTGCTTCCTGTGATTTGTATTATCCCAGTGTAAAGCCTCATTCACACGTCAGTGTTCGGAGCCAAAACCAGGATTGGAGCCTCCACAGACAAAAGGTATAATGGAAAGATCTGCACCTGATCTGTGTATAGAGCCGCAACTGGTTTTGGCTCAAAATCACTGATGGAAATCACTGACCGAACACTGACTGTGTGAATAAGGCCTCATGCACACAACCGTTCCGTTTTTTGCATTCCGCAAATTGCAGATCCACAAAACACGGAAGCCGCCCGTGTGCCTTCCGCAATTTCCGGAACAGGCGGCCCATTGTAGAAATGCCTATTCTTGTCCGCAAAACTGACAAGAATAGGACATGTTATATTTTTTTTTGCGGGGCCACGGAACGGAGCAACGGATGCGGACAGCACACGGAGTGCTGTCCACATCTTTTGCAGCCCCATTGAAGTGAATGGGTCCGAACCCGAGCGGCAAAAACTGCTGGTGGACAATTGTCCTAATTTCTCAGCTATTTAGACCTGTGGGCAGTCTACCTGGGAGATCAGTATTTCTTCTGTCTCCAGGAAAGCTGTGTGCAGGATGCTTGCTATGGGTCTGCTGTGATCCTCTGTCAGTGTGGTAAGAGCGGGTTCCAGCTTTTGTCCTTCAGCATGTTGAGTGACCTTGTTCTTCTGTAGACTGGTTAAAGTTCTGTAACGTGCCTATTTGTATGTAATGCTATCAATCTACAGTACTGTGCCATGTGTCATATACTGTATGTAACAGGTGGGGGACTGGAGACCCACCCGTGCTCAGGGGATTCAACTGTTCCCCTGTGGGCCTGAATAGACTTCTCCATTAGCTTTCAATAATCCATTTGCAAGTTTTGGAATAAGCCTCAGATTATGCTGCCATCCTAAAATGGAAACTTTCTCAAGCTTTGTGGCTGTCCCAACTTCCAGACCCCCATCAATTTCACATTTATAGAGAAGTCAGGTTGATGTGTTAAAATGTTCTATTCTGGAGAAACTAAAGCAATGTTGAAAGCAAAAATAACCAGCAAAGAACCATCATAGTAAAAATAAATGCCTACCAGTTATTTTGATCAATTGTAGATGCTGAACCTGAAAACATTTGCCCATAAGCAGTGCCATTTAATATTAAGCACAGGGAAATGTATTTAACGGCATGTCATATTCCAACTGGCAGTCTGCACAGGAGGCAGGTTTGTTTGGCATAGAAAAGAAAATGCCCTGGCATGGAACGGTCGTTGACAATCTTCAGCATATGGCTTGAGAGGCAGCCTCGGCCTATCCCATCAGGTAAGTGCCATCTCCCTGACGATAGGAGTGATAGATGGCATATTTACATGGCCGTGACTGTTTGGAGAAGAGCCAAATCAGCAATCAGCCAATACAAATAAACAGGTCAACCTGGCCAAGCCCTCAGTGTCACACATAAAAATATAACAATAAAAAGTAATGGAATTCATTAAAATCGTGCATGAAACCCTCTGTCCTGGCTCATTTTACATCCTCAGTCGTGGATCAGGATGATGATTATAATCCATGAAATTTTCTAGCATGATTATACATTTCACTATTTGTTTTTTGTTTTTTTTATTCATATGAGGTAACATATTTTTGCAATTAATATAAATCTTATATTTTATACCTATGCAATGCCAACAGCGCAGAAATTCAATCTGACAGTTGAAGAATCCTTCATGTGGCTTGGAGGACTCTGTATTTTAACCAAATTATCAACAAATACCTGATTTATTATTTTTGTAGGATTCCCCCTGATATGATGTGGTGTCAGTACTCAGTATGGTGTCCATATAGTAATGGGCAGCCCACCAGATCGGTGACGGTATGGAGCTGTACATTCAACATGACCGGCATTCTTTGTGTGCAATTGTATGTTGAGCTGACGCCCCTTCTGAATGCCGGTGGTGTTGCACCTGTTCACTCACATTCTTCTTTCTAACATCTTGACTTCTCTTCACCTGCTGCCAACTGGTATTCTAGCCTGCCATTATAACACTTAGGCTAAATTCACACCTCTTTTGGGCACTGCAGCTTAAAAAAAATAAAAAAAAGTATACCGCTGAAAGGGATTTAACATGTATAACTGTATGCCTACATGATGGCACTGACTGCCAGTAATTAGAAAAAAAAAATCTATATGCATAAAAATATACAGAATGTAAATTTATGGCAATAGGACAGAAATATTTTTTATCAAACAGGCAGTTATGAAAATGAAGAGAACACATATTCCAATAGATGCAAAAAGCTTGATAGACATAGTTAGTGTCCGTATTTAAAGTACTGTATAAATGTCACCATACAGTGTATATAGCTAACGCGGTAAACATTTGCTTGTTTTTGTCATCACAGAAAGCTTTTCGCTAGGGTATGCCATGCCTTTTTTATCAACTGGTTGCGATTTCTGGGACCCCCAGCAATTCTGATTTCACTAATGTATCTTAATGAAGCTCTGTTGCAATTCCATGCAGAGCAGGTGGACAGGAGAACTACTGCGCAGGAAAGAACTGTGCAGAACCAGCAATGTAGCCATGTCTTCCTAAGGATCGTGGGTATGCCAGCAGTTGGAGCCCTACTATTAAATGTGATGCCATATCCTAATGATATGCTATAATAATGAATATTATTATTATTGTTATTATTATTATTATCATCACTTTCTATGATAGAAAACCATTTAAAATAGGACCACATTCTTCACTGATAGATTTGAAAACCTTGAACGGATTGGAACCCTAGTGCAGTACACTGAAAGATGCAGGAAAAATGAAGGAAATAGCATTGCAGAAGTGTTGAGGGGATTGAGATGATGAATAAAGTTAAAAGACTTCATTGGGTAGATGTCTGTGTACGAGTAACATCTATTAATGACCCTCATTAATTATCAACAGAGCAGAGATATTTCCCTAATTACATATCTGCCATGGAAAAAGAAGCATCTTGCTAGCGCCACCTTCTGGAAGTGGCCAAATATGTTGGTCTGGCCTTCATGTAATTTGGATGATGGGTGTCTGAGCCATAGTCCCTCACCTGCAGTAGGTTCTGTGAATCTGTGGATTACTGGTCACTCTGCTGACAATATAAGGCCCCTTTCACACGGGCGAGTTTTCCGTGCGGGTGCGATGCGTGCGGTGAACGCACTGCACCCGCACTGAATCCTGACCCATTCATTTCTATGGGGCTGTGCACACGAGCGGTGATTTTCACGCATCACTTGTGCGTTGCGTGAAAATCGCAGTATGCTCCTCTTTGTGCGTTTTTCACGTAACGCAGGCCCTATAGAAATGAATGGGGTTGCGTGAAAATCGCATGCATCCGCAAGCAAGTGCGGATGCGGTGCGATTTTCACGCATGGGTTCTAGGTGACAGTCTATTCACTGTATTATTTCCCCTTCTAACATGGTTATAAGGGAAAATAATAGCATTCTGGATACAGAATGCTTAGTATAATAGTGCTGGAAGGGTTAAAAATAATAAAAAAGTTAACTCACCTTATCCTCTTGTTCGCCTAGATCCCAGTCTGTTCTTTAGCTGTGGGCTTGGGCTAAAGGACCTGTGGTGATGTCAGATCACATGCTCCATCACCATGGTGATGGACCATGTGATTGGAGCATGTGATCTGACATCACCTCAGGTCATTCAGTCCACAGCTAAAGAACAGACCGGCATCTACGCGAACAAGAGGAGAAGGTGAGTTAACTTTTTTATTATTTTTAACCCTTCCAGCACTATTATACTAAGCATTCTGTATCCAGAATGCTATTATTTTCCCTTATAACCATGTTAGAAGGGAAAATAATACAGTGAATAGACTGTCACCTAGAACCCATGCGTGAAAATCGCACCGCATCCGCACTTGCTTGCGGATGCATGCGACCAGGGAAAATAATACAATCTTCAGAACATCAATCCCAAGCCCGAACTTCTGTGAAGAAGTTCGGGTTTGGGTACCAAACATGCGCGATTTTTCTCACGCGAGTGCAAAACGCATGACAATGTTTTGCACTCGCGCGGAAAAATTGCGCATTTTCCCGCAACGCACCCGCCTCTTATCCGGGCAAAAAAACATGACGCCCGTGTGAAAGAGGCCTAACACTGTAGCTTTTCAGAAAAGCCATTGTGACTCTGTCAATCTCTCTACAGTGGTGATCTCACAGAAGAACTGGGTAAACAGCTGGTCCCTAAGACCCTTGGAGCGGTAGCAATTGGACATGTTTTCTGTCTCTTCATGTAATCCCAGGCAGACTGAATGATGTTGAGATCTGGGCTTTGTGTCGGCCATATCATCACTTCCAGTACTCCTTGTTCTAATTTAAGGTGAAGATAGTCGTTAAGGCCTCTTCCACACTACAGTATGTTGAATTCAGTGTTTTGCGTTCTGTTTTTCACTGATCCGTTGTTCCGTTTTTTGCTTCCGTTGTGGTTCCGTTTCCGTTCTGTTGTTCCGTTCCGTTTTTCCGTATGGCATATACAGTATACAGTAATTACATAGAAAAAATTGGGCTGGGCATAACATTTTCAATAGATGGTTCCGCAAAAAACGGAATGGATACGGAAGACATACGGATGCATTTCCATATGTGTTCCATTTTTTTTGCGGACCCATTGACTTGAATGGAGCCACGGACCGTGATTTGCGGCCAAATATAGGACATGTTCTATCTTTTCAACGGAACGGAAAAACGGAAATACGGAAACGGAATGCATACGGAACACATTCCGTTTTTTTGCGGAACCATTGAAATGAATGGTTCCGTATACAGAACGCAAAAAACGGACCGCAAAACGGAAAAAAAAAACGGTAGTGTGAAAGAGGCCTAAAGGGGTATTCCCATCACACTGTTTTATACTTACCTGCTCCCGGCGCACTGTCCACTTCCTGGTTTCGGCAGGGGATGGGCTTCATCTTGATTGAAGTCTTCTCCCGGCTGGGATGCGCGCTGGACTGAATGCGCACGCCGCCGCGCATGCGCCCTGGTGACTTCTTCCTGGCAAGTATACTATACTGGCCAGGAAGAAATCACCATAGCACATGCGCGGCCTCAGCGTGCGCTTTCGGGACTGTGTGTGGCCGGCCGGTAGAAAAGAAGAAGTTCTCTGTGCAACCGTGATTCCGGGGAAGAGCGGTGGATGTAACCAGGGGAGACGGAAGACAACAGTCAGGTAAGTATATGTTCATTTTCTTCTAAGGGGTGGGGATTAGTTAATTAAATATATTTAGAAAAATGATGACTGTTAAATCATTAACAGATTCACCAGTGATCATTAAGATGGGAATACCCCTTTAATGACATTGGCTATATATTTGGGGTCATTGTCCTACTGCAGAATAAATGTAAGTTTAAACTATTAACACTTCTATTTTTGAAAGCATTTTTGCTTTGCAGCATTTTTACACACCTGCCTAAAACTTTTAGAGCACTGTATATGCAATAGATGGGGGTGGTGAAAAGGTAAAGCATCTATATGTGGCCCTAACAGACCATATGTAAAGAGTTTTTACTGGTGGAACAATAGCTTTCAGTTCAGTCAATTTATGATATATATTATTTCTGCTTTAATGAACATTCACAAAACTCCTGTTATCACGCCCGGCACGTATGACACGCTGGACCAAACATCGTTCGATAGCATTATCCAGATCTGCAGTTTCAGGTGCACAGATAATGTCTCACCGGCTGCAGCACACAGAGTTGCGAGACCTAAATTGACACAACAATGATTCCTTCATCTTTATCTATTATAAGAAAATAAACAACGGCGAGCTGGAGCTTGGGAAGATGAAGCGAACAGAACATGCCTCCTTACAAATCTGCTGTGTCAGATAATCAAGTCCTCTGAAATAATGCCCCAGTGCATTCAGCTCTCAGCGGAAAAAAACTAGAAGGACACATTCAGGGAAAAAAAATAGGCCAAGCTTGATAAATTTGCTCTTATTATGGCTATTGATGTTTAAATTTCTTCGGGGATGTTGTTACATGGGTGCCTTGTGGTGACAGAGGTACAATGACCTCCTTCGATCCTTAATCTACACCTGTTAGTCAGCTCCCTGGTTGCTTGCGAGTATTCTTAAAGCAGGAGGTTAAGGAAAGAAAAAACAGGCCAAGTTTATGGCACTGCAGCAACGGATCAATGCAGAGTAAATAACCTTCTCTGTCTTATTTCACCAAGCATTATTGATCCAGTTTCTTTGTTATGTTTCTGTCTTTTAATCCCGAGAGACACTTAAATGATTGTCTTGTATTGGACATGCTAACTGGCACATTATGACACCTGCCAGTTTGTCACTCAGTGTGGTTCTTTCTCAATTGTGATAGGAGAAAAAAAGAAATCACAATGTGACTTCTGTGGATGAAACATAATATAAAAATAAGATTAGTATACTTACAGACAAGATCCAAAAACCGCATGGCATCTATCTGTGTAATAAGGTGATCAAATAAGGACATGCTTTGTGAGCAGTGACAAATGGCAACAAACAAAACAAAATGTATACAGTAAGCGGAATATATATATATATATATATATATAGTTGGAGAGGCATAGAAAAAATGCTGCAAAGCATAAAAAAAATAGAATTGTTAAATTAATAGTTTAAATTTATTCTCCATCTCCAAATATACAGTGGCATGCAAAACTGGTCAGAAATTGGCCACCCCTGGTCAAAAATTGCTGTTACAGCTGATGATTAAATGATCTCCAAAAGGCATGACGCTAAAGATGACACATTTCCTTTGTTTTGTAAGCAAAAACATAGTTTTTTTATTTTCATATTTTACATTTTCAAAATAAAAAAGGAAAAGTGCCTGAAGCAAAACTTTGGGCCTCCTGTATGGTTAGTAGCCCCCCATTTGGCTTGTATATGCTTTTTGTAGCCAGCCAAGGGTCTTTCAATTCTTGTTTGAGCGATTTTCATCCATTCATTAAGCCGTCTTGCATGAACTGCTCTTTTGAGGTCCATCCACAGATTTTCAATGACATTGAGATCAGGGGACTGTGAGGGCCATGGTAAAACCTTCAGCTTGCGCATTTTGAGGAGTGTTTAGGTTCATTATCAATTTGTAGAAGCCATCCTCTTTTCTACTTCAGTTTAGATTTTGTAGACCTCTGTGGTAGACGCAATGCAATTCAAAAGCGAAACACAGCAATTTCAGCAATCAGAATGGAACTGCTATTCAAGTGATTTTCTACTTGTTAGTGAACCACTATTTAATTTTATTTATGTGAAGTTTACCTCACACTATGGCTAAATTCACAACTTGTTTGGGTGTGCTGTGGGTATTTATTCCGATTGTCCCAATGTATACACAATGTGTCCCTAGACTTTAATGGTTAAAGGGGTGTGCTTTCGGCCTACCTTATTCAGCCCCTATCTGCCGGGATCCCACAGCCCCACCCCTTTTAATATACAGTAGCTGTTTTTACAAAGGTAGTTGATGGTAGACCTCGGCAAATTGTTAGCCGTGCAGTCACATATGTCTTGCCTTACATTTGATGTGATGGTTTCAAACAGGTCCTCCAAAAGTAAATACCAAATGCAGTGAGAACAGGCTCGCCAACCATCTGTCCATTCAGGTAGAATCGATTCGTACCCTAATCAAATCGCAAGGTTGAGGTTGATTCGGATGAATCGGACCTGTAACAAATTTTAAGAAATTTGCTCCTCTCTACCCCCAATATATATGATTCATTATGGTTTTCTAATGTGTCCATGATAGAAGGTTGCAAATCTATAGTAGTTCATAGTAGGATGCTTAGAGGCCCCAATGGCAGATGATGGAAAAAACTGATAAACATCCACATGACTATCCATGATATGGCGGATGCTTGCTATTCTGAATGCACACGTCTATGACTTCTAAAAGGTGCCAATCCTATGGTCACATGCGGTGCAGTATGCTGGGTAACGGCCTCTTCATCATGCCGATACTATGTGATCAGGCTAACCAGCATCTCTGCAAATAGACCTCACAAGTGCTGACACCCCCTTCTTCTACAGTATAACAAAGCATGGGTGAATTCTTCAAAAAAGATGATACACATAAGGTATTATTTGATATTTTGGCCAAAGTACGCAAACTTGGGTCAAGCGTCATGAGTCCTCAGCTACTCCCTACACTAAAGTTAACTGAAAAAAGACATCAAATATAACATATCACAGAAAAAAGGCCATATTCATTGTTACAAGGTTAAACACCAGCACACTGTAGGATGCAACCAGGCCCCCAATAGTATATGATGGGGGCTGCACAGGTGTAAAATACTGATAATAATTTTAGTGGTTTAATTTAGCTGAAGAATATTATATAAGTCAAAGTGTATGTTACACTGCAATGTGCAATTTTTTTTAAGGGGTTTTCCAGAAGTAAATACTTGTGACATATCTTTAGGATAAGTCATCAATATCTGAACATTAGGGGTCCGAGTCCCACCCCTCCTAGTACATGTTGTTTGAAAGGCTCGCAGTGTTTGGCCTACTCATAGCATACCAAGAGCTGGGCAGCACATGGTATAGTGGCCGTGCTTGGTACTGCAGCCCAGGCCAATTCACTTGAATGGGACTAAGCTGCACATAGACCATGTCTCCAATGAACATAACATTACAGGACTCTTCAAACAGTCGATTGGTATGGTGCCAGCATGAGTATAGGTCATCAATAATTCACCCCGAGAATATCCCTTTAGCATACAGTATATTGTACATTAAAATAAACGTAGGTTCTCTTTTAGTGGGTGAAGGAAAACGTGTATAAAGCGAGAATGTTTAACTTCATCTGTCTGTTGTTATCCATTATTACTGTTTAGGGTACATTCACACGACCGTGTGTAATCCTTTCCGTTCTGCAGTCCGCAAATAATGGAACCGTGTGTCCGCATTTTGCGGACAAATAACTTCCGTTTGTGTTCCATATGTCTTCCGTTTTTTACGGTCTGCAAAAAATGGAAGAAAAAAAAAAGAGAGGGAAAAAAAAGAATTACTAAGGCCTTCAAAAATACGGAAACAGATCTGCAAAAAATGGATGACATACGGAAACCATCCCGTATGTCATCTGCAATTTGCGGATCTATTGACTTGAATGTGGCTGCGGACAGATATGTGCGGACAAAAGTAGGACAAGCTTCATATTTTTGCGGACTAGAAGTGCGGAAACGCGGATGCGGATAACATACTGAACGTTGTCCGCAAATTTTATTCACCCATAGAAATGAATGGATCCAAATCTATTACGCAAAATGCGGATCAGATGCAGATAAAATTATACGGTCGTGTGAATGTACCCTTAGAATGATAAAAAAAAAGAAGATTTACGTATTAATTGAATTCCAATCAGTACACAAGGTGCATGTTTTTGTCCATGGTTTTCAGCACAATCATTACAATACGAGGGACACAAAGAGAACAATTAAAACATCCAACTGTTTGGCCACTCTGAATTTTGCCGAGATCATTGCATTTTTTTTTTTTTATCCTCATTTTCTTGTGGTTCTTAACTTGCTGCGAACGTCTCCTTTTAACGACATGGGGAAACAAATTGCAACATTTTTTCTTATAATAGGCCTTAAATGCACTGTATTATGTGGAGGTTTTGTTAATGGCACCATTACTCATGAAAAAAATTGGGTTGACCTTTTGTATCCCAGCTCTTTTAACAGGGCAGTGTTTCTGCAGGACTCGTGTTTCTACAGGACCATACATCAAATGATTACGTTTAAAATGTTTTTACTATAGAACTATTAACTGTAACAGTTGTATAAATCAATAGCTTCCAAGTCTTGCCAAACCTTATCAGCACTAAACAGAGTGAAGGGCACTGTTTATTTACAGCATTTTCTTAAAGTCATCTGAAAATCACGACCGGGAATTTACTTCCAGTTTACTGGTTTACGTAAACTGCGAATTAGATCAAATTTGGTATCCAATGGAGAAGGTGTGGGGTGCGCGGGTGAACATGCCGTCTGAAGGGCAAAGACATAAAAAATGTAAAGCCGCTATCTTTGTGTTACTAAGGAATGACCTTCCATTGATTTTTACGGCTTGTTTGCTATCCCTGTTTCTGTAGGTGAGTAATGACTTCAAGAAAACTATAGTGGTCCCTTGGACAAATTAATTCTTTGTAGGGTGTGCTACCTTTTATGGGGCAGACAAATGGCTTTTTCAAAGGATAGTGGCTATAGAAGCATAAAAGGGACAAGTAAGCTATTATAGTCTAAATCTTCTATATGATAGAAAATATAGAATGTATCATTATTTTAATCAGGCAAAGTATTAACCCCATACAAGGCAATATGAAGTGTCTCTCTTTATATCTAATCAATCACATGACCGCATGCAGTGCTTGCCTGTCACTGATGTTTGACATCCATACTTGGAAAACATATATATGTATATATTATTATACTGTGAAATATAAGAAAATATATATTATAAAGTATTATTTTGTTCATTATTCTCACAGAAATCACCCCTTACCCTGACAGTGCACTGGATTGCTAAAGCTAAAATTGCAAATATAGAAAATGTCCTCCATCTTCTAAATCACCCACAAACTTTATGCAAAAAGGTATCTCTCAAGGAATGAGAACCAGCCCACTAGTGCCACTTGGTGGAAGTGGCACCCTATGTGGCACCTATAACAGGTCTTGGAACATGACATGGGAAAATAGCCAAGCCAAAAATCTATTGGTAGACAGTTGTTTTGGAGTATTTGCCCCTCATCAGCACTGGTTGGCGGAGTGTGATGTCTTGGATGCAATTTAGGCAGTGGGCTAGGTCTCCTTAAAGAGCATATTATTTTCCCATGAAACATTGTCAATAAATCTCCATAGCATGGAGCACTTCCATCAAATCCCTCTTTAAGGAGAGCTAGTCCCCTGTCTAAGCCACTTTCAAGTCATCACACTCAGCCAGCTAGTGTCCTACTTCGTCCTGACGAGGAGCAAGCACCCTAAAATAGCTGTCTACAGATGGATATCTGGCTTGACTATTTTACATTATGTCCCAAGGCTTGTTAAAAAGTCAGATATTGACTCATAAGGATCCACTTCCACATGGTGGCGCTAGTGAGGTGGTTCTCTTTCCTTGGGAGATATCTCTTTGCATATTAATTTCCCTTAGGACATTGCCTACAACTCTTCATACCATGGAGCACTTCAAACAAGTCTCTATACACGGCTGGTCTCTTTAAGGAGAGCTAGTACTCTGTCTAGGCCACTTCAAAATCATCGCACTCAGCCAGAACCCTACTCTGTACTAACAAGGGGCAAGCACCTCAAAACAGCTGTCTACAGATGGATATCTGACCTGGCTATGTTCCCTTGTCATGTCCCAAGGCTTATTAAAAAGTCAGATTTTGACTCAGAGGGAGCCACCTCCACAAGGTGGCGGTAGCGAGATTGTTTTCTTTCCTTGGGAGATATCTCTTTGCATATTATTTTCCCATAGAGCATTGCCTATAACTCTCCATATGATATAGCACTTCCAACATGTCTCCAGATACAGTTGGTCTCTTTAAAAAGACTTAGAACTAGTAATGGGATCTTGCATTCCTAGGAGTATTTGTGGCCTTGGGCCTTTCAGGAAATATGAGGGCTATTGTAAGTACCTGGATTGTTTGGACACATGTATATGGCTCACAGGGTATGCTACAATGCATTATAAAGAGTGGTATGGGAAGGGGATAATGCTTTGGAAGCTCTTTAATCTTTACTGTCCATGTATGTTCATTTCAATACACTATAGGGTATGTTTTGGTAAGCTGTCCTAACTAAAATTGTAATAGAGACTGAATGGAAAAAATTTCCTAGGGGTCTAAAAAAAAGTAAATTTAATTAAAAAAAAGTAATATAAAAAATGCACTTAAAAAATAAAAAACTTTAAACAATATATCCCAAAACATTGAAAGAGTAATAGCTAGTATACGTCATCAATGTCAGATATGTAGGTATGGGTTCCTACCTCTGGGGGTGGTATGGGTCTCCCACACTATGCAAGTGTGGCTAGCCTCCATTCACGGCTATGGAAGTTCCGAAAATAGACGCACATGCTCTGTGCACTCTCTTTCTCTTCTGGAGCTCTGTTCTGTAGATAGGAGCAGGTCCCAGAGAATATGATATGCCATCAATATCTGAGTTGGGAATAACATTTTAAATAATGTACACAAATTTTGTTTCCTCACTGCTGTAGCAACGTATATTATAAATTTATAGCATTGTTTATGATGATTGGGTATAAGCTGTTAAAAAAATAAGAAAAAAAGAGATAAATATACTAAACAAAAAGTAGAGGCTTTGTAACTGTCAGAATGCAAAGCAGAAAAATAAAAGGACTGTTCTGTCTTCAAGGCCAAAATTGGCATGGTCCTTATGGGATTACGGAAAACAGATTCAATCACATGCAGTACTGCCATGAAGCCAGGGTTGAATATCTGAAAAACAAGACAAATGTTTATGTGATGTGTGCATAAAATGTCTGGTGCTCAGTCCCTTGCTAGTGATAAAAGCACCTTAAGTAGGGCTTGATCTTTGTAATTGGCTATAGCAATATTCCCTTATGAGTGGCTTGAGAGTCGCATACGGCTCTTGTGCTCCCTACATGTAGCCCGTAAACTAGTAACAACTCTATTTTCTGTTGTATACTCGGGAACAGAGATGTCACAGTATTCCTAAAACTTGGCACCAGGGTCAAAACCATATACAGTATCTGGCAATTATCACTAGGATAAGCATCTTTTGACTAGGTCATATCTTTGTCAGAATTTTTTTCTTAATATCAAACATGGCTCAACAACCATGGGGGAGGGGGTTATCAAAACTGGTGTAAAAACCTCCAAAAATACACCACCACACAATAGTTTGAAAGATAAAATATTAAATATCTTTATTATAGTACATTAAAAATCACAGAGAAAAGTTTAAATTGGTCCCATACCTACAAAAATACAGGAGACAAAGTCAAGATATCTCTACTAGTGTTGATCGAGCATGCCACTCACTGTAATGCCGTAGGCATGTTGGTTACTGCCATTATAGTGATAGGCTGGCCGAAACGTCTCACGTGGTTCGGCCAGTCTTAGTCAGAGAAAGCTGTGCTATAGAAGGGACAGATAGTGTAGGGAATTGAATATAATTTATTTTTTGTTAGGCAGGGTTGGTGTTAGAGACCTAAAAGTCCTTTTAAGGACTATTGTTCTGTCTTGCAGCAATATATATTTTTAGCGCAACCTGCGCTAAATTGCGTGCGATTAGAGACCCAAAAGTCTTTTTAAGGACTATTGTATCTGGCAGCAATATTTATTATTAGCGCAACCTGAGCTAAATTGCTTGCAATTGTTTGGCCACTGCAGACAGCAACATTACCTGCGCTACATCTCCTGTTTAACATGTGTGCATTCTAAAAATATCTGTGACATCCAGTGTACTTTTTCCGTAGATGGTGTCCGCTGCGAACAGTTACATTACCTGCACTACATCTCCTGTATAACGTTTGCGCATTCTAAATAGCGGTGACATTGCCTGTAATTTTTTATTAGCTGCTGGTGAGAGCAGCAAAATTACCTGCGCTACATCTCCTGTATAACATTTGCGCATCATAAATATCAGTGATAGTCCATGTAATTTTTTTATTAGCCGCTGGTGACAGCAGTGACATTACCTGCGCTACATCTCCTGTATAACGTTTGCACATCCCAAATAGCTGTGACATTCCCTGTAATTTTTTATTAGCCGCTGGTGACAGCAGCGACATTACCTGCGCTACATCTCCTGTATAACGTTTGTGCATCCTAAATATCAGTGACATTCAGTTTAATTTAATTTATTTGCGCATACACTTACAAAACCTGCGCTAGTGTACGTGTGACATACTTGCAAGCATATATATACAAATTTAATATGCAGAAGGCGATCAGTAAGGGACGGGGAAGTGGCTGTGCTGCTGATGGTGCACACAGAGGCCGTGACCCTGGGGAAGCTAAAACTGTGCCTACTGCCAGATCACAAAAAAACACACTCATCCATGATACCTAGCTTCATGTCCCAGTTTGCAGGGCAGAGCAGGACACCACTCTCGAAGTCAGACCAGTGCGACCAGGTGGTTGGTTGTATTGCAGCAGATAATGCTTCCAGTCGGTTAAGCACCACCCTGTCTTCCACAAAGTCCAGTCTCAGTAGCCAAGAGTCTGGGCAACAGAATCCTCACCATGATCCTGCTTCCTCCCACCACGGAGAGTCTTGCCAAACAAGTGATCCCACACTTGGATATTCTGAGGAGCTCTTTTCATCGCCATTCCTTGATTTTGGCCTCTCGCCAAGCCCGCTTGAAGAGGGACATGAGGAGATTGTGTGCACCGATGCCCAAACTCTGGAGCATCCACAGTCACAAAAATATGGCGGTGGGGAACGGCATTTAGTGTTTCACGAGGTGGATGATGATGATGAGACACAGTTGCCAATAAGTCAACGGCAATTAGTGTCTCAAGAGGTTGATGATGAGAATTAGACACAGGTGTCAATAAGTGAGGTTGTTGTTAGGTCAACAAGTCAGGAGGATGACCAGAGTGAGGAAGTGGAAGAGGAGGTGGTGGACGATGAAATCACTGACCCAACCTGGGAAGGTGGCAGGCCAAGCGAGGACGGCAGTACAGAGGGGGAGGGCTCCGCAGCACCACAACAGGCTGGAAGAGGCAGTGGGGTGACAAAAGGTAGAAGGCGGACCACACCAAAAAGGCCCGCAACTGTTCCCCGGAGCACCCCCTTGCGGCAATCTCCCTTGCCAAGGGGAAGGTGTTTCACAGTCTGGCGCTTTTTCGAGGAAAGTGTGGACGATAAAAGTATTGTCATTTGCAACCTGTGCCATACCAAAATGAGCAGGGGCGTGAACACTAGTATTCCTCACCACCACCAGCATGATCCGCCACATGGCATCAAAGCACCCTAATAGGTGGGCCGAATGCCTGGGTACACAATCACTGTCTGCAGGTCACACCACTGCCTCCTCTTCCCCTGTGTTACGTGCTGGCCAATGCCCTGTCCAAGACATAGGGCCGGATGCCTCCCGCCCTGCACCTGGACCTTCGCAAGCACCATCAGCTAGCACATACACTTCTGTGTCTCAGCGCAGCATACAGATGTCCAAACCCCAGGCTTTAGAATGAAAGCGCAAATACCCAGCCACCCACCCACAGGCCATAGCACTAAATGCACACCTTTCCAAATTGCTGGCCCTGAAAATGTTGCCAATTCGGCTTGTGGACACTAAGGCTTTCCGCAGCCTGATGGACGGCGGCGGTCCCTCGTTACTCAGTCCCCAGCCACCACTATTTTTCCCGGTGTGCCGTCCCCGCCTTAGACTAGCATGTGTCCCGTAACATCACCCGTTCCCTGACCAACAGTTATTGGGAAGGTCCACTTAATGAATGACACATGGATAAGTGCTTGTGGGCAGGGACGCTACATTTCCCTGATGGCACACTGGGTGAATGTTGTGGAGGCCGGGAGCGAGTCGCACACCTGGGATGGCACAGGTGCTACCGACGCCAAGGATTGCGTGCCCTACTTCCATCAGGATTTCCGCCACCACCTACCATAAAGGATGCAATCCCCCCTTCTCCTCCTCCACCTCCTCCTCCACTTCCAGCTCTGAATTCTCATCTTGCAGCACCAGTCAGCCATTAGTCAGTAGCTGGAAGCAGTGTAGCACTGCAGTGGGGAAGCGGAAACAGGCCGTGCTGAAACTAATATGTTTAGGTGACAAAGAGCACAATGCCGCAGAGCTGTGACAGGGTATAAGGGACCAGACTGAGCTGTGTCTCTCGCCACTCAACCTAGAACCAGGCATGGTTGTGTCTGATAATGGCTGTAACTCGGTGGCGGCTTTGGAGCTCGGAAAGCTGGCACACATTCCATGCCTAGCCCACGTGTTCAACTTAGTGGTTCAGCGGTTTCTCAAAACCTACCCCAATTTGCCTGAGCTACTGGTGAAAATGCGCCGCGTGTGTGCCCATTTCCGAAAGTCATGGCAACACTTCAGCAGCGCTTGCAATTGCCAGCTCACCGACTGTTGTGCAATGTGAACACGTGCTGGAACTCCACGTTCCACATGTTGGCCAGGCTTTGTGAGCAGCAAGAGGGCAGTAGTGAAATACCAACTGCAGCATGGTCCTCGCCTTTCAAGTCAGCTTCCGCTCTTCACAAGCGACGAGTGGGCATGGATGTCTGACTCTCGACAACCCGCTACAAAGAGAACTTCTCATCTCTCATTCCTGTGGTGGTGACTGAAGAGTACTAGCGAATTGGTGCAATACCATAAGGTCCTTGTGGAAAAATTGCTCCAGAAATTTTCAGCAGACATCTCTACGTAGATCCTTGGGCAACTGAGGAGGGGAGACAAGGGGAACACACAGCAATTCTAACAGAGGCAAGTCAACACTCTTTAAGGCCTGGGACAGTTTCATTACACCCCGCCAGCAACCTCACCCTGATGCCTGGCCTAGTGTCACAAGGAGAGAAAAGTTTTGGAAGATGGTGAAGGAGTACGTAGCAGACCGTGTCTGCATTCTCAATGATCCCTCTGTGCCTTACAATTATTGGGTGTCCAAGCTGGACATGTGGCATGAACTGGCGCTGTACGCCTTGAAGGTGTTGGCCTGCCCTGACGCCATCGTTTTGTCAGAGTGGGTATTTAGTGCTGCTGGGGGATAATAACTGATAAGCGCATCCGTTTGTATCAGAGTGCCTCTTCCTTGTAATTTTTGGCAGTACTTGCACTTTATATACAAGTAAATATTCAGGAAAGAATGTTTCCTCTAAAATCGATTTTATCTTCTGTTTGGTGCGTATTATTGTCAGTCTGTAAAAGTGTCGTACTACTCGGAAAACATCGTTCCCAGCAGTGATCTGGGAGTCCAAGATGTGTCCAGACATCCTCCTCATGCTGTCACTGAACCATTTCAGTGGAGTTTCCATCAATTTCTGACCTTTTCATGTGAACCAGACATCCTCCCCTCTTCAGTGCAGGGGGTACCTGGTTTAATGCTCGGGTTCTCCCTTTGACTTCCATTGTGCTCAGGTGCTCTATAGAGCACCCGAGCATCCCGAGGTGTTCTACTCGAGCACGCGAGTACTTTGGTGCTCAATCAACACTAATCTCTACATATGAAATAATATAGGGAAATGATTGCACACAGCAACCTTTTATAAATGCCACAATAATGGCTGAGAATTAGGATACCATATGCACATAAACCAAAACAACACATAGACATACCAACCACAATGGCTACTATGACCCCAACGCCGTTTCACAGTTGCTTCTTTCGGGGGACTGGTGTAAAGGAGAACTGGCTTAGTTGCCCATAGAAACCAATCAGATTCTACCTTTCATTTTTCAGAACTCCTTTGGAAAATGAGAGGTGGAATCTGAGTGGTTGCTATGGGCAACTAAGTCAGTTTTCCTTTACACCAGTTTTGATGTCTTCCCCCATGTGTCCAGCTTGCCTTTCAAATATTAGAGACTTCTGTGGTATATAAAACTACTCAATTTTTAGTGAACCAAATCAATGTGGAACCCCAACCGGACCTATATCTATTAATAAAGCTTATATATAGATGTTTAAATGTGTTCTCCAGGATCAGCATATTGATGGCCTATCCTTAGGATAGTCTGACTATCGGCACCCTCACTGGTTGGCTGTTTGAAGGGGTCGCATTACGACCACTGCAGCCACTTCCCAGTTTACATCAGCCAATGTACTGTACCTGCTCACAAGAGCCCTGTGGCCCCCTAAAATATTGGATTGGAAGGAGTATGGAGAGTAAGATCGTCACTGATCTGATATTGATGGCCTATGCTGATCCCATAAATGAAAATAATAGCATCTATATCTCTTCTAGAAGGTCATTTTATGTATAATGAGATTGTTTCAATTCTATAGGAATAATTCACTTTAAGGTAAAGCATCCATCATGTCTAGATGGCAGTAAATGTGAACTAAGACAAGATACTGTGCAGCACTTATCGTTTCAGGTCTCTACAGACGAAAGGTTTTATTTAAAGAAAAAAAAAAAAAGTTTGCAAAAAGCAATTGCCGGTAACACAATGATTCAGAAAGCTCAGGGAAAGGTGAATGTGATCATTACAGTAACAGTTCCCTTTGACTTCATGGGGTCTATGGCTGAGTAGGTGTGTTAACCCTAACTCGAGTTCGATGAATCACTTGCAGTGATGTATGGGTATTGCATGACACCATGAAAAGGCTGAATCTCAAAAACTGAGCTGACTTACCCGAACAGCGGTTTAAAAAACACAGATCATTTATCATGACCTGATAAGACAGAGATATAAGTCCCACACGTAAAATATTTCAGTAATATGCAGAGCTGAAAGAAGGAAAACATTTTGACTGGATTTGAAAAGCAGGGGGTTGTAAATTTTGACCTTTTACTCCCCTGCACATTACTGTCTGCTTTAGTCCTAGAATTCATCAATTGTCAACGCTATTTATCACATTCCACCACACAGAAACTTCTCTTCCATTCTTGTTCTCCTAAGGTTTATACCCACATAGGAGACTGTAAACCTTGACACAAGTTGCAGTTTGTGCAGCGTCCTGGATTCTCTTAGTCCTTATAAAGAAATAGATGCAACAAATCTGTCAGCGCTGCTCTGATACAGGCTGGCCATCAATTGTATAGCAAACACAAAAATATTTAGCTGGAACAGGGCTTAAAGGGGTTATCACAAGGAAACTATGTAATAAATAGGAAATTTCAAATGAAATATTATGTGTTTTATGTACATTACATTTTCCTCTCTGTTAGCGCCCCCTGCTGTTTATCTTTCCAGTCCATCTCCTTGATTCAGAGGTGGACTAATATGCTCAGTAGCTTCACCACTGCCTTCTTCCTCGCAGTGCTGATGTAGTCGTGTAATCTACTTCTAAATTCATAGAATTATATAGCTCTATCTCTCTCTAGACTAGGCAATAGTGGGGGCATTATAAACTATATGTATCGCTGGGGCTATATGTGATGGATTATTCTCTCTGCAGTTAGGAAGGGGTATATAAGAGCTAATTGTAATGTATCCTGGGAGATTCAGGTGCTTGATCAGCTGCTGCCCAGCCACATAAAGGCAAGCAAGTCCTCCAGATAAGTGAGTAAAACTACTTTAAAAAGAGTTTTACATTTATGGGATACCTCATTTAAGATTCCAGTAGGCCCAGTATATGGGATTTAAAGAACACCTATCAGCTGGATCCTAAATCAGGCACACTGACTCCCAGGGTTCATTCTGATATTCATGAATTTCTGGCTTTCTCTGCCCCTCTGCGACAGTGTTGTTTCCAACTGAATTATCAGCAGAGGGCGGAGAAAATCAGAAGCGCATGAATATTCAGGACTCATTAGTATCCACTGGAGCTGTTCAATACAAGATTGTGGGGACTGAAGGAGGAAAATTTTGGTATTTTCATTTCTGCTTTATATTAGTCTATATTGGCATTGTTTAAAACAATGCAGTCCCTGTGTAATGGCCACCAATGTCTTAAAGACGTCAATATATCACAGCCTGTGTCACAATTATTGCAATTATTGCATCATACAGAAAAGATTCTGATGTCTATTACATTGTTGAACAGTTTACTAAAAATGTAAGGTAATAAAATCTGGCAAACAACTTTTTAACAGTTTTTTGTAGTTGTGTCAATGATGTTATTTCTTTTTTATGTATGTCACAGTTTTACTATTCTTAATTCTCTTATTCTTAACAGCTGTTAACTGTAACCCACTGTATAAATCGGCGAGTTAGATTATGATCTGCCCAAGTCCTGTGGCACTACAGATAGCTGTGACCACACTATTATTAGACAGCTGCGGTCACAGTGAAGATCCCGGAGACCAGCCAAGTCGTTAATGTCAGAGGAAGGGATTAATTGTTTTTTTTCCATAAAAAATTAAGTAAAAAAATAAATAAAAAGTTAAATAAAAAAATAAAAAAGGTTATAGCTATATTTATTAGTTTTAGTAATAGTATAGCAAACCACGTACACACACATACACACCCCCTTACAACTTAATTAAAAATATATGTATTAGTTTTAGCAATAGTAAAGCAGACTTTGTGTGTGGAAAATATACAAGCATGCACAATTTTTTTTCATATATATATATATATATATATATATATATATAGTTGAGCAGATACCTGGATGTTTGGCCGAACGTCACAAAAAAGTTCGAGTTCGGGACCCGAACTTGACCTCGAACCCCATTGAAGTCATTGGGGACCCGAACTCTGGAGCACTAACATGGCTCTAAAAATGTCATGGAAAGGGCTAAAGGGCTGTAAATGGCATCAAAATGTGATTAAGAGCATGGCAAGTGCTCTGTAAACAAATGTGGATAGGGAAATGACTTTAAATAACATAAAATACGCAAAAATAAAAAATAATAATCTTGATCTAGGAGGACGAGGTCCATATGGAGTTGGAGGTTGAGGAGGCGGTGGATGTGGTGGTGTAGGTGGAAGCCGCGGTGAAGGAGTAGGAGATAGCCAACACAGTTTTTTTGTTTTACTTTTGAATTTGAATTTTTTTGTTTAAATTAGGGTACACCCCAAAACATTGGGAAATATAACCTGTGATAACCCCCTCCAGTCGTGCTAAACAAATGTTCAGACAATACACTGGCTGCAGGGCAGGCCAGCACCTTCAAGGCGTAAAGGGAAAGCTCAGGCCATGTGCCCAAATTGGAGACCCAGATGTTGAAGGGGGCAGACCCATCAGTCAGTACGTGTAGGCGTGTCCACACATACTGCTCCACCATGTCGCACGTCCCCGTGATGTCCACGATCTAATTGGATATCTGCCTGTACTTGTTCTATCCTCACCATTGGTAGAGCCGCATTAGGCCCGACCAAATAACGCTGCAACAGGAGCTCCACCAGCAGCACCACGACCGGGGCCACGTCCCTTATTTGACGCTCTCCTCATACTCCGCAAATTTAGGATCTTGCCCAAAATGGGTGTTTTTTTAATAACAGAATATAACAGCAGTATCTAACGCTTGTATTTCACACTGACAAATGCAGCAAAGGCCCCAGATATAGGGTATTGCCAAAAATGGGTGTTTTTTTTTTAACCCAGAATATTATTTCAGTATTTCAAGCTTGTATTTCACACTGACAGATGCAGCAAAGGACGCAAATTTTGTATTTTGCCCAAAATGGGTGTTTTTTTTATAACAGGATATTATTTATGGCAGTATTTCAAGCTTGTATTTCACACTGACAAATGCAGCAAAGGCACCAGATATAGGTTATTGCCAAAAATTTGAGATTTTTTTTAAACCCAAAATATAATTGCAGTATTTCAAGCTTGTATTTGACTGTCACAAAAGCACATATGCTGTGCTAGTGCACTGAACTTGCATAAAATGGCCACCGACGCCCACCTAACTAACAGATGGATAAAAGTTATTTTTCTGTGTCACTGGGCTCAGGGCAGGGTAAAAAAATTGTGCACTGCACCCACAAAACAAAATCGCTGTAGATCGCTGGAGTTAACAAGCACTTCTGATTAAAGATTCTTTCCTATTCTCTCCCTAACAGCAGCAGCATCCTATCCCTACACTAGTAACAGCACAGTGACGTGCAGCACTACGTGACTCCAGTTTATATAGAGGCTGGGTCAAATGCTCCACTGTCCAATCACAGCCATGCCATTAGTAGGCATGGCTGTGATGGCTTCTAAGGGCACACGAGTTAAACGCTTGTTTCAAAAAGCTCCATTAACTCGCCCAACACCAAACCCGAACTTTTACTGAAAAGTTCGGGTCTGGGGTCCAAAAATACTAAAGTTCGGTATGAACCCGAACTTTACAGTTCGAGTTCGCTCAACTATATATATATATTTTTTTTAATAGATATTTGTTTTTGCTATATTTAGTGTAGCATTGTTTTATAAAACATACAAACAAACACATATTTTTTTATTTATTTTAAAAAAATTAAATAAAAAAGCCAAAAGCTTAAAATGTCCAACTTCCCCCAAAATACTGTATATTCTTCAGGGGGCTAACATAAAAAATAGTCACTTTATGGGTGTTTCTAATGTTTATAACTGTACAACATCTGTTCTGGCAGTATGGTGCCATAGAACCATCAACAGAAATATAGGTCACCAACATTCAAAATGCGCTTCAGTCTAATCCTTTTTCACAGTACAAACATACAGTAATGGCTTTAGAAATGTTTTGCCATAGAAAAAAAAAACTCGTAAGAATGGAAAAATATTCAAGCTTTCATAAATTTCACAGTTTCTACTTGAATATGTTTTTTAAATATTATATCTGTCATCTCTAGTAATGAAGTTGGTAAAGAAAAAGCAAAAATATAATTATTCATCTTCAATCCCCAAAGGCTGAACATATCACATAATATTAGACAAAGTCCTGGACATGCAAAATCAATGTATATTTGGATAATACAAGCCTATGTTTATGGCAAATCAATATAAATTGAAATGAAATAGAATGAATAGTATACAAAAATTGCTAAATTTTTTAATTGCAAACTTGCTTTTGCATAGTTTTTTGTCTGGTATGACATTCTTCAATATCAGCCAATATGTTGACTTTAAGGACCCATTAACATGGCAGAGCCTGTCAACCTCTCTTCTGCTGTACTGGCTTTTGTAGAAGGAATGCTTCTGTAGGAGAATACCTCAGCACACAACTCTGATGGAGCAGAAACGAACAGAACAATCTATGTATGCCTTTGTATTAAAGGAGGAAACTTGTTTAGTTGAAGACTCATACACTTGAATAGATGTCATATTCTGTCTCCATTAAAAATTAATCAAGCACATAAGGCCTTAGAAATATGAATACAAAATTCCCTAATCAGGTGCATTGAATAGGTGCTATACATTTACATGCATATATATTTTTGGAATGATGCCACAATTTATTGCCTTAAAGTAGTGGATGCATGGAATAGCCTTCCTGCAGAAGTGGTAGCTGCAAATACAGTGAAGGAGTTTAAGCATGCGTGGGATAGGCATAAGGCCATCCTTCATATAAGATAGGGCCAGGGGCTATCCATAGTATTCAGATATATTGGGCAGACTAGATGGGCCAAATGGTTCTTATCTGCCGACACATTCTATGTCTATGTTTCTATGTTTCTAAACTACAGTATTTTTATTTGGGTACTATAGCAGATGCGGGTTAAGCTGCAGGTACCGGTACTGGTTACCACTAATTGCCAGGCCACATCTGTACTCTGTACCTGAAAATACAAAGAAGTACAGGTGTGGCCTGGCAATTACCAGTTACTGTGGTGCAGTCACCGCTAGAGAGAAGCAAAGTATGACAGGCAGGTGACAGGCAACACTCTTTTCACACTTCATTTATTTGGTAAGTTACAGGGCCAAAGTGTGAGCTCAGCCTTACAGGTCAATGTTAGCGCCAGGTATGAAGAACCGTGCAGTGGCCCAAATTTCTACTATAGCGTGAAAGATTAAAATACAAAAGTCACAAAATACACATAGATTTGCGTTCATTAATAGTGATCCTATGTGATAAAGAGTACCCTATAATAGCGTAGCGACTCAATGTACATAAACATACACAAACAGAAGATATACTGAGACTAAAACAGGTATAGTAGCAAATATAAATATACTTTATTGAGTGATACATAAAAAATGTGTGTATGTATCACTCAATAAAGTATATTTATATTTTGCTACTATACCCGTTTTAGTCTCAGTATATCTTCTGTTTGTGTATATAGCGTTAAAGAGCGCTCTCCTTTTACACCGCTGTCAGCTGATTCCAAGTAGATTGCTACAGAACCTGTTCACCCCTAAAATCAGTAGGATCAGACCGCTATTTCACCCCAATTACAGAATTAAGGATTAACTGATTTACTTATGTATAGAAAGATTGTGAACACCCCAAAATGAGTAGTATCAGGCCGTGATTTCACCCCAGAATCAAGTATTAATCAAGGATTACTTATGTATGAAAGAATGTGAACCCCCCCCCCTCCCAAAATCAGTAGTATAAGACCTCTATTTCACCCCAATGACAGAATCAAGGATTAACAGAATTATTTATGTATAAAAGAATGTGAACAACCTGAAATCAGTAGTATTATAACACTTTCCAACACCAATTAGTGCAGCGAGGGGTAATAGAATAGCTTCTCTATTAGTGTGGAGAAAGTCACCCTATTATATCCCTACACTATCTCAGTGCTGTCCTCGAACTGTTGAAAACTAATATTTTTAAAATAATGTCTTTCCCAATCACTTTTCCTAGTATTTGTCACATCTGTCCCTATGCTCAGTTCATTGTAAAATGGTAGAGATCGGGCAGGATGAGGCTTTTTATAGGGCTGTGACATCACAGGGGCTGGCTATCTGCTGATTGGCTCGCTGCACAGCATTATGGGTCCCTATCTCTCATTCCCGGGCTTCTTACTTTTATTTTGTAAGATGTGCAGCAGCCATTTTAGAAAACAATCTGATTTTCGCCTGGAAATTCAGAGTCGTGACAAATAAAATTTGTCCTGAAATTCGAATTCCACTTCATAGACTTCAATTCGCTCAACACTAGTTACCACGACTCGACGGCACACATTGTGTGCATTTTGCGAAAATTGGGAGTTTTGACATTTACGAATAACTGCTTCTCATCTGCTGTAGCAAGTGATACTGAATGGGAACCAAAGGCATATCAATAGTGGATGTAGAGGTAGCAGTTGCACAAAGACTCTGGTGCCCGTTGACCCCTCCACTGACACTAGTATTATAAATTTTACATAATTTATCATACAGATTTGACATTGAGGTCCAGGGGATTCTTTTTATATTGATGAGCTATTTTCAGGATAGACCATCAAAATCAGATTGGTGGAGGTCCAACACTCTGCTGATCAGCTGGTTGGGAGTAGCTGCAGTGCTGGAAGTAGGCAGCAGAGCTACACATTGTCCATTGTGTAGTTAATGGAGCTGGTCACCGCAGGGCTGCTCCCTACTTTCAGCACAGGAGCTACTCCCAAAAAGCTGGGTGTTGTATCCCTCCACTCAGATTTTGAAGGCCTGTCTTGATGATGGCCCATCAATACAAAAGTACCAAACAACTCTTTAAACTTACCTCCCTAGAGAGAACTACTTTAGTTGCAGTAAAAAAAACGGCAGCACTTATTTACTGTTGTGATTTTAATAAAATCTTTCTTAGGCCTCTTTTGTTTTCCATTTACAGGCCATTTTGTGCGCTCCCGTATACGGTCCGTATACGGAACCATTCATTTCAATGGTTTCGCAAAAAAACGAACTGAATGTACTCTGTATAAATTCCGTTTCCGTATTTCCGTTTTTCCGTTCCGTTGAAAGATAGAACATGTCCTATAATTGCCTGCAAATCACGTTCCGTGGCTCTATTCAAGTCAATGGGTCCATAAAAAAAAGGAACACATACGGAAATGCATCCGTATGTCTTCCGTATCTGTTCCGTTTTTTGCGGAACCATCTATTGAAAATGTTATGCCCAGCCCAATTTTTTCAATGTAATGACTGTATATGCCATACGAAAAAACGGAACGGAAAAACGGAACAGAAGCACAACGGAAACAAAAAATGGAACAACGGATCAGTGAAAAACTGACTGCAAAACACTGGTCGTGTGCAGGAGGCCTTAGTGTCCATTCACACGTCCATAAGTGTTCTGCGGATCCGCAAAATGTGGAACGCACATTGCCGTGTCCGTGTTTTGCAGATCCACGGATCCGTGGATCCACAAAACACGTTACGGACGTGTGAATGGAACCTTAGGGTGCATTCACATGACCGGTTAGCTTTCCGTTCTTCTGATCTGTCAAAAGAAGAGAGAGAAAAAAAAATAAAAAATGATCCTGTAAAAAAATGTATCCTGTTGCATCAGTTATGCATAGGATTGCATAAAACCCTTTTATGTATCCAGTAAAAAAACGGATCCTGTTTCATCAGTTGTCGTCCGATTGAGCCATTTCTGTCTGAGATCCATTTTTTTTAGATGAAAACGAAAGTTCTGCATGCAGGTTTTTCCCGTGTAAAAAACTGATCTCAGACGGAAATGGCTTGCTTAAACAGATGACAACTGATGCAACAGGATCCGTTTTTTTTTACTGGATCCTGTTTTATTTTTCTCTCTCTCTTCTTCTGACGGATCAGAAGAACGGAAAGCTACACGGTGATGTGAATGCACCCTTAACATGTGAAAATAAAATGTAATACCAAAAAGATTGCAATATTACCCAGTGATGCAGTCAGGACAGGTATATGAATGTATCGCCTGTGTCTAGCAAAGCATGAAATGAATGATAAAAGAGAGTGCACAGGGAGACAACGTCTACAGTGATACTGAAGGGCACATTTAGCCCGACAGTCAAAAAGTCTATTATTATAACTTAATTCCATTAGCAATTTTCTCTTTACATGACTCCTTTCTGAGAAAGGCGAGTTTATAATGGGGTATCCTTCAATGCCACTCCAGGAGATCAGAAATTCCCTTCCAGCAGATTCTCTGGAGTCTCCATTAACGGTCTGGACAGTTACTAGATAAAGTTAAAGACTCTGCAGTGATCTCCACACTAATTGGACTGTAATGTATAGCCTCGGTCAAGCAAATCTCTCCCAGCACTCCTTTCCATTGAATGCAATCAAGCCTTTTATTGAAGATACATAGGCTGCTCAGACCCAGGAGTAACCTTAAAACGCCTTGGCCTTTTAGCAGAAAATACAATTAATTTTGATACTGAAGGGCAATTAGGAATAGTATTAAAATAAAAGCCTTTGGAAAGAGAATGTCAAAGATGTAAGGGGACCTTCCGACTCTTGCTGGTTTACTGTATGTAGAGACAGCATCCTGAGAGGTAAACATGTGCAGTGCTAAAAGCTATAAATCAGGCCGAAACCTCCCATTAAAGCAATTCATTGCATGTTTTGATTAATATGGAGTGAGAAAATGAACATTTATTGTAGTGACGTTTTTTTCTGTACTATTGCACTGCTGGGGTGCGCTATGTTCACCTATGCAAATTACTACAGTGCCACGCTGCATGAAATCCAGTGGAATAATGATGAACATGACATACGTATTTAATTCTGATTCATTTCGTTTTTTTTTTCTTGTGTTAATTAAAATTCCATAAGAAAACACATAACATCATTATTTCTAAATTCTAACTAGCTCAATCTGAATTATTATAATAGGATCATATTGATAAAATGTGCCCACATCTGCAGTATCTCAGAACAGGGGGGTATCTGCAATTGCTTGTTATATTTTGCATTAATATCATGTTTTATGTATCTTCTGCATGCTTCAGCAATGATAAAGTATGGTTGGCATTAGGAATGGAACTTGCTACAAAGTACAAAGTCAGCAAAGTGATCAGGATTGCAACTATAAAAACTCCACTGCGGGGGAGGGGATAACAAGTTAAGACACCTACCACCACAATTCAAGACAGGCACACTCAAAAGCCTGCATTTTACAAGTAGACAAATGTGCCAGCTTATTGCTGTTAGTGAAAGGAAATCAGGAGACAGTGTAGGACTACGTATAAACGACAGCTGGATGTACTGTATCATTCTTTGCACACAGTATAGAAAAATGTTTATTGCTCTTCAATGTCTTCCTGATCCTTTCCATCCACCTTTTCACTGCACCAAACCCCAGGGAGCGAAGGCCTGAAGGAGTGCCTAGTAAAACAACATCTCATCAGCGCCACTACCACTCCTATCCTCTGCACCGGCTCCTCAGGGGCTCTTTGCACATCATTATTTTATCATTGAATGTGGTAGGAGTGCCAGCACCCATTAGGTGAAATAAAACAGCTGCCGGCCCGTACCCTTCCCCTCCCACATAACGCCCACTTTTTTAGACCTGGTGTGAGCTGGAAAAAGTTGCAGATTGTGGTGCAAAGGACCTTTGTGCCGCAATCTGCCCCAGAAATACACCTAATATAGGCATATTTCTGGTTAGTAGATGACCCCCTATGTGTTGGAGAAATAAAGGTTGTTTCATTTCACCTATTGGATGCTGTCACTCCTTCAACCATTTTGTGAAGATTGCTTCAATTTGTGACGCTCCATTATTATTGCGTTATCCAGTCTCATGCTTGTTTTGTCCCCAGCTGCGTGTTATACCCAGTGAAAAAAATCATACTCACTTGTTCCCTGCTGCTTTATTCCAGCTCCCTGGATTAGTTTCAGAATCTTCTGGTCCATGGCTTGTATAATTCCAGACAGGGTCATGTGCGCTGCTGCAGCCAATGCCTGACCTCAGTGGTGATGTGTCCACAAAAGCCCTGGTGATTGTGGGCCACTCTAGTAAACAGGCAGAGGTCAGGTCAGTACCATGCTATAGTGCACCCTTGAAGGGCTAGATAAGCCAGAAAGCTAAAACCCAGTTACCTTCCTATAGGAAAAGGCATCCTACCTACCCCAGGTAATGCTTTCATTGACTTGGAAGCGATTAGCCTATGCGTGTGCAAGTGTGCAGCACATGTGTATGTCCTATGGGAACTAGCAGAGGGACGGCCTGCAACAGAACGCAGTGTAGAGTAGTGTGAACTTTGAGTAGTCTGGAGGCCGGGAGAGGGGAGATGCCAGTGGGCACGGACTGCTGGCATCCCAATATCTAGATTAGAACTCGTTTGTGATTGTATTTAGGGCTCATGCACATGAATATATTTTCTTTACATGTCTGTTCGGGTTTTTTTAGCGGACCATATGTGGAACTATTAATTTCAATGGGCCCGCAAAAAAAGGGAAGTTACTCCGCGCAAATTCCGTTTCCGTATGTCTGTTCTGCGAAAAAATTGAGAGTGTCCTATTATTGTCCGCACTACGGACACGGATTGGATTGTTCTATTAGGGGCCAGCATGTACAGATGTCATCCGTATTTTTTGCGGATCCGTTTTTGTGGACCGCAAAATACATACAGTTGCACGCATAAGCCCTTATTACAATGTTTTTACCTGTGCTGTGTTGCATTGTATATTGCCATTAATTATAATGGTCCTGAATAATCCCTTACTAATAAAAACTCCCATTACAGCTTAAATAGCAAGACTTTGTCTACTTTGCATATCGACTCTGAACCCCCCCCCCCCCCCCCCCATATCCTTGCAAATACCCTTTGGATGTATCAGCCATACACATTGAGCGTTTCCTGTACCAGCATACAGGAGATGCCAGGTTTTATTTAATCAATCTAGTATTGGCTCCTATTTTAATGTCCCAGTCTCCTGTCTGATGTCCTCCTGATCAGCTGAGTCCTAATGCTGTGAAAGTGCTACCATAGCATGACCACCCAATGACTAGACTGCATGCTATAGTGTTATTGTCCTGGTAGACCACCACGCTATAGTAGCCCCCTTTTTAATTTCCTGTTTTGTAAGTCTACGTTTGAACGACACTCTGTTCATACTGGCTGAAGTTTATAGAGCACCCGTGAGCAGGCTCAACCCTATTAAATAATGCATATGGACTGGTTGGGTTGACCCTGCCGATCAAAATAATACCTGGCTGACCACACTTCTCTGTGCACTGGAGCCTTTATTTGCGTAATGAATAACAGTATTTTTCTTCAGAACGCCACCACCAATTTTCGCAAGACGGGTGTCATTTTAAACAGCAGGATCTACTGTACCAGGCAGTCTGCCTGGTTTAGTAGGGTTGATCCTGTGACAGGTGCTCTTTAAGGAGATCTGCCAGATGACTCATAGCAGCATGTCATACAAGATGAAAGGCTGTATCTGTATGTTTTCTCTATTCTAATCTTATAAATGTTGAAGTTACATTTTTTAGGGTATGTACAGTATTACAGTCACTGCAGTTTCCTGTAACTTGATGGACCTTTATTAACCATAAGGGGGTCCTACAACTAACAACTGGGATGGTGTGAACTCTGTAATAAACTCCCTATCTCAACAGTTCATGTACGGTAGTTCTTCCAGGCAGGGGCATAACTACCATAGGGGAAGACCATGTGACTGCTATAGGGCCCAGGGCAAGAGGGGGCCCAGTCTTAGTTGGGATTATCTCCTCTTCTACTGGAGGTGAAAACTTGGACTCTACCCTCTAAAGGAACAACTTTTAGTTTAGTTGTTTTAAATGAGGCAGTGGAAAAATGGCCCAAGGGTCATTGAAAAGGGTTTAGGCAGAAACCCTTCTGTCCTGTGTGGTTTGATCCTTGCTATGGGGCCCTTACTTCTCTATGTACGCCACTGCTTCCAGGAAATGTGCTCCTACAGGTTTGTGCATTTTCTATCACCCAGGAGAGTATGGATGGGCAAGGTCGGCCCTGTGGATAAGGCTCCTGCCTAGGACATCTTTTTTTGAATTTGCACCACCCTCCTCTACCCTCCCACCAAATTGTACTCAGTGGATTTGAATAAAACGTAAATCCTTTCAATAACTACTTTGCTGTTTTCATATATAAAGCAACAATAATATCAAAAACATAAAAAAAAAGTGGCCAAGTATGAAGAGCTCCTGGACATTCCCACCCACCTTAGCGCAATCCTCCCCCACCACACTTCAGACATGCATTCTCTCAACATAATTTATACACTTAACCTTTTGATTTAAAGTCTTGCTGGGAAGCAAAGGGCCAGAGCTACACATTAATGCATTCAACCTCTGGACAGAGTGATTTAACTTCCATGGCATTCTGAATGGCCTTTCATCAGCCAAGGTGTGTCCAGTTCTGCCCCTGATAGCTTCACATTGTTTCCGCTGATAATACATAAAATAAACATCGCTGTCTGCCTATTGTTACTCGGGCTACTTTGTCAGCTGTTATGAAAAGTGATTTCCGACACGACAAGAAAAATTGTGATTCTCTTCCTTGTGTTGTGAATGCTGCAGCGCAGGTTCTTGAAAAATCTTGATGCTACCTCCTGGGATCGCTGACCTTTGAAATCCAATCACTACTTGTGTGCTTGTTCATTTCCTCTTCCTGTGTCCGCAGTCACAGGAAGGGGCTTATAACCTTTAGCAGATAATCTGACACACGCGCGCACAAGCGGAAGGCACTGAATTATATGAAACACAAAACTTGGAACTTTGGAGTTTAAGGTAAATCCAGGAAATGCGGAGACTTCCCTGAAGGAAGGGGCACATTTACAAATAACTGGAGAGAATGCTTTGTGGCATCGGTCCAAGCACTAACCCTTAGGTTATCTTCAATAAAAGTCTGGCTGAAAAACCTTCAACTTGACTTGAAAGATTGTGTGATCTGGAGACACTTATTGAAGCCAGAGGCACTGTGATAAAGTGATGCTTTTTGTGATAATTTGTACAATGGGCCAAAAAAATATCTTTCTGCTCTTACTGACAAAATTTAGGAGACAAGGTTAACACTCAAAATATCTCTGGTTTAAAGTATTGTACTTATTCTAATGTTAATAAATGTAATTTACAGCCGTGGGCTTCATACTCAGAGCCAAAGACTGCTCTGTTCCACGGATTCAATAGTATAAAGCTCGGCACTCAGCACAGTAAGAACTGCAACCAACACTTTACTGAGTTCTGGTCTTTTTATTATGTTAAAATAAGGAAATATATAAGAATATCTACTATCTATTTAATTTCTATCTCATTTCTATGTTTCTAACGATCTGTGTTTCTATCTATCTTATATCTACAGTATCTATCTCTATTTGAGTTGTAATCCATCTATCTATCTATCTTTCTATCTATCTATCTATCTATCTATCTATCTTATCTAGCTATCATTTTTGTATCTATCTATCTCATGTCTATATTTCTGTCTATCAATCAATCTGTCTAGCTATCTCTTCACCTATGTCATATCTATCTCCTATCTATCTATCTATTATCTATCTATCTATCTATCTATCTATCTATCTATCTATCTATCTATCTATCTATCTATCTATCGCCCATGTATCTTCCTCATGTTTTGACTGTATTTCTGTCTATCTCATATCTACAGTTATCTGTCTATTTATCTATTGACCTATATCTAGGGATGAGCGAACTCGAACTGTATAGTTCGGGTTCGTACCGAATTTTGGGGTGTCCGTGACACGGACCCGAACCCGGACATTTTCGTAAAAGTCCGGGTTCGGGTTCGGTGTTCGTCGCTTTCTTCGCGCTTTTGTGACGCTTTCTTGGCGCTTTTTGAAAGGCTGCAAAGCAGCCAATCAACAAGCGTCATACTACTTGCCCCAAGAGGCCATCACAGCCATGCCTACTATTGGCATGGCTGTGATTGGCCAGAGCACCATGTGACCCAGCCTCTATTTAAGCTGGAGTCACATAGCGCCGCCCGTCACTCTGCTCTGATTAGCGTAGGGAGAGGTTGCGGCTGCGACAGTAGGGCGAGATTAGGCAGATTAACTCCTCCAAAGGACTTGATTAACTGATCGATCTGCAGCTGTGGATCATTGAGCTGCTGATCCTCAATTGCTCACTGTTTTTAGGCTGCCCAGACCGTTTGTCAGTCACATTTTTCTGGGGTGATCGGCGGCCATTTTGTGTCTTGTGGTGCGCCAGCACAAGCTGCGACCAAGTGCATTTAACCCTCAATGGTGTGGTTGTTTTTTGGCTAAAGCCTACATCAGGGTGAAGCTGTCACACCAAGTGCATTTAACCAGCAATAGTCTGTTCATTTTTTGGCCATATACAAAATCAGGGGCAAGCTGCGCCTGTCACCAAGTGCATTTAACCCTCAATGGTGTGGTTGTTTTTTGGCTAAAGCCTACATCAGGGTGAAGCTGTCACACCAAGTGCATTTAACCAGCAATAGTCTGTTCATTTTTTGGCCATATACTAAATCAGGGGCAAGCTGCGCCTGTCACCAAGTGCATTTAACCCTCAATGGTGTGGTTGTTTTTTGGCTAAAGCCTACATCAGGGTGAAGCTGTCACACCAAGTGCATTTAACCAGCAATAGTCTGTTTATTTTTTGGCCATATCCCAGTCTAATTCTGTCACTAAATCCATACCGGTCACCCAGCGCCTAAATACTAGGCCTCAAATTTATATCCCGCTAAATCTGTCCTTAGTGCTGTAGCTGGGCGAGTTATTTAGTGTCCGTTCAAGCACATTTCTTGTTCTGGGTTGAAATACAATTCCCAATTTAGCAATTTCATAATTTAGTGGTTTCTGCTATATCAGAGCTATTTGAAATCTATCCCTAAAAGGGTATATAATATTCAAGGTGCACATTGGGTCATTCAGAATAACTTCACACACACCCGCTACTGTGTATTTCCAAGTCTAATTCTGGCACTAAACCCATACCTGTCACCCAGCGCCTAAATACTAGGCCTCAAATTTATATCCCGCTAAATCTGTCCCTAGTGCTGTAGCTGGGCGAGTTATTTAGTGTCCGTTCAAGCACATTTCTTGTTCTGGGTTGAAATACAATTCCCAATTTAGCAATTTCATAATTTAGTGGTTTCTGCTATATCAGAGCTATTTGAAATCTATCCCTAAAAGGGTATATAATATTCAAGGTGCACATTGGGTCATTCAGAATAACTTCACACACACCCGCTACTGTGTATTTCCAAGTCTAATTCTGGCACTAAACCCATACCTGTCACCCAGCGCCTAAATACTAGGCCTCAAATTTATATCCCGCTAAATCTGTCCTTAGTGCTGTAGCTGGGCGAGTTATTTAGTGTCCGTTCAAGCACATTTCTTGTTCTGGGTTGAAATACAATTCCCACTTTAGCAATTTCATAATTTAGTGGTTTCTGCTATATCAGAGCTATTTGAAATCTATCCCTAAAAGGGTATATAATATTCAAGGTGCACATTGGGTCATTCAGAATAACTTCACACACACCCGCTACTGTGTATTTCCAAGTCTAATTCTGGCACTAAACCCATACCTGTCACCCAGCGCCTAAATACTAGGCCTCAAATTTATATCCCGCTAAATCTGTCCTTAGTGCTGTAGCTGGGCGAGTTATTTAGTGTCCGTTCAAGCACATTTCTTGTTCTGGGTTGAAATACAATTCCCAATTTAGCAATTTCATAATTTAGTGGTTTCTGCTATATCAGAGCTATTTGAAATCTATCCCTAAAAGGGTATATAATATTCAAGGTGCACATTGGGTCATTCAGAATAACTTCACACACACCCGCTACTGTGTATTTCCAAGTCTAATTCTGGCACTAAACCCATACCTGTCACCCAGCGCCTAAATACTAGGCCTCAAATTTATATCCCGCTAAATCTGTCCCTAGTGCTGTAGCTGGGCGAGTTATTTAGTGTCCGTTCAAGCACATTTCTTGTTCTGGGTTGAAATACAATTCCCAATTTAGCAATTTCATAATTTAGTGGTTTCTGCTATATCAGAGCTATTTGAAATCTATCCCTAAAAGGGTATATAATATTCAAGGTGCACATAGGGTCATTCAGAATAACTTCACACACCCGCTACTGTGCATTTCCAAATCTAATTCTGTCACTAAACCCATACCTGACACCCAGCGCCTAAATACTAGGCCTCAAATTTATATCCCGCTAAATCTCTCGTTACCGCTGTCCTGTTGTGGCTGGGAAAGTTATTTAGTGTCCGTCAAAGCACATTTTTTGTTCTGGGTTGAAATACAATTCCCAATTTAGCAATTTCATAATTTAGTCGTTTCTGCTATATCAGAGCTATTTGAAATCTATCCCTAAAAGGGTAGATCATATTGAAGGTGCACATAGGGTCATTCAGAATAACTTCACACACACGCTTCTGTGCATTTCCAAGTCTAATTCTGTCACTAAATCCATACCGGTCACCCAGCGCCTAAATACTAGGCCTCAAATTTATATCCCGCTGAATTTGAATACAATACATTGGGCCAAATAATATATTTGTTGTTGTGGTGAACCATAACAATGAGAAAAACATCTAGTAAGGGACGCGGACGTGGACATGGTCGTGGTGGTGTTAGTGGACCCTCTGGTGCTGGGAGAGGACGTGGCCGTTCTGCCACATCCACACGTCCTAGTGTACCAACTACCTCAGGTCCCAGTAGCCGCCAGAATTTACAGCGATATATGGTGGGGCCCAATGCCGTTCTAAGGATGGTAAGGCCTGAGCAGGTACAGGCATTAGTCAATTGGGTGGCCGACAGTGGATCCAGCACGTTCACATTATCTCCCACCCAGTCTTCTGCAGAAAGCGCACAGATGGCGCCCGAAAACCAACCCCATCAGTCTGTCACATCACCCCCATGCATACCAGGGAAACTGTCTCAGCCTCAAGTTATGCAGCAGTCTCTTATGCTGTTTGAAGACTCCGCTGGCAGGGTTTCCCAAGGGCATCCACCTAGCCCTTCCCCAGCGGTGAAAGACATAGAATGCACTGACGCACAACCACTTATGTTTCCTGATGATGAGGACATGGGAATACCACCTCAGCATGTCTCTGATGATGACGAAACACAGGTGCCAACTGCTGCGTCTTTCTGCAGTGTGCAGACTGAACAGGAGGTCAGGGATCAAGACTGGGTGGAAGACGATGCAGGGGACGATGAGGTCCTAGACCCCACATGGAATGAAGGTCGTGCCACTGACTTTCACAGTTCGGAGGAAGAGGCAGTGGTGAGACCGAGCCAACAGCGTAGCAAAAGAGGGAGCAGTGGGCAAAAGCAGAACACCCGCCGCCAAGAGACTCCGCCTGCTACTGACCGCCGCCATCTGGGACCGAGCACCCCAAAGGCAGCTTCAAGGAGTTCCCTGGCATGGCACTTCTTCAAACAATGTGCTGACGACAAGACCCGAGTGGTTTGCACGCTGTGCCATCAGAGCCTGAAGCGAGGCATTAACGTTCTGAACCTGAGCACAACCTGCATGACCAGGCACCTGCATGCAAAGCATGAACTGCAGTGGAGTAAACACCTTAAAACCAAGGAAGTCACTCAGGCTCCCCCTGCTACCTCTTCTGCTGCTGCCGCCTCGGCCTATTCTGCTGCTGCCGCCTCGGCCTCTTCCTCCGCCTCTGGAGGAACGTTGGCACCTGCCGCCCAGCAAACAGGGGATGTACCACCAACACCACCACCACCACCTCCGTCACCAAGCGTCTCAACCATGTCACACGCCAGCGTTCAGCTCTCCATCTCACAAACATTTGATAGAAAGCGTAAATTCCCACCTAGCCACCCTCGATCCCTGGCCCTGAATGCCAGCATTTCTAAACTACTGGCCTATGAAATGCTGTCATTTAGGCTGGTGGACACAGACAGCTTCAAACAGCTCATGTCGCTTGCTGTCCCACAGTATGTTGTTCCCAGCCGGCACTACTTCTCCAAGAGAGCCGTGCCTTCCCTGCACAACCAAGTATCCGATAAAATCAAGTGTGCACTGCGCAACGCCATCTGTGGCAAGGTCCACCTAACCACAGATACGTGGACCAGTAAGCACGGCCAGGGACGCTATATCTCCCTAACTGCACACTGGGTAAATGTAGTGGCAGCTGGGCCCCAGGCGGAGAGCTGTTTGGCGCACGTCCTTCCGCCGCCAAGGATCGCAGGGCAACATTCTTTGCCTCCTGTTGCCACCTCCTCCTTCTCGGCTTCCTCCTCCTCTTCTTCCACCTGCTCATCCAGTCAGCCACACACCTTCACCACCAACTTCAGCACAGCCCGGGGTAAACGTCAGCAGGCCATTCTGAAACTCATATGTTTGGGGGACAGGCCCCACACCGCACAGGAGTTGTGGCGGGGTATAGAACAACAGACCGACGAGTGGTTGCTGCCGGTGAGCCTCAAGCCCGGCCTGGTGGTGTGTGATAATGGGCGAAATCTCGTTGCAGCTCTGGGACTAGCCAATTTGACGCACATCCCTTGCTTGGCGCATGTGCTGAATTTGGTGGTGCAGAAGTTCATTCACAACTACCCCGACATGTCAGAGCTGCTGCATAAAGTGCGGGCCGTCTGTTCGCGCTTCCGGCGTTCACATCCTGCTGCTGCTCGCCTGTCTGCGCTACAGCGTAACTTCGGCCTTCCCGCTCACCGCCTCATATGCGACGTGCCCACCAGGTGGAACTCCACCTTGCACATGCTGGACAGACTGTGCGAGCAGCAGCAGGCCATAGTGGAGTTTCAGCTGCAGCACGCACGGGTCAGTCGCACTACAGAACAGCACCACTTCACCACCAATGACTGGGCCTCCATGCGAGACCTGTGTGCCCTGTTGCGCTGTTTCGAGTACTCCACCAACATGGCCAGTGGCGATGACACCGTTATCAGCGTTACAATACCACTTCTATGTCTCCTTGAGAAAACACTTAGGGCGATGATGGAAGAGGAGGTGGCCCAGGAGGAGGAGGAGGAGGAGGAGGAAGAGGGGTCATTTTTAGCACTTTCAGGCCAGTCTCTTCGAAGTGACTCAGAGGGAGGTTTTTGGCAACAGCAGAGGCCAGGTACAAATGTGGCCAGCCAGGGCCCACTACTGGAGGACGAGGAGGACGAGGATGAGGAGGAGGTGGAGGAGGATGAGGATGAAGCATGGTCACAGCGGGGTGGCACCCAACGCAGCTCGGGTCCATCACTGGTGCGTGGCTGGGGGGAAAGGCAGGACGATGACGATACGCCTCCCACAGAGGACAGCTTGTCCTTACCCCTGGGCAGCCTGGCACACATGAGCGACTACATGCTGCAGTGCCTGTGCAACGACAGCAGAGTTGCCCACATTTTAACCTGTGCGGACTACTGGGTTGCCACCCTGCTGGATCCACGCTACAAAGACAATGTGCCCACCTTACTTCCTGCACTGGAGCGTGATAGGAAGATGCGCGAGTACAAGCGCACGTTGGTAGACGCGCTACTGAGAGCATTCCCAAATGTCACAGGGGAACAAGTGGAAGCCCAAGGCCAAGGCAGAGGAGGAGCAAGAGGTCGCCAAGGCAGCTGTGTCACGGCCAGCTCCTCTGAGGGCAGGGTTAGCATGGCAGAGATGTGGAAAACTTTTGTCAACACGCCACAGCTAACTGCACCACCACCTGATACGCAACGTGTTAGCAGGAGGCAACATTTCACTAACATGGTGGAACAGTACGTGTGCACACCCCTCCACGTACTGACTGATGGTTCGGCCCCATTCAACTTCTGGGTCTCTAAATTGTCCACGTGGCCAGAGCTAGCCTTTTATGCCTTGGAGGTGCTGGCCTGCCCGGCAGCCAGCGTTTTGTCTGAACGTGTATTCAGCACGGCAGGGGGCGTCATTACAGACAAACGCAGCCGCCTGTCTACAGCCAATGTGGACAAGCTGACGTTCATAAAAATGAACCAGGCATGGATCCCACAGGACCTGTCCGTCCCTTGTCCAGATTAGACATTAACTACCTCCCCATAACCATATATTATTGGACTCCAGGGCACTTCCTCATTCAATCCTATTTTTATTTTCATTTTACCATTATATTGCGAGGCTACCCAAAGTTGAATGAACCTCTCCTCTGCCTGTGTGCTAGGCCTAAATATATGCCAATGGACTGTTGCAGTGGTGGGTGACGTGAAGCCTCATTCTCTGCTATGACATGCAGACTAATTCTCTGCTGACATGAAGACAGATTCTCTGTTACGGGACCTCCCTCCTCTGCCTGGGTGCTGGGCCTAAATATATGCCAATGGACTGTTGCAGTGGTGGGTGACGTGAAGCCTGATTCTCTGCTATGACATGCAGACTAATTCTCTGCTGACATGAAGACAGATTCTCTGTTACGGGACCTCTCTCCTCTGCCTGTGTGTGTGCTGGGCCTAAATATATGCCAATGGACTGTTGCAGTGGTGGCTGACGTGAAGCCTCATTCTCTGCTATGACATGCAGACTAATTCTCTGCTGACATGAAGCCAGATTGTCTGTTACGGGACCTCTCTCCTCTGCCTGTGTGTGTGCTGGGCCTAAATATATGCCAATGGACTGTTGCAGTGGTGGCTGACGTGAAGCCTCATTCTCTGCTATGACATGCAGACTAATTCTCTGCTGACATGAAGACAGATTCTCTGTTACGGGACCTCTCTCCTCTGCCTGTGTGTGTGCTGGGCCTAAATATATGCCAATGGACTGTTGCAGTGGTGGCTGACGTGAAGCCTCATTCTCTGCTATGACATGCAGACTAATTCTCTGCTGACATGAAGCCAGATTGTCTGTTACGGGACCTCTCTCCTCTGCCTGTGTGTGTGCTGGGCCTAAATATATGCCAATGGACTGTTGCAGTGGTGGCTGACGTGAAGCCTCATTCTCTGCTATGACATGCAGACTAATTCTCTGCTGACATGAAGACAGATTCTCTGTTACGGGACCTCCCTCCTCTGCCTGGGTGCTGGGCCTAAATATATGCCAATGGACTGTTGCAGTGGTGGCTGACGTGAAGCCTCATTCTCTGCTATGACATGCAGACTAATTCTCTGCTGACATGAAGACAGATTCTCTGTTACGGGACCTCCCTCCTCTGCCTGGGTGCTGGGCCTAAATATATGCCAATGGACTGTTGCAGTGGTGGGTGACGTGAAGCCTCATTCTCTGCTATGACATGCAGACTGATTCTCTGCTGACATGAAGCCAGATTGTCTGTTACGGGACCTCCCTCCTCTGCCTGGGTGCTGGGCCTAAATATATGCCAATGGACTGTTGCAGTGGTGGCTGACGTGAAGCCTCATTCTCTGCTATGACATGCAGACTGATTCTCTGCTGACATGAAGCCAGATTGTCTGTTACGGGACCTCTCTCCTCTGCCTGTGTGCTAGGCCTAAATATATGCCAATGGACTGTTGCAGTGGTGGCTGACGTGAAGCCTCATTCTCTGCTATGACATGCAGACTGATTCTCTGCTGACATGAAGCCAGATCGTCTGTTACGGGACCTCTCTGCTCTGCCTGTGTGCTAGGCCTAAATATATGCCAATGGACTGTTGCAGTGGTGGGTGACGTGAAGCCTCATTCTCTGCTATGACATGCAGACTGATTCTCTGCTGTCATGAAGCCAGATTGTCTGTTACGGGACCTCTCTGCTCTGCCTGTGTGCTAGGCCTAAATATATGCCAATGGACTGTTGCAGTGGTGGGTGACGTGAAGCCTCATTCTCTGCTATGACATGCAGACTGATTCTCTGCTGACATGAAGCCAGATTGTCTGTTACGGGACCTCTCTCCTCTGCCTGTGTGCTAGGCCTAAATATATGCCAATGGACTGTTGCAGTGGTGGCTGACGTGAAGCCTCATTCTCTGCTATGACATGCAGACTAATTCTCTGCTGACATGAAGCCAGATTGTCTGTTACGGGACCTCTCTCCTCTGCCTGGGTGCTGGGCCTAAATTTATGACAATGGACTGTTGCAGTGGTGGCTGACGTGAAGCCTGATTCTCTGCTATGACATGCAGACTGATTCTCTGCTGACATGAAGCCAGATCCTCTGTTACGGGACCTCTCTCCTCTGCCTGTGTGTGTGCTGGGCCTAAATATATGCCAATGGACTGTTGCAGTGGTGGCTGACGTGAAGCCTCATTCTCTGCTATGACATGCAGACTGATTCTCTGCTGACATGAAGCCAGATTGTCTGTTACGGGACCTCTCTCCTCTGCCTGTGTGCTAGGCCTAAATATATGCCAATGGACTGTTGCAGTGGTGGGTGACGTGAAGCCTGATTCTCTGCTATGACATGCAGACTGATTCTCTGCTGACATGAAGCCAGATCGTCTGTTACGGGACCTCTCTGCTCTGCCTGTGTGCTAGGCCTAAATATATGCCAATGGACTGTTGCAGTGGTGGGTGACGTGAAGCCTCATTCTCTGCTATGACATGCAGACTGATTCTCTGCTGTCATGAAGCCAGATTGTCTGTTACGGGACCTCTCTGCTCTGCCTGTGTGTGTGCTGGGCCTAAATATATGCCAATGGACTGTTGCAGTGGTGGGTGACGTGAAGCCTCATTCTCTGCTATGACATGCAGACTGATTCTCTGCTGACATGAAGCCAGATTGTCTGTTACGGGACCTCTCTCCTCTGCCTGTGTGCTTGGCCTAAATATATGCCAATGGACTGTTGCAGTGGTGGCTGACGTGAAGCCTCATTCTCTGCTATGACATGCAGACTAATTCTCTGCTGACATGAAGCCAGATTGTCTGTTACGGGACCTCTCTCCTCTGCCTGGGTGCTGGGCCTAAATTTATGACAATGGACTGTTGCAGTGGTGGCTGACGTGAAGCCTGATTCTCTGCTATGACATGCAGACTGATTCTCTGCTGACATGAAGCCAGATCCTCTGTTACGGGACCTCTCTCCTCTGCCTGTGTGTGTGCTGGGCCTAAATATATGCCAATGGACTGTTGCAGTGGTGGCTGACGTGAAGCCTCATTCTCTGCTATGACATGCAGACTGATTCTCTGCTGACATGAAGCCAGATTCTCTGTTACGGGACCTCTCTCCTCTGCCTGTGTGTGTGCTGGGCCTAAATATATGCCAATGGACTGTTGCAGTGGTGGCTGACGTGAAGCCTCATTCTCTGCTATGACATGCAGACTAATTCTCAGCTGACATGAAGACAGATTCTCTGTTACGGGACCTCTCTCCTCTGCCTGGGTGCCGGGGCCTAAATATCTGAGAATGGACTGTTCCAGTGGTGGGTGACGGGAAGCCAGATTCTCTGCTATGGAACCTCTCTCCAATTGATTTTGGTTAATTTTTATTTATTTAATTTTTATTTTAATTCATTTCCCTATCCACATTTGTTTGCAGGGGATTTACCTACATGTTGCTGCCTTTTGCAGCCCTCTAGCTCTTTCCTGGGCTGTTTTACAGCCTTTTTAGTGCCGAAAAGTTCGGGTCCCCATTGACTTCAATGGGGTTCGGGTTCGGGACGAAGTTCGGATCGGGTTCGGATCCCGAACCCGAACATTTCCGGGATGTTCGGCCGAACTTCTCGAACCCGAACATCCAGGTGTTCGCTCAACTCTACCTATATCATATTGCTCTATCTGTATGTCTATCTACTCACTTATATCATATAATATCTATCCATCTATCTTTCTATCCATCTATCTCATATCTACAGTATCTATCTATGTAAATAGGGTTGTTGATTTTCATTTTGCGGTACTCTGGGGTAATTGTGCACAGAACACACATCGCTGTATTATTCCCGAAGCAGCAGCTATTCCAATACACCAGCAGAAGTAGCCAGCTAATTATTTGTTATACATATAACTGTTGCTGGTCTTCTAACATTGCACTAGTAGAGCTGTGTATTGTGCCTCATCTGTTCCTTGAATTTACATATATAAGCTAACTATTCGGTCAGCAGTGTAAGGACATATTCAGAAGATGGAGTTGAGGTGGTTGAAGACTATATGAAAACCAGGTTTGTTTCACTGTTTTTCGACCCAGTAAATAGGAGTGCACTGATTTACAAATCTCATACACCCATATTTTATTCACAATAGATTATAGAACACATATCAGATGTTGAAAGTGAGACATTTTACAATTTCAATAAATAAATAAAAACTCATTCAGAACATGTTGGTAGCGACACATCTCACAAAAGGCTGGGACAGGGCCATGTCTACCATTGTGTAGCATCCCCTCTACTTTTAACATCAGTCTGTAAATATCTGGTAATGAGGAGACCAATTGCTGGAGTTTCTGGAGAGGAATGTTGCCCCGTTCTTGTCTGATATACGATTCCAGCTGCACAACAGTCCTGGGTTTACTTTGCCAGATTTTTATTTTCATGATGCACCAAATGTTTCCTATTGGTGAAAGGTGTGAACTGCAGGCAGGCCAGTTCAGCACCTGGACCTGAAACTACAACTCCCTTTATACTCTATTTCTATGAGAGTTCTGAGAAGAGCAGGGCAAGTATTCATATTGGGAGTTGTAGTTTCACAACAGATGGAGTGCCACAGGTTGGGCACCCCTGCACTAATGCAACCCCATACTTTCAGATATGCAGTGGTCATCAAAATACACGTCATTCATTGAACGCTATGTACAAAGAGACGTGAGGACATGGTGAGAAACCGCCCCTGTCTTTTCTACTCGAAGCCCTGATGTCACTGACAATTAGCATGTAGATGTGATCTCTGCATGGATATATATAGTCAATTGACAGTTGACAAGTGGTTAAGATGATCACCCAAAATAACTTTGAAAAGTGGTCCTCTGGGGGTTGGTCTTCTCAAAGAAGATGGCCAGTATACATGATATATGGAGCAACTGAATCTCCAATAACTTTGTTAGAATAAAAAAATTAAAGAAGTTTCCCGAGACCTCAATATTGATGGCCTATCCTCAGGATAGGTCATGAATTTCTGATTAATGGGGGTCTGACTCCTGCCACCTCCACCAATCAGCTCTTTGAAGAGGCTCCAGCACTCCTGTGAGCGTGCGGCCTCTTCCTAGGCCAGTGATATCACATTCATCTGTCACATTACCTACTTGCAACTCAGTCCTTATCAAGTGAATAAACCTGGGCTGCAATATCAAGCACAGCCAGTATACAGTGTATCCCGATTGCGTCTTCAAACAGCTGATCGGTGGGTGTTGAACCACAACTGATCAGATATTGATATTCTATTTTAGGGATAGGTCATCAATATTGTACTCCCAGAAAAACCCCTCAATGAATCAAAATTATCAACATGTTAGGAAGCTGTGGATTGTCTTGTATTGCTTGTATAATTCTTGCACTCTGACCGGTTAGAAAGGTATATGATGTAAATTTTAATGAAGGTAAGCTTCTTATGAGAGACTGTATTTGTGAGTTAACCCCTACCTTCTGATCCTCAGCTATGTCATGTGACCAGAACCCTGACTTTACAAATTACACAGCATCTTATCTGTGGACAGGAAGGCAGTTTCTCTATGTATTCCCATGGGAGCCTCAATGTCAGTCTCATAAGAATGAATAGAGAAGTAACTGACTTTCTGTCTTGTGTCAGTTGGAGAGTCAGAGTGTTGGTCACATGAGACAGCTGAGGATCAGATGGGAGGTTATAGCTCTCAAATACAGTCACTGGTAAGAAAATTTATTTCCATACAGTTTGCATCATGTACCTTTCTAACAGGTAAGAGAATAAAATGATTTTTGGGAGTTCTTCTTTAACTGTATTAGGGACAAGAAATATCAAGCTTTGATAACTTAGACCTATTGGTGTCTTCTCATCCAGAAGCACTACCTGAAGTAGTCCTTCTGTCTGAAAGATCTAAAAGTTCAAAATAAAAAAATAATTAAAAAGGAGCAAAATAAATAAAATAAAAAATGAGAGGAAACCCTTTTTTCTTAACAAATATTCAGCTGATACAATATGAAATCTCTTCTATTCTGTCAGGGTATGGGAATGTGTCTTCCTGGATGGAGGCCCTTGAAGAGATGTAATATGCTAAACCTATAAAAATGATGTATGTTACATTCATAAAGAAGCTTGTTATTTCTTTAACCCTTCTAAATAACATCCTCATGTTTATTGACCTGGCACAAAAAAAGGAACAGATGAAAGGGAGAGTTTAAAGTGTCTGTTCTAGATGGTTTCTGAAATACATTTTTAAGGTTAAAAAGTCCAGATGGTAATTCAACTATATCCTTGCTATAAACACAGGATGATTTATAGGGAGCACTAATAGTATCTGAGTGTAGATCGAGCCAGCTTTACTTCCTCTCATCTATAGCTTTAAATTCATCAGATTTCTTTTTACTCGTACAATCAATCCTTCACTACAAAGAGATGCTTCGAGCTGGAATTTGGGAGTTCTTTTAAAACCACGCGATTGATAAATGCTAACAATTCTAATCCACACAAATGACTGTCCAGCTCTGCAGTATTTATATTGCTGGGCCGGATGTGCTTATTTAAAAGATTGTCAAAGAAACTCTGACAAACTCATGCTTACAGAGGGGAAACCTCTACACTTGTGTTTTTCTTTAATTCTCCGACTCCTTGGAGAATTAAACCAAATCAGTTTTCACTTTTTCTGACACTGAGATTATGAGGTTCTTGGCTTTGTGAGAAAAATGCATTAGAAATGGACGTCTCTTGGGTAAAATACAGCTTGAAACAACATATTTATCATTTAGATCCCAGATGTAACCAACAGACCAGGGACATTGGTGACAGGAAATCAAGGACGTGTCCACAGGGCGGTTCTTGGATCATGACGTTTTTAATGCATTGGAAGCTGCTTAAGAGATAAGGAAAACAGGACTATCATGTCACCTAGCTACTAGTAATTCTCCCTTCTTTTTCTTCATTTCTGTCTCCAGTTTCCTAGCCTAGTAACATCTACAGTACATTTTTATTTACTCCTGGTCTTTTTGGATGGCTGCTCAGCTAAGCACATTTTCAGCATCTGTTTTTCAACTGTCTTGTCCTTTATGTTTCTGCTCATAGTCCTTGTAGTTTGTAGGTTTTGAATTAGGGATAAGCCATCCATGATCCTCAGACAGCACCCTTCTTTGAGTATGGGGTGTGTTATTATGTCATTCACCAAAGCACTAAGCCCTGTGCTATCCCAGCAATAGTAAATGGTACCAGAGCATTTCTGCTGAACAACACAACCATCCTCGTGCCAAATGGAACTATGTTCACTGGGACTATGGTGACACCACAGGCACTAGAATAGCCAGGTGCAAAGCGGGTGCAAAGGTGACATTGAAATCTCAAAAGGCACAAAAACCTGACACATAAAAACACGCCAGTATTATAAATGGAAAATAGTGGGTGGGGGGCCCAATTGCAGATCTAAAATTGGGGCCCAGGAATTTGAAGTGTATTTTAAGTATGGTCTTCAGAATTTTATCTTTCTAGGTTTTGAAAGGGTACAGTATTTAAAAGTTAATCTTAATTTTGAAAACACTTTTCTAGTCATGCTATACTTGCTGCATGTATCCAGGCCTCAGTCACACAGGATAATGTTCTACAGCAGTGTTGAACTGCTGCAACCAGATGTTCAATGGTAGTTAATGGACAATTTATGAATTATCAAAAGAAACAGAAGACCTTCAGGAGGAAGGAAATCAGAGTTTCCAAAATGCGTTGGAATTGTACCCTTATGGAAGCCAGTGACATCACTGCGGACTCCTGAGAACTGATGGAAGCTACGTAAGCATGTTGATGGCTGGAGCAGCTCCATGAGTACCACCACAAGCATATAGCGTAAGCTTCGCCTTCTCTTTGTTTTTACCTCTGGCACAGCAATTATTGGATTGGAACTAACTAAAGAATATTGACTATGAACAGTTCGAGGCTCAAGCAGGACCCAGACTGATCATAGTAAAAAACAAGTTGAAGTGAGAGTTTATTTTCTCTCAAGCAGTGGATCATTGTTAACCCTGTCTCCTATGTGAAGTGAGGAGTAGCTCAATATATCCCATTGGTTAGTGGGCCTATAGGTTATGCAATATTAGTTTATTTGTTATTTATGAATTATAATTTTGGCATTGCATTAAAGTGGTTTTCCAAGACTTTATTACTGATGACCTGTCCTCTGGATAGGTCAGCAGCATCTGATCAGTAGGGGTCCAACACCATGAAAACCCGCCAATCAACTGTTTGAGAAGGCAGTCGCATTCGCAGTAGCGATGTGGCCTTCTCACTGTTTCCCTAGTTCCATCAGTCACATGGCCTAGGCGCAGTGAATGGGGCTGAGCTGCGATACGAAGCGCAGCTGATTTACAAGGTGTTGCACTGTTCTTTGTGAGCAACGAGAAGGCCGCGTCACTCACAGGAGTGCTAGGGATATCAAGACTGGCTCAGAAAGTGCTGGTTTTGATAAATCTCCCCCAATGTGTATTTTATTTTAGTCTATTTCCCTTTTAACTCCAATATTCCTTAATAGACATCTATTACCAGGATCATCAATATTAAACCAGACAGAATGCCTTGTAGGGCTTCCCCAGCTGATAAAAAGCTTAACTTTTTCATTGCGGCATTCGGGAAACCTATGATTCTCTCTCTTATCTACAGTTGCTGATGTTTCCTTCTATAATGCGTAGCCCTTGGTAACCAGCTTTGAAAAAAATTATGCGCTACAACGTCAGACAGTTTTACAATTGCTCGTTTTTATTTTTAAAGCTGCCCATCTTGTGCCACTTCTCTTGCAATACCTCAAACCAAGAGAAGTGGTGAGGGAAAACACATCTGTACTAACAGCTAAAACATTTTTAATGAAAATTGTTGACAATAATTAGGGATGAGCTAATAGAAGTCCACAAAGTGGGCTTCAATCCAAATTTCAGGATAAATTTGATTAGTTGCTAAGCCGAATTTCCTCGTGCTTCGCAGTAGTGAATCAATTTAACCTGAAATAGTGTAAAAAAACTAAAAAAATTGCTTACATGCTCCATTTGATCATGACGGGCCACCTGCCGCCATTTTGCTTGAAGATCTCCACCGAAATCCCGTGTGCGGTGACGTATGACGTCACCACGCTGGCTGGCGTGATAATGTCATCTCAGGCCGCAACAGATTTCGTGCCAGACCTTCAAGCAAGATGGCGGCCAGGCCAAGCGCAAGCAAATGGATCAGGTAAGTGTTTTTTATTTTTTATTTTTACACTCTTTTATGTATGCTGCATATATGTATGATTGCGACATCTGAGGGGTACAATGTCATTGCACCCACTACTTACAATCGCAGATTTTTTTGTAAAATTTAAAGAAGCAGCCGGATCAAATTTTCCCAAGCAACATCTCTAAAAATAATGAAGACTGCTTAGTCATTACCATGGAACATCGTAAAGATACCATCTTACTGTGAGGCATAAAGTCTGACCTAATTTTTGTTAACCATTTTTGAAAAATAGAAAAAAGCTGATTTATGCAAACATATAAGACTTTAGAAATTAAACGGGTAGTCCATCTATTCACCAAAATTTGACTGCTGGTAAAAAAAAAAAAATTCTACACTTCTGCAGGACCAAGGTTCCCATACATTGCAGGTTTACATTGCAGAAGAGATGACTTACAGATATACAACTATGTGACCATTGTAGCCAATCACTGGTGGCCACTTGACATATGTAAAGGTGTCAATAATGTGGCCAGTGATTGGCTGCAGTGGACAAGTATGTCATTGCTGCTGTTGCAAACAAAAATCAACAGGGAATATATTTTTTATTTTTTTGTCATTTCACTGCATATGCAGCTTAAACATTTTTTTAAACTGTACAACTCCTTTAAACTTAAAAAAAGTAATAGAAAAGTTTGCACACAAAGGTATTCAGGAAGCCAGAAAATACAAACTATCGTGTTACAAGTGTACTTTTGATGTGTGCCTAATATACCACAGCACGTTGTGATATAAATGTGATATAAAAACATGGAATTTGTATACAATGAGCAGGGGTGCATACGTCTCACATTAATATAGGACACAATTACTAAGACATAAAATAGTTTAATTATGACAGAGACATAGTGAAAGTGGAAATTCATCATTGGATACTGGCGGGTATCCAAGTGCAAAGAATGATGTCTGCTGCAGAACCTTTGGAAACACTGTCTGTATAGATGGATTTCCATAGATAACAACATGAACTGACGCCAATTTTATGGGATAAATGAGCAGAATATTGGGATAAAGCAGTGACATTGCAAAGAAAAAAGATATTAAAGATATAATAAAATATTTTTTTGCTGTGTTGCGTGATTCTGAATTATTTATTTTTTCATTGCTTACATAGCACCAACATATTATGCTGTGCTGTACAGAGATTGTCATCATTCCCATCAGTTACAGTCCCCCAATCCAAATTCCCCATTTCATACACATATAAATACACTGGGGCCAAATTGGTAGGATTCCAAATACCTTAAGGAATGTTTTGAGTATTAAAGGAAACTAAAAGAAACATGGGGGAAACATGCAAACTCAGTGCTCACTTGGCTATTTCGCTTTCTGCTCTGGGCTGTAATACCGCCTAAACCTGCATGGAAGGCCATCTTTTCCCCTTCAAATAGATTCATCGGAAACCAACTTTAGGGTATGGCCAAACGCTCCGGTAGGGTACGCCCAAACGCTCTGGTGTCATGCATGCCGTTTTTGGAAGCCAATATAAGGAGTGGATCATGAAAGGAGAGAAAGTATAGAGGATAGATGTGACTTCTCTTTTTTTTTTTTTTTTTTTTCCTCCAGGTTTTGGCTTCCAAAACTGCATGCAGAAACCTGACTTTGTGGTCATACCCTTAATGTGCTGGCCACCAATGGAGTCAGAGACATTTGGTTTTAACCTAGAACCCTAGTTCTACAAGTCAACAGTGCTAACCACCAAGTATTGTCAAAATATGTGATTGAAAACATTTCCAAAATGATTGAGTAATTCATCCTGCAACTCTGCACCTTACTTAAAGGGCTTCTGTCACCCCATTAAAGTGATTTATTTTTTTTTGGGCTAGTGAAATTAGTTATATTGCGATATATCACAATATAAATGTGTTACTTACTTTGATCCAGCAGTTTCTGCAAAAAACGAAGTTTTATAATATGTAAATTCGGTCTCTAACAGCAAGTAGGGCGGCTACTTGCTGCTAGCTGCTGCAGAAATCCGCCCCCTCGTCGTGTTGATTGACAGGGCCAGCCGGGATCTCCTCCTCCGGCCAGCCCTGTCGGCATTTCAAAAATCGCGCGCCTGTGTTGATTCGGCGCAGGCGCTCTGAGATGAGGAGGCTCGTCTCCTCAGCACTCCCTCAGTGCGCCTGCGCCGATGACATCACCGAAATAGAAGACGTCATCGGCGCAGGCGCACTGAGGGAGTGCTGAGGAGACGAGCCTCCTCATCTCAGAGCGCCTGCGCCGAATCAACAGAGGCGCGCGATTTTTGAAATGCCGACAGGGCTGGCCGGAGGAGGAGATCCCGGCTGGCCCTGTCAATCAACACGACGAGGGGGCGGATTTCTGCAGCAGCTACCAGCAAGTAGCCGCCCTACTTGCTGGTAGAGACCGAATTTACATATTATAAAACTTTGTTTTTTGCAGAAACTGCTGGATCAAAGTAAGTAACACAATTATATTGTGATATATCGCAATATAACTAATTTCACTAGCCCAAAAAAAAAAATCACTTTAGTGGGGTGACAGAAGCCCTTTAAAATTATACTTCATTGGCTTCACATTTACAATATTTTGTTATACAGTATATGAAGCAGGAATGCAGAACCAAACACATTGCAACAGCACACTGCAAACATTGAATATATGAACTAATGTGATACTCACTACATACGGTAAATGAAGATGAGGTACTTGCCAAATATATTCTGATCAAAATCATTTCTGCCACATGATACAAGTGTATGGCCAGCTCCGAGGGTTCCCTTCTGTTGGAAATACACTTGTATTATGTCGGCATGCAAAACAGAATGCCTCTAAAGGCATTCACTTAAACCCCGAATCCGAACTCGAACTCGCGCCACTCTGCAAACATTGAATATATAAACTAAAGCCATATTCATATATAAATGAATATGAGGTACTTAGCAAATATTATGATCAAAATCATTTGTGCCCATCTACTACAGCAAGGTGGATTCTTTTAGATGGGACCCTACTCTAAATTGACTCCTTTCCTTTTGCTAACTGGCCTCAAATGAATTCAGAGAGAACAGGATCCAGCGATATACTGTACTAATTAAAAAGAGCCTGTGGGAAAGATTGGCTTGTTAGGAGTGTTTGGTCTTGTATTTTCAGGCATGGTGATGCCTACTTGCACATTTATTTCATTTTACAAGATGTGTTGACTAACTTTGCATTTTGTTTTAGCAGGACTGAAGGAGGCAAGAGCCTGAAATCCATCATTGGCAGTCATGACAGCAAATGGATGCAAAATGGTGGCCCTGTGGTCAGCACAAATTTCTTCCTTTGTCTTGCATTCAAATTTGACGAGAAGCAACATCTGCATGGATGTGCATGATCTCAACGTGCTTGCACTGGTTTCCTCCAAAAACATACCTACTGTATATGTGTACTTCAGTATTCAGTAGCATGGTGTGCCATAGTATGGTATGCCATATCACCTCTGTGCTGCCCTCTGTTACCCTATGCAGATTGGTTGCCATTGCACCCTATAGCTACATCATTACTGGGATCTCGTGTTTGCAATTACTATTCTATGGGCCCCTCAAGTAATTATGAGATGGAGGCAGGGAGTCCCTCCGAGTCACTTACACAAATGGCCCGATGCATGCTCACTTGCTTGGGCAGTGACAGCTGAATTGTCACCATTTGGCAAAGGGATAACTTCTGGCTCTCAACCTTGTTGACCCTCGCTACCGGTGCAAAATGGAGGCCTTTTTTTACACTCGCTGAGAGGGAGGACAAACTGAACTACTATAGAAACATCCTATGTACAGTCATGTGAAAAAATTAGGACACCCTTTGAAAGCATGTGGTTTTTTGTAACATTTTTAATAAAAGGTTATTTCATCTCCGTTTCAACAATACAGAGAGATTAAAGTAATCCAACTAAACAAAGAAAACTGAAGAAAAGTCTTTTCAAGATCTTCTGTAAATGTCATTCTACAAAAATGCCTATTCTAACTGAGGAAAAAGATAGGACACCCTCACATGTATTCCCTCTTAAATTGGCTCAGATCTCACACAGGTATATCACACCAGGTGCACATAATTAGTAGATCGTTACTCTGCATGTTGAATGAGGCTTGCCCTATTTAAACCTCAGACATTTAGTTTGGTGTGCTCCTGACTGTTGAAGTGAGAGTGAGCACCATGGTGAGAGCAAAAGAGCTGTCAGAGGACTTCAGAAAACAGATTGTAGCAGCCTATGAGTCTGGGAAGGGATTTAAAAAGATCTCAAAAGATTTTGAAATCAGCCATTCCACTGTCCGGAAGATAGTCTACAAGTGGAGGGCTTTCAAAACAACTGCCAACATGCCCAGGACTGGTCGCCCCAGCAAGTTCACCCCAAGAGCAGACCGCAAGATGCTAAAAGAGGTCTCCAAAAACCCTAAAGTGTCATCTCGAGAACTACAGCAGGCTCTGGCTACTGTTGATGTAGAAGTACATGCCTCTACAATCAGAAAGAGACTGTACAAGTTTAACTTGCATGGGAGGTGTGCAAGGAGGAAACCTTTGCTTTCCAAGAGAAACATCGAGGCCAGACTGACATTTGCCAGAGATAAAGTTGACAAAGACCAGGACTTCTGGAATAATGTTCTTTGGACAGATGAGTCCAAAATTGAATTATTTGGACACAACAGTAGAGGACATGTTTGGCGTAAACCAAACACAGCATTCCAAGAAAAGAACCTCATACCAACTGTGAAGCATGGAGGTGGAATGTCATGGTTTGGGGCTGCTTTGCTGCAGCAGGACCTGGTCAGCTCACCATCATAGAATCCACGATGAATTCTACTGTGTATCAGAAGGTGCTTGAAGAACATGTGAGACCATCAGTTAGAAAATTAAAGCTGAAGCGGAACTGGACCATGCAACATGACAATGACCCAAAACATACTAGTAAATCAACCAAAGATTGGCTGAAAAAGAAGAAATGGAGAGTCCTGGAATGGCCAAGTCAAAGTCCAGATTTGAATCCCATTGAGATGCTGTGGGGTGACTTGAAAAGGGCTGTACGTGCAAGAAACCCCTCAAACATCTCACAGCTGAAAAAGTTCTGCATTGAGGAGTGGGGTAAAATTTCCTCAGACCGATGTCGAAGACTGGTAGATGGCTACAAGAACCGTCTCACTGCAGTTATTTCAGCCAAAGGAGGTAACACTCGCTATTAGGGGCAAGGGTGTCCTATCTTTTTCCTCAGTTAGAATAGGCATTTTTGTAGAATGACATTTACAGAAGATCTTGAAAAGACTTTTCTTCAGTTTTCTTTGTTTAGTCGGATTACTTTAATCTCTCTGTATTGTTGAAACGGAGATGAAATAACCTTTTATTAAAAATGTTACAAAAAACCACATGCTTTCAAAGGGTGTCCTAATTTTTTCACATGACTGTAGTCAGTTGGCCACTGCCTATCTGCACCATCGTCCATCCTCTCGCAGGTCTGACTGGGGGGCCTTCTGCGCTCACGTTCCACTGCCATGGCTCCTGGGGAGGGGTGGAGTGGCAGGAGCAGTACCAGCTCCATCAGCAGCAGCCTAAGTCTAGAGTCGCTGATGAGCAGCTTTCTTCACCCGCATAGTGAAGAAACTGTTCACCACCAGCTAGACATAGAGCAGAACCTGAACCAGTAGGTGATGGCATACTTGGAGTGCACCCTGCCAGCTGTCATTTGCCCTGGAAAAGCTGTCCTGCCCAGCCAATAGTGTGGCATCAAAGCAGGTGTTTAGTGCGGCGGGGGCCATAGTTACTCCAAGAAGAACTCGCCTGTCCAGATGTGTAGAGACTGACCTTTGTCAAAATGAATCCGGCATGGATGAGCCAGGATTTCCAGCCACCAATGCCTGATATATCAGACCATCATCCATAGTGCCAAAACAACACTTTGACAAAAGAGACTGATTTATTCTGGCTACCTGCCTCAGCTACTATTCTGATGCTGCCACCTGTCTAATGCCAGACATCTGATGCCAAGTGCTCCTTCTTTCACCCACCATCTTAAGCTGGTACTGGCATTGCCACCCACCTCCACACTATGTCACCTTGTCACTCTGTGGTCTCCTCATGATGCTGCCATTTCCACACTATGTCACCTTGCCACTCTGTGGTCTTCTGATGCTGCTGTCACCTCCACACTATGTCACCTTGCAACTCTGTGGTCTCCTCATGCTGCTGCCACCTCTACACTATGTCATCTTGCAATTCTGTGGCCTCCTGATGCTGCCGCCACCGCCACACTGTCATTGTGCCACTCTGTGGCCTCCTCCTGATGCTGCTGCTGCCTCCTCCACACATTGGCTTGTGATTTGGTAGCCAAAAGCAAGAGTGGGAACAATACACAGAAGAAATGATCCATTCACGTATCATCTCTGTTTTGGATCCACTCTTTTTTTGGCCATTAGCAATACTGATGGATTACTTACCAAATGCTGACCAAGTGAGGGTAAATGCTCAACAGACAGGGTCCATTTTTTCGCTGCAAATAAATTCGGATCGAAACAATTTTTTTAAGAAAATTTGGTGAACCGGCCGAATCCAATTTTAAAAAAAATCACTCATCTCTAATTGTGAACCAAAACCAGGATTGGAGCCTCCATAGAAGTAAGGTATAAGGGAAAGATCTGCACCTGTTCTGTGTTTAGAGGCGCACATGGTTTTGGCTCAAAATCACTGATGGAAATCACCGACAGAACACTGACTGTGTCAATAAGACATTAAATGGTTCCACAAAATCTGACCTAAAGAAGGACCAAATGTATCATAATTCTGTGCACCACATCTACTCTTTCTACAATCTAGATAGTTTGGTTTGTTCTTCTGCATGGGTCATGACACAACTATATACAAAATATAATATTATTAATTTACTTGGATAGCGACAGTGTTAATAAACCAAAACTGCTAATTTCTGATGTACAAGATTGTGTTCAATAAAATAAAACAAACTTAATGAGAATCGCTAGTGAATATGCATACGACTTAAGCTGGCGGTGAAATGTATGATGGCTATTATATCCATCTGTCAATTATTTGTTGTGTTATGAAAGGCAACCTCTCAGTATGAATTTATATGGGATATTATTGCACTAATCCCTTTTCCCAACAAACGAGGGTGTAGACCGCTGTACCACTGTCTTGTCAAATAAAAGGAGAAAATTGTCTACCAAACAAGGCCTTTGTGTAAGACGAGCATCACACATTGGAGATTATGATGTCATCGTTTTATAAAGGATGGGAAGAGACATGGAATCTAGACGGGCCTGATCTGATGAGTCTTTGTCAATGGCCAACAAAGGATGCTATTACGCTGCTTTTCTCTTGCTTCTTTCCTTTTATGCAAATCATTGGGAATTTCTGCAGATCTGCACTTATTTTTTATCAGCTCAGTTGCAGTATTGCACAGTATCGTTACAAGCTATTATATTCTATTAATAGTCATCAATATTCTTTCAGAAGCAAAAAGCTATAGAAAAAATTGTATTTGTGTATATATATATATATATATATATATATATATACCTGAATATATATATATATAGTAGAGAGAAAGGGTCTTCACTGTAATGTCTTATCACACCTACGTATATCCAGTATATTGAAGACAGAAAGGGTCTACCCTGTAGTAAATGTCTTATCACACCTACAGTACAGGCCAAAAGTTTGGACACACCTTCTCATTCAAGGAGTTTTCTTTATTTTCATGACTATGAAAATTGTAGATTCACACTGAAGGCATCAAAACTATGAATGAACACATGTGGAATTATATACATAACAAAAAAGTGTGAAACAACAGAAAATATGTCATATTCTAGGTTCTTCAAAGTAGCCACCCTTTGCTTTGATTACTGCTTTGCACACTCTTGGCATTCTCTTGATGAGCTTCAAGAGGTAGTTACCTGAAATGGTTTTCACTTCACAGGTGTGCCCTGTCAGGTTTAATAAGTGGGATTTCTTGCCTTATAAATGGGGTTGGGACCATCAGTTGCGTTGAGAAGTCAGATGGATACACAGCTGATAGTCCTACTGAATAGACTGTTAGAATTTGTATTATGGCAAGAAAAAAGCAGCTAAGTAAAGAAAAACGAGTGGCCATCATTACTTTAAGAAATGAAGGTCAGTCAGTCAGTCAGCCGAAAAATTGGGAAAACTTTGAAAGTAAGGGCTATTTGACCATGGAGGAGAGTGATGGGGTGCTGCGCCAGATGACCTGGCCTCCACAGTCACCGGACCTGAACCCAATCGAGATGGTTTGGGGTGAGCTGGACCGCAGAGTGAAGGCAAAAGGGCCAACAAGTGCTAAGCATCTCTGGGAACTCCTTCAAGACTGTTGGAAAACCATTTCAGGTGACTACCTCTTGAAGCTCATCAAGAGAATGCCAAGAGTGTGCAAAGCAGTAATCAAAGCAAAAGGTGGCTACTTTGAAGAACCTAGAATATGACATATTTTCAGTTGTTTCACACTTTTTTGTTATGTATATAAATCCACATGTGTTAATTCATAGTTTTGATGCCTTCATAGTCATGAAAATAAAGAAAACTCTTTGAATAAGAAGGTGTGTCCAAACTTTTGGTCTGTACTGTATATCCACTACTGGGGAATTTCTGGATATTCCATATTCATATCTGGAAATGTCTTGTTCAGCTTTTTTTTTATTTTTTTATAAGACTAATAATTAACATTTCGTACAAAAACATGTTCACCCTCCTACTTTACTTATTGTATACAGGTCCTCAGTTCTTAATCAGCTATTTAAAGGGACACCCATAAGAAAGGAAATTTTATAAACTACTGTATTTTTCGCCCTATAAGACGCACCAGCCCATAAGACGCACCTAGGTTTTAGAGGAGGACAGCAAGAATTTTTTTTTTTCATTTTTTCTCTGGTCAGACCACCAATCAGACCTCAGCTCAGACCCCTATGTGAATGACCCCCAATCAGACCTCAGATAAGAGCCCCATGCCTCTTATCAGCCTCCATATGCCTCATATCAGCCCCCCATTGCCTGTCACCAGCCCCCAGTAACCTCTCTTCAGCCCCCATTACCTCTCATTAGCCCCCAGCAGCCTCATATCAGCCCCCATTGCCTTTCACCAGCCCCCAGCAGCCTTTTTTTAACCCCCATTATCTCGCATTAGCCCCCAGCAGCCTCATGTCAGCCCACATTGCTTGTCACCAGCCTCATGTCAGCACCCATTGCTTATCACCAGCCCCATTACTTGTCACCAGCCACCATAAGCCTTATATTAGCCCCCATCAACCTGGAATAAAATAAAAAAGCACTTACCTTCCCAGCTCCAGACGCCGCTCCTCTCCTCCAGTGCGATCTTCTTCATCCTGCCGCTGGCTGTGCAGTGAAACGGAGCGCACAGTGTGAGGTCATAGAGAGCCCTCACGCTGTGTGCAGCCCTGTACAGCCGACAGCCGAAGACCAGGAATCGATGAGTACAGAGCCTTCACAGCTTCCTGGTCCTCCGGTACTAATAAGCGCTTCCATAATGGGGGAAAAAAATGTGTCTTATGGGATGAAAAATACGGTATATGGTCGAGATTTATCAAACTAGTTTTGTCTTTATTTTGGAGTAAAGTTTAATATTGTTTTCATTGTAAGACAAATTTATCAATCGGCTGCGATGTTATCAATAGGCTAATGTTATGTTAAGTCAGATTCAGAAATCTATCTATATGGGCTCATAGTTTTTTTGGCCTTATTTCTCATAGGGAAAGTCTCAAACAATTGTCTCAAGTGCACTCCACTCCCACCTGCTGTAGCTAAAGCAGATGTAAATAAGTTAAAATGGGATAATTTGCCTGTACTAAATTCAACAATTGTTGTGTGACACTTTGATAAATTCGGCGCACGGGCCATTAACTTTACACAAATAGACAAATGTGTAGGCAACCTTCAATTTGCCCCCTGTTTATAAATCAGGGCCAATGTTCATACAATTTTTTTTAATTTTCCTTTTCAATTGAAAATTAAATGCAAAATATTGTCATCTGTAGCAGTCAAATGATTAAACCTTTTTAATAGGTAGTTTATTGTCAGTGTATAGTCACATTGTCAGTGTGTTGCAGCTGTGAGGGGCAAGTGTTATCTGAATAGTAATACTCATGATACCATTAGGGGTAGAATTGTAATAACAGTATGACAGCTCTATTGTTTTCTTGATAGGCCTATATAAAGATGCCCACAGCATAGCATTGCATTGATTAGTGTAATGTGTGATGATCAAATTAAGTCACTACAGGTGAGGAGGGCTTTCTCTGGTCGCAGTGATGGTCTCTCTGAAAAAGTTAAGTGAAACTGCCTGCTGTGCTAAAATTTGTAATGAGTAATAAGTAAAGTAAATAACTTATATCCAGAAAACCATTCACTGTATACATATTATATAAACTATTTATATAGGTTGTTAATAAGTGAAAAATGTGAGCATTGCATTTGTTAGTGTAATGTGTGATGCTGTAATTGAAGCACTACAGGGGGACTCTCTCTGGTTGCAATGATGGTCTCACTGAAAAAATTATGCTGAAAACTATGCTGAAAACAACAAGGAAGTTAAAGAACCAGGACAGGAAGTAGAATACATGGAATAACTTCAAAAAATCATATCCAGAAAACAATTCACATGTTTTTATTTAAAAAAAAAATACATAGAATAATTTGCACATTGGTTGTTAATATACAGTATGATAAAAAAAAATGGAAATGTCCCTTTAATAGCCAAGGTAGCATGACTCACTTCCTCTGCTTAAATGCAAGCAAAATTGTGTACAATAAGCACATCAGAAAGTATTTTGAAGCAGTGATCAAAAACTAATTAAAATTCAGCTGCAACAGCATCAATTAGACGAAATGCAAATAAAAGCAGACTGAGTTATTGGATTTTAATAGTGTGCCCTGTTTCATTATCAGTGTGAAAATATGTTAATTGTTAATGCATAATATTGCATAGGTACTGTGGGGATACGCTCTGGTAGACAGGACAAGCAGATGCAGTATAGAGGCAAAGACTAGTTTGTAACTCAAAAACGTCAGTGTTTTATTCACACTTATGGCAACAAAACAGTACAACAGTCCATTTTCAGTTTTGGTGTTTGTTCACATATAGACAGTACATACAGTAAAAACAGTCACCTTTTATCCTGGGTGTTAATCCACACCCGGTCGGCATAGCACAGGACAGAGCAGTCCTCCCGGATTCAGGCCTCCAGCCTGGCAGAAGGCTCAGATTCCACAGAGATTGCCAGAGCTCCAATGTCAGAGAGAGATCATCACTACCACCTGACACTGCTGGCTGTTTTTTATAGGCCTCTCAAAACCCGGCCTGGAACGTGGGGAGTAGTCACCCACCCACCACTTTGACTACTCCCATTAAAAGCCATTCCGGATCAGCTATTATAGCTATACTAAATAGCAAGGTGTCAATCACTGTCAAACAGCAACTGCGGCTGACACATGAAAACTGGCTCTTACTCCACCAAGGCCAGGAACCTCGGTGACACATACCTTCCATCAACAACGGTCTCTTGTGCCTTCCTTCATACCTCCCCCCTTTGTTCAACCCTGAGGGGGTGAACACTTTCCAGACAGTGTACCCGGGACAGGGCATCTACATTACCCTGCAAGCGGCCTGCCCTGTGTTCCACTGAGAACTTGAAGTTCTGTAATGACAAGAACCATCTGATGACACGAGCATTCCTCTCTTTGGCCTGGCTCATCCATTTGAAAGGGGAGTGGTCGGTCACCAGATGGAACTTTCTCCCCAACAGATAATAGCGGAGAGACTCGAGTACCCACTTGATGGCCAGGCACTCTCTCTCCACTATATTGTACCTGGTTTCGGCTGGGGTGAGTTTGCGGCTCAGGAAAACAGCGGGATGTTCCTCCCCATTGATTTCCTGAGAGAGCACAGCTCCCAGGCCTACTTCAGAGGCATCGGTCTGTACCACAAACTCCCTCTTGAAGTCGGGCATCACCAAAACCGGAGACAAAGCCTCTTCCACCTGGTCATTTCAGCGGACCATCACGGACTTCCCTCCCTTCAAGAGCCCTGTCAATGGAGCAGCTAAAGTGGCAAAATGGGGAACGAACCTCAAATAATAGCCTACCATTCCCAGGAACGACTTTACTTGCCTCGTGGTGACAGGTCGGGGCCAATTCCGAATCTCCTCTATTTTATTCACTTGGGGTTTGATAACTCCACATCCAATGACGTACCCCAGGTACTTAGTCTCCTCTAACCCTATCATGCATTTTTTTGGGATAGTGGTCAGTCTAGTCTACCTAAGGGAGTCCACTACAGCCTGCACTTTGGGTAGATGACTTTCCCAGTCGGCACTGTGGACCGACGATGTGGACGCAGCACAATGTCCATGAGCCATTGAAAAGTGGCAGGGGTACCATGCAGACTAAAGGGTAACACCTTATACTGGTACAGACCCTCTGACGTGATAAGGCAGTTTTCTCTTTGGCAGCCTCCATCAAGGGTACCTGCCAGTACCCTTTGGTAAAGTCCAAAACAGAAAAATAACCTCTCAATAAGCTCAACCACCTGAGGCATAGGATATGCATCAAACTTAGAGATCTCGTTTAGTTTTCGGAAGTCGTTACAAAACTAGAGTGTCCCATCCTGCTTGGATATTAGCACTATAGCACTCACTTTTAGACTCATCAATGACGTCTACCCTCAGCATCATCTGCGCTTCCACTGAGATGGCTTGTCGTCGAGCCTCAGGTACCCGGTATGGTTTTAGCAGGACTTTCGCCTGAGGCTCAGTGACAATGTCATGCCGAATTGTGGAAGTGCGTCCAGGGAGATCCGAAAACACATCCGTGTTCTGACTAATAAACTCCCTGTCCTCCTGAGCAGGCTCAGAGGAAAGGCTGCCAGAAATTCTTACTGTGGCAGCCGTTTCCCTTGCTTCAGACAGAGGGTCCGAAAACCTGACCGTGGGCTGTCTTCAGTACAGGTTTCCCTATCTTTCCACGGTTTGAGTAGATTCACATGGTACACCTGCTCCAGATTTCGCCTCCCTGGCTGGTGCACCTTGTAATTTACCTCTCCAATTTTTTCAAGTACCTCGTAAAGCCCTTGCCACCTGGCCAGGAACTTACTGTCCACGGTTGGCACCAGTACCAAAACCCAATCACCCGGGGTTAAAGATCCAGACCTGAGCCTGCCAATTATAATTACGACTCTAGGCTTGGTGAACAGCCTCTATATGCTCCTTGACAAAGGGCAAAATGGTCTCTATCTGCTGTTGCATCTTGGTAACATACTCAAGGACACTTTTATGCGGAGTGGGTTGCTGTTCCCACGCCTCTTTGACTACGTCCAACAAACAGCGAGGATGTCTGCCATATATCAATTTGAAGGGCGAGAACCCTCAAAAGTGAACATGAGATAGGGCAGAAGAAGGTCCCAGTCCTTCCCATCTTTAGACACCACCCTTTTTAAGACCATTCATTTGCGGATGGTATGCGTCCTTAACTGTTTGATATGCAGCAACTTACAGAGTTCCCTCATGACCTTGGACATAAAAGGGGTCCCCTGGTCAGTCAGAACCTCTTTAGGTAGCCTTACTCGGGAGAACATCTCCATTAGCTCCTTAGCTATAAGTTTAGCCAATGTATGTCGCAGTGGCACCGCCTCTGGGGACCGAGTGGCGTAGTCTAGGATGACCAAGATGTGTTAGTGTCCTCTAGCAGACTTCGGTACTGAGCCGATGAGGTCCATAGCGATTCGCTCATACGGTACCTCGATGATCGGGAGAGGTACTAAGGAAATGCGGGAAAGGTGCTAGGGTCTAGTTGCCTGGCAGGTCGTGCAAGAGTTACAGAATTCGTCCTCCTCCCTAAACACACTGTGCCAGTAAAACCGTTGTAGTATCCGATCCTGTGTTTTCTGCATTACCAGATGACCCCCGAGAACATGTTGGTTGTCTAACTCTAACATGAGTTTGCGATAAGCCTGGGGCACCACCAAATGTTCAATGGGTTCACCCAGCAGCTGTTTTACTCGATACAACAAAATGGTGGAACACCGACTCTGCCCCAGCTTGTTGTGGTTCACCATCTACTATTAATACATTTTCCCAGGCTTGGGATAGGATGGGGTCCTGGTGTTGTGTAGTACCAAAAATATCCCCGGAGACATTGAGGTCTGCCAGCTCAGACCCCGGCAACAAGTCCTCCATGTCTCCCACCATTACACTCAGTGGGGTTGTCTCCTCCTCTTCCACAGAAGTGGCGGTCACCCCTACCGCTGACCCTTTCGGCCCCAGGTTCCCAGGGTTCTGGCCTCCCCCCGGAGCAAGGCTACTCTGCTGGGGTTACCCCTGTCTCATGGGTCTCAGTCACTTTCGTAGCAGGCCACAGTTTGTAGTGTAAATTTGTGCCAACCGTCACTTTGTGAGTCCACCTTCCAGCCCACGTGGTTAGAGACACCAGGGCGGTGGGATAGTCTTTTAAGTCCCCATGGATGCACTTGACCCTGACTTTCTGGCCAGTATACTTAGCGGACCTACCAGGGGACACCAGACTAACTGAGTCCAGCAGGGCCTCCGCTGGAGTGTCTCCTACTTCCACCTGGCGCAAGTGATTTACAGTTTCTGGGGTGCCTGCTTCCTGGCATATAACGACTGACGGAAGTCATAGTTAGTGTCCACTGGTTCCACCTGATGAGGACAGTCAGCTCGTACATGGCCAGGCTCCCGACACCACTAACAGACCATCGGAGTCGGGTCCATACGGGGTACAACCCAGGCGAGTTTGGTTGGCACAAGTCCCCGGGTCTGGGGTGGAGATTTATGGGGTTTGACTGCCCCCCTCCTGAAATGACCCTCCTTAAGATTCATAGTAGCCTCGTAGCGCTCTACCGGGTCCACCATCTTCAGGGCATTGCCAGGAGACACAAATAGCAACTGCTGCTGACACATGAAAACTGTCTCTTACTCCACCGAGGCCAGGAACCTCGGTGACACATACCTTCCGTCAAATAGGGTAATTGACTCAGTGCCATTATTCCTATGTTGTAGTCTTGGAGATGCATACTTTGGATGCATAGTTTGACATTTTAAAGGAAAGATTACCTTTTGTCACTGAAAGGCCAACATACAGACTTTGCACCCATTTGGTCAATTTGGCTTTTACACGTTTGCATTATCAGGACCATGCGTACCACATAGGAGGTCCATAAGTTTGAAGACTCAGGTTAGTTTCTTTTATCCATATGCTGTGTGAATAAGTGCAGAGTTTGTCATTTCCACAGGTATTGCATGGTTAGTAAACCAAAAAGTAAAGAATCTCTTTAAATGGCATAATCACCTATTTTTCCACAATCACAAATAGTGAGGAGATTTAACAATTATGATCGTACACAAGACCACAAACTGGATTTGACCTATAGCAGTTGAACTGATCTGAACTGAACAACATATAGCAGTAGAACTGGACTGAACTGAACAACAAATGGACAATCACAAAAACAGTATATATTAAGCATGTGTCAACACTGGCAGAAAACAAGGCACTAAAACAAACTCACCGGTGGATGACAGTAACCAAATTCTGAGGGTCATGAAAGGTGGATATAATCCAGCAATTGAGTGGGTGGCAGATAGACAGCAGATAAATGACAGTGACGGGAAAAGTAGAACTGACCTGAACGGACCCAATCGGAATTGAGGTTAGAAAATCAGCCTGGACAATACAGTAGGACAGCTACAAACAGATCTCAAACATAGCAGGAAAGGATGTGGAACTACAAATCCCAATATGCAGAGAAAACATGATAAAGTAAATATTAATTATTAATATTTTGCATTAATATTAATAATTAATAGTCATAAATAGGCGTGAGTCTATTTATACTATAAATACTAACTTCCATGTTGCTCTTACTTTGAACTGAACTTTGTGTGAATTACTACTATGGCGGCGACTACTACAAATAAATGACTATACGCTGTACTATGAATAATAAGGTATTTACTGCACAATAACAAGTCTACAGTCTAAATATTGCTATAACTATAACCAATAGTATTTTTGGTTCAGGGGTTAATGACTGGGATAACTGTGGGCTATTGCAGGGGTACAGGGGTTAATGTATGTTGGTGGTAAAGAGAATAGGCAGGGAAACAATGGGTTTATAGGAAGGGAAATACGTTGGTGGCATAGGGGTTAATGATACTTAGCCACTAATGCTTGCCTTTCAGGGGTTGCTCGCTTCTCCCAGGGGATTATTCTCAATCGGGCTGCACGGTTCAACTCAGCTTCTGAGAGCGTCGCCGGGTACACGTGGGCTGGTGCAGCGATATGACGTCACCGCACCAGCCCGCGCCTCCTGGCGCGCGCTTCCAGGCGGGGGGATAATTTCATCATCCCGCCTATGAAGTGACCATGTATCTCCAGCATGGCAATTACTGTGCCGGAGATATGCAGCAGGGGAGAATGCAAAGCATCTCTGGCAGTGCCGGAGGTGTTATTAAAAGGCAGAGGATCTATTGATCCTCTGTCCTTTGAAGTGGCCAAAACTGGACATGATTGTCCAGTCGCCTAGGCGTCATTTCCCATGTGCTTGCAGAGGGAAAAATCTGCTGTGGGGGCACCCGTGATTGGGGGAAATCTTGGCCGCATAACATAAGTATATATATTTATATAGATACTTTGGGCATATATATATATACACACATATACATGAGATAAACCTGGGACATAAATGGGCAGCAAATACCCATATACAATGAGCCCCACTGGCCATTCAGGGCAAACATATATATATATATATATATATATATATATACATGTACATCATATATATCCCACTTGGCTAATACAGGGGGTATATACATATACATATCCTTACTGGCCATTCAAAGCCAATACATATATGTATATTACAATGGATATATATATATATACAGTGGGATGCGAAAGATTGGGAAACCTTGTTTTTCGTCATGATTTTCCTGTATAAATCGTTGGTTGTTACGATAAAAAATATCAGGTAAATCTATCATATAGGAGACACACACAGTGATATTTGAGAAGTGAAATGAAGTTTATTGGATTTACAGAAAGTGTGCTATAATTGTTTAAACAAAGTTAGGCAGGTGCATAAATTTGGGCACTGTTGTGATTTTATTGATTCCAAAACCTTTAGAACTAATTATTGGAACTCAAATTGGCTTGGTAAGCTCAGTGACCCCTGACCTACATACACAGGTGAATCCAATTATGAGAAAGAGTATTTAAGGGGGTCAATTGTAATTTTCCCTCCTCTTTTAATTTTCTCTGAAGAGTAGCAACATGGGGGTCTCAAAACAACTTTCAAATGACCTGAAGACAAAGATTGTTCACCATCATGGTTTAGGGGAAGGATACAGAAAGCTGTCTCAGAGATTTCAGCTGTCTGTTTCCACAGTTAGGAACATATTGAGGAAATGGAAGACCACAGGCTCAGTTCAAGTTAAGGCTCAAAGTGGCAGACCAAGAAAAATCTCGGATAGACAGAAGCGACGAATGGTGAGAACAGTCAGAGTCAACCCACAGAACAGCACCAAAGACCTACAACATCATCTTTCTGCAGATGGAGTCACTGTGTATCGTTCAACCATTCGGCGCACTTTACACAGCACAAAAAGTGCCGCTTGAGGTGGGCTAAAGCACATTTGGACAAGCCAGCTTCATTTTGGAATAAGGTGCTGTGGACTGATGAAACTAAAATTGAGTTATTTGGCCATAACAAGGGGCGTTATGCATGGAGGAAAAAGAACACAGCATTCCAAGAAAAACTCCTGCTACCTACAGTAAAATATGGTGGTGGTTCCATCATGCTGTGGGGCTGTGTGGCCAGTGCAGGGACTGGGAATCTTGTCAAAGTTGAGGGACGCATGGATTCCACTCAGTATCATCAGATTCTGGAGACCAATGTCCAGGAATCAGTTACAAAGCTGAAGCTGCGCCAGGGCTGGATCTTTCAACAAGAAAACACGCTAAACACTTCTCAAAATCCACTAAGGCATTTATGCAGAGGAACAAGTACAACGTTCTGGAATGGCCATCTCAGTCCCCAGACCTGAATATAATTGAAAATCTGTGGTGTGACTTAAAGGGAGCTGTCCATGCTCGGAAGCCATCAAACCTGAATGAACTAAAGATGTTTTGTAAAGAGGAATGGTCCAAAATATCTTCAACCAGAATCCAGACTCTCATTGGAACCTACAGGAAGCGTTTAGAGGCTGTAATTTCTGCAAAAGGAGGATCTACTAAATATTGATTTCATTTCTTTTTTGTGGTGCCCAAATTTATGCACCTGCCTAATTTTGTTTAAACAATTATAGCACACTTTCTGTAAATCTAATAAACTTCATTTCACTTCTCAAATATCACTGTGTGTGTCTCCTATATGATATATTTAACTGACATTTTTTATCGTAACAACCAACGATTTATACAGGAAAATCATGACGATTAACAAGGTTGCCCAAACTTTCGCATCCCACTGTATATATATATTTAAATATCACCGTTCCCTCTACAAAAAACACTAGACTACAGGGAGTGCAGAATTATTAGGCAAATGAGTATTTTGACCACATCATCCTCTTTATGCATGTTGTCTTACTCCAAGCTGTATAGGCTCGAAAGCCTACTACCAATTAAGCATATAGGTGATGTGCATCTCTGTAATGAGAAGGGGTGTGGTCTAATGACATCAACACCCTATATCAGGTGTGCATAATTATTAGGCAACTTCCTTTCCTTTGGCAAAATGGGTCAAAAGAAGGACTTGACAGGCTCAGAAAAGTCAAAAATAGTGAGATATCTTGCAGAGGGATGCAGCACTCTTAAAATTGCAAAGCTTCTGAAGCGTGATCATCGAACATTCAAGCGTTTCATTCAAAATAGTCAACAGGGTCGCAAGAAGCGTGTGGAAAAACCAAGGCGCAAAATAACTGCCCATGAACTGAGAAAAGTCAAGCGTGCAGCTGCCAAGATGCCACTTGCCACCAGTTTGGCCATATTTCAGAGCTGCAACATCACTGGAGTGCCCAAAAGCACAAGGTGTGCAATACTCAGAGACATGGCCAAGGTAAGAAAGGCTGAAAGACAACCACCACTGAACAAGACACACAAGCTGAAACGTCAAGATTGGGCCAAGAAATATCTCAAGACTGATTTTTCTAAGGTTTTATGGACTGATGAAATGAGAGTGAGTCTTGATGGGCCAGATGGATGGGCCCGTGGCTGGATTGGTAAAGGGCAGAGAGCTCCAGTCCGACTCAGATGCCAGCAATGTGAGATTTACAAGGAGGGAAAAGAGTACACCTCTCTGAACAGTGTGTGGGAGGCTGTGGTTGCTGCTGCACGCAATGTTGATGGTGAACAGATCAAAACACTGACAGAATCCATGGATGGCAGGCTTTTGAGTGTCCTTGCAAAGAAAGGTGGCTATATTGGTCACTGATTTGTTTTTGTTTTGTTTTTGACTGTCAAAAATGTATATTTGTGAATGTTGAGATGTTATATTGGTTTCACTGGTAAAAATAAATAATTGAAATGGGTTTATATTTGTTTTTTGTTAAGTTGCCTAATAATTATGCACAGTAATAGTCACCTGCACACACAGATATCCCCCTAAAATAGCTAAAACTAAAAACAAACTAAAAACTACTTCCAAAAATATTCAGCTTTGATATTAATGAGTTTTTTGGGTTCATTGAGAACATGGTTGTTGTTCAATAATAAAATTAATCCTCAAAAATACAACTTGCCTAATAATTCTGCACTCCCTGTATACCAAGATACATAGAACTTGAAACTACAGATCCTAAAATACAGAATATAGTACAAAATACCAGAATGGAGTAGGGTCTGCATATATACATGCTCAACAATCAGCAACGCCACCCTAATTAACCATGCACAACTAGCCAATAATTCAGACGCAAGGTAGTTCCATAATAACTGTTTAAACAAAATAGGTATCCCCTGTTGCACACATATGGATAGGGGATAGTGGTGAGCAAGCTTCAGGTACAGTACACCACAGGGGATTGGATTTTCTTATCAATAAACATAAAAACACACTTATGCAAGCATAGCTCACCCAGGATTCAGCTTGGAATAAATACCCACTCCTGGCTGGCAAATGCAAGGCAGCACGAATGTTCCTCTGGTCCTGGCGTGATAGACAATCTCCAAACTTTAGGAATCCAGCACCTCGAATGGTAAATCGTAAATTTCAATACATTGTGGTTAAAAACTTCATGGCATCAACCTGGCTATGTGTTTCACGCATATTGCGCTTCATCGAAGCCTTTGAGGCGCAGGATTCCAAAAGCTTTTGTGTTTGGAGATTTTCTTATCAATAGCAGTAATTCAAATACCAAGAGTTTTAACTGCGTACAGTAATGTACACAGGTCTAAGGCAGGTATGGGGGAAATGCTGCAAAGTAAAACGCTTTCAAAATAGAAGTGTTAATAGTTTAAATTTATTCTGCAGCAGGACAACTACCCCAAACCACTCTATCAAGTAGCCAGCTCTTTGGAAAGTCTTGTGGCATATGACATGCTTCCTATAGTTTAGCAGCTAACCAAAGCACCACTTGATTAAGGTGCTCTGTGATCAGTCAAAAGACAAGAGATTTAAACCACACTATTATGTGTAAAGGAAATGTAACACTTAGTCATACTAGTGTAACATCTTTCTTCAGCAGAGGGAGCCAGACCCATGGTCAGGACAGCCAGGGAAGGAGATTCATCCCAAACAGGATGTGAGCAAAGAATACTGCTCCAGTGTGTGCATGTGTGTGCAGAGATTGGGTTTATAGTTCAGTCAGAGCTTCAGTATAGTGTTGAGCGCGAATAATCGAATCGCTAATTTTGATTGCGAATATCACCACTTTGAGAATTTGCGAATATTTAGAATATAGTGCTATATATTCGTATTCACGAATATTCTAATCGTAAATTTATTGCGAGTTTATCGCGAATATCTGCACTTAGCAACATCCCTAGCAACCAATAGGAAAGTTGCCTATAGGAGTAGTGTTGATCATGAATTTTTCATATTGCGAATTATATCATGAATTTTCCGATTTCCGATATTTGCAATTAAGAAAATAATGACTGGAGATCATGAATTCTCGAATTTGCGAATATATGACAAATATTCGCCCAAATATTTGCGAAATATCGCAAATTCGAATATTGCCCCTGCCGCTCATTACTGCTTCAGTACCAGAGCAGCAGAGTGGAGAACCTAAGCAATGAGAGAAGTAACAATCTCTTGGTCTCAGAGCAAAATGCTGCATGCTGAGGGAGAATATAGGCAGCTGGTGTATGCAGAGAAGAAACAGCTTTGGAAGCAGTTCACACTTAGTGCGGCTGCACCAGCAGTGGTGTATGCAGAGGCTGAGCACAAGATTGTTTTGATGCTGTACTCGGCTCAATCAAAACTGATTACTAAGTTGCAGAGAGTGTTCAAGTTTTACATCATTCTGATTGCTGCTTTCTGCCATATACTAAGTTTGTTTGTCACCTGTCTTCAGTCAACTTACAAATAGAAAGAGGAGCAATCATTCAATTGAATTAGTTTTTTTCAAAATGGCATATGCACTGTACATGTTCACCATTTGGGACTCCCATCTACAAGCCAGAATATATAGTTGCTCTGTGCAAGCAGCTCCCTGTCTTGAGTACTTGAGCTGTTCTTCTGTTACATTGATGGCTATTCATCTCAATGTCCACCTTGTAACAATACATTTTCCTGCATGGGAAAGTGCATTCCTGGGTGTACTTGCCTAACGTAAATATATGTCAGTGGTTGGGTATCTAAATATGGTGTTTGCTCAAGAGTGCAAAGGGGCGCCATAGCCTCCGGGTGCCTGCTGTTTTAAACAGATAACTTCTAAATCCAAAAAAAGACCCTAAGTGGACCCAGGATTAATCAATAATACATGGTTCAATAGCCTAGAGGCTATATAATTCCTGTTTTCGGTCATTTTATTTTACTCAAAACAAAACATTTATTAGTTTATTTAAGAACATCAATCAGCCCAAAAATAGTTTAAAAATTGAAAATGGTCATATGGTGCTATAGAGATTGATACTTTATATTTCCCTATTTTAATATATATTCTTTCTTTAATTAGACTGGGGTTTATTTTGATATAAGGGGGGTCTCATTGTGATATTTACTTCATATCCCCTTGAGCTACTAAGCTATGGCAATAATAAATCTTACCGTATCATATTATTGCTCTTGCGAAAATGCAATAAATGTAGCAACTAAGTATCCAGTTTGACTATATTAAATCTGGATTGAAAAAAAGATTATATAACTTTTTTTCGATCCAGATTTAATATAGTCAATTCAGTGGATAGCATCTCTCCTTCCTTTATATTGCAATGAATGAACAAGAAAAATCGTCTAAGTCCAAGCGCAAGTGTAGTTTGAGAGCTAGAAATCGAAGGAATAATTCTAAGTCCCGGAGCATGCGCATTTAGTAGAGGGGAGTGAAAACCTAACTATTTCCCAACTCATGCACAGTAGTACATTTGGGTGAACGGACCTCCACCTATTGCATTAGAGTATGACAAGTTGCAAGAGTTTATTGGCCTCCCCCTATATATTCACACGAGCGGTGAGAACATATTGGCTAAGAAAGACGGTAAACCCACCTCTCATGCTTAAATTGGAATACATTATAGCGCTCGTGTTAGCAGTAGCTCCATCACCCCTGAGGATGCCGCATTTAGAGGTGAAATATGTTGGGGAGCTGCGATTATACAGTCAGGTCCATAAATATTGGGACATCATAGTAACATAGTAACATAGTACATAAGGCCGAAAAAAGACATCTGTCCATCCAGTTCAGCCTGTTATCCTGCAAGTTGATCCAGAGGAAGGAAAAAAAACTCCAATCAGGCAATCAGAATAACTCCCTGGATCAACGATCTCTCTCTAGTAGCTATAGCCTGTAATATTATTACGCTCCAGAAATACATCCAGGCCCCTCTTGAATTACTTTATTGTAGTCACCATCACCACCTCCTCAGGCAGAGAGTTCCATAGTCTCACTGCTCTTACCGTAAAGAATCCTCTTCTATGTTTGTGTACAAACCTTCTTTCCTCCAGACGCAGAGGATGTCCCCTCGTCACAGTCCTGGGGATAAATAGCTGATGGGATAGATCTCTGTACTGACCCCTGATATATTTATACATATTAATTAGATCTCCCCTCAGTCGTCTTTTTTCTAAAGTGAATAATCCTAATTTTGATAATCTTTCAGGGTACTGTAGTTGCCCCATTCCAGTTATTACTTTAGTTGCCCTCCTCTGGACCTTCTCCAGCTCTGCTATGTCTGCCTTGTTTACAGGAGCCCAGAACTGTACACAATACTCCATGTGTGGTCTGACTAGCGATTTGTAAAGTGGTAGGACTATGTTCTTATCACAGGAATCTATGCCCCTTCTGATGCAACCCATTATCTTATTGGCCTTGGCAGCAGCTGCCTGACACTGGTTTTTGCAGCTTAGTTTGCTGTTTATTAAAATTCCTAGGTCCTTTTCCATGTCAGTGTTACCGAGTGTTTTACCATTTAGTATGTACGGGTGACTTGCATTATTCCTTCCCATGTGCATAACTTTACATTTGTCAGTGTTAAACCTCATCTGCCACTTATCTGCCCAAGCCTCCAATCTATCCAGATCCCTCTGTAGTAGTATACTGTCCTCATCAGTGTAAATTACTTTACACAGTTTAGTGTCATCTGCGAAAATTGATACTTTACTATGCAAGCCTTCTACAAGATCATTAATAAATATATTGTAACATTTTTGGCTCTATATACCACCACAATGGATTTGAAATGAAACAAACAAGATGTGCTTTAACTGCAGACCGTCGGCTTTAATTTAAGGGTATTTACAGCCAAATCCAAATTGGGCAATATACAACGGACACAAGCCTTTACCAGCAACAAATACCCTATCGCTATTTATAACAGCGTGAATGGCAATCTATTAGCTAAAAAAAAACGCAAGGAGGGCATGCTCCCGATTCCGCACTGGCTCCCCCTAGCAAGGATCGGGGGAGCCAGATGTTGTGCGTGGCAGCTTTGGCACTCCTGAGGCTGCCCACATAGGTTCCAATGGAGAGCTGTGGCAGGGTTCCATAGGAACACAGTGAAATTCTCATAGATGCCATTATTAATTGCAATCTAATGATTGAAACTAATGAAAATTGTAAACAAAATAATAAAAAAAAATAAAACTCACTTACCCCAAAATAAAAATACATAAACAATTAAAAAAAATAAACATAAAAAACATCACTGCTTTCAAAAACGCCCATAGTATTAAAATATAAAAATATTTATCTCATAAGGCCAAAAAAAACCTCAAAATGGCCAATTCGCCAAACTGAATAAAAAGCGATAAAAAAGTCATACATACCCCAAAATGGTATAAAGGAAGAGTACATATCGCCCTCCGACAGCTCCATAAGCAGAAATATAAAAAAGCTATAGAGATCTTAATATGGCAATGCAAAGAAAAATGTGTTTTAACAAAGTTTTTATTTTTGCATTGAAATGCAAGCAAAACTGTAATTGTACTACCCACAGAATGAAAGTAACAGGTTTATTGGAAATGCTGTAAAAACGAAACTTATAAGGGTACTTTCACACTAGCGTTTTTAGAATCTGGCAGATAGTTCCAGCAACGGAGCTGCCTGCCGGATACGGCAAGTCATATACAAACGGATAGCTTTTTTCCGGATCCATTAGGCGTTGCTTGAATCACGAATGAGAGAAAATGCAGATAACAAAACCTGCATCATTGCCACTTTTGATGAAGCACACAAGAAGGTACGGGATGTTCTTACCCAGTACTGGGGTATCTTACAATAGGACACGGATGTGGGACATCTTGTGGATGCCACCCCGACCATTACATATCGCCGAGGCCACAATTTAAGGGACAAATTAGTTCATAGCATCCAACAAACTCCACAACCTACCACGTGGCTAAATTGTCAACCTAGTGGCACTTTTCGGTGTGGAGGATGTGTGGCATGTACGGCAATTGAACGGGGAAACAGCTTTACCAGTACGGTGACACAAAAAAAGTTCACAATAGTCTCATTTATTAATTGTATAATGAAAGGTGTGATCTACTTGGCAACGTGCATATGTGGCCTACAGTATGTAGGTAAGACTTTAAGTGAGTTTCGGCGACGGATACGATATCCGTAAAGAGGCCGACACTCCCATTGCACGCCACATCTGTGCAACTCATGATGGAAAAGTGGATGCTATAAAATTTCAGGGCATTGAAGTGATCAGAAAATTGCCGAAGGGGTGGGTACTATGACAAGAGACTTTTACAAAAGGAAGCAGAATGGATGTTTAGGTTGCGAACAGTACAGCCTTAGGGCCTTAACGAACACATTTCGTATGTGTGCTTTTTATGAGATGTTACCAGTGCAATTGACTTTTTTCTCAGGCCATAACCTTTTTAATTATCCATTTACATAGCTGTACGATGGCGTTTTTTTGCTGGACAAATTGTACTTTTTAATGGCAGCATTTACGGTTGCATACAATGTAGTGGGAAGCAGGAAAAAAATTTCAAATAGGATTTAATTATTAAAAAAACACAATTCTGCCACAGTATTAGGCTGCTTTCACATTAGTGTTATTCTTTTCCGGTATTGAAATCCAGTAAAAGGTCTCAATACTGGAAAAAACGCATCAGTTTTGTCCTAATGCATTCTGAATGGAAAGCAATCCATTCAGTATGCATCAGGATGTCTTCCGGTCCGTCCCTTAGTGCCAATTGGCCATCGTTTAAATGCCACGGGCTACCTGAGCATTGTTTCTGACCATGTCCATCCCTTCATGACCACCATGTGCCCATCCTCTGATGGCTACTTCCCGCAGGATAATGCACCATGTCACAAAGCTCGAATCATTTCAAATTGGTTTCTTGAACATGACAATGAGTTTACTGTACTAAAATGGCCCCCACAGTCACCAGATCTCAACCCAATAGAGCATCTTTGGGATGTGGTGGAACGGGAGCTTCGTGCCCTGGATGTGCATCCCTCAAATCTTCATCAACTGCAAGATGCTATCCTATCAATATGGGCCAACAGAACCTTGTTGAATCAATGCCACAAAGAATTAAGGCAGTTCTGAAGGCAAAAGGTGGTCCAACACCGTATTAGTATGGTGTTCCTAATAATTCTTTAGGTGAGTGTATATGCATCAGTTTAACTTTTTACTGATGCATTCATATATTCATAATACCACATCTAGGTAATATATTGGTAATCTTATATATTCCTTAGTTCCTTACCCCTACATGTATTGATGCTGCTATTGTTTCCATATACAACTGCCTATTGGTCCGACTTGTTATTTTGTGAGTGGTGGCGGCTGTGGTGGGCGGAGGAGTAGGGCGGGGATGCCCTGTGCTGTGGACATACCCGCAGCTCTCCTATTCGCTGACAGCGGCATGCTACGCCTCAGGATGGGGAGGGGCATTCCCCATTTAAGCAGCTGATTGCGACGGCCATACTTACGGCCACCCTAGCGCTGATGCCGCTGCCTGGATACACAAGGCGGGCGGCTTTATGTTTGTTTGTCTGTCTTGTATGAGAGCTAATGCTCCTGATGAGCTTTTAGTGAAACGCGTCGAGCACACACTAGGCTCTTAAGTGCAGGCAGTATGTCATCATTTATTAGGGCAGATAGCCATTACAGTTAGTGTCAGGCAGAAATCCTGGGTCTGAACTTATATGAGGGAAGGGGAGATAAGAGAGATTCACACCCTCAGGGGCAGTCAGAAATATGGCCGCGGTGATGTGAATGTGCCCCTCACCCCTAGGTCAGATCAGCCTGACAAATAATAATAATAAAAAACCTTGGAGCTTTTTCAATAGCCGCTAGCATCCTCTAGTTAATATACGCTACAGTATAGAGGAAGCAGCGGGATCGAGTGGGACCTCTTAGTGCAGCAGTATAAATCTATTAGCTGCAGGGATTGCACCAGTGGTCACTGGATCCTCACTAGAGGTGGTTTGTCTCACCTTTAGGTGGTGGGGACCCGTTAACTGGCCACTGGAGGAGCATTAATTGGAAGCCCAAATAAGTAATTGGACCTCTGATTGTCGCATTTACAATTGGTGTGCCACTATTTTGGAGGCCAACGGATTTACATAAAAATTACATTTTGCTCGTGTTCTGTTTTGGTGAAATATAGGTCCTTCCTATTTTTAATATGTATTTAAATAAAATGTGGAGTTTTACTTCTTTCTCAGCGTTTCACAGTACTAAGGTATGCCCATCTGAAAACAGCTTTATGCTATAGCTTGATTGTAATGAACACATTAACCCCTCTGTGACATCACTGTACATGTACGGCAGGTGTTGGGTGATGGTGCCAGCTCTGGAGCTGAGCTGGCACTATAGCTATTCTGTGCCTGCTGTTTTACACAGCAGACAACCACCAGAAGTGTCCATGATCAGAGTCAACTTTGAACATGAACATTTAACCTTTCAGATGTTATGGTGAATTGCAACCATGGAAGCAAGAATGATCACTTACAAGGAGGGTGCTTGCTCCGATCAGTAGTTCTCTATGGTGATAGGTACTGTTTTGGCACATACATGTAAAAAAAAAATGCCCTTAGAAAGTGGAAAAGTGGAAACATAGCCTAAATAATAAAATAAAATGCAATAGAAAGTTATCAAAAAGTCATATAAATCTCAAAATGGTATTAAAAAAAACTATAGATCACAAAAAAGAGCTCTTACATAGTCTATATTGATATGTACTGTTGTGCCACATACATATAACCGTGTAGTAAAATAAATTGCCCTTTGAAAGCGTAAAAATGGAAACACAGGCTTTGATTTCAGTGGCATAAACATGCAGTGCCAGTCACTGTCTACAAACACCTTGACACTCTTTATATTCTACCCCCTCATAGTAGAAGAATATTACAATGTACGGAACAATGGGAGGTATGATATGCCATATTGAACTACCATATGGCAACTAACCTTAGAGGTTGGTCGCAACTATCAATGTAGAAATTACCGAACAGAATGAGCCTGAGGAAAAGAACCAGTTATCATTCAAGCATGCTATATAATTGGCTATGGGATCTAAAACAAATGTCTGAGAAGGCAGATGGATGTGAAATGCTCCATTATTCATAAACACATTTTTCCCCTTTCATTTTTATGGAAATGTTAGCTCTATCACCAAATAGCCATGATGACTCTTAACTCTTTCTGTGTAGTGATGGCAGCAGGGTGCTGTGATGTGGATTCTTGGCTAATAGGGCCATGTAATAGAAAATATGTAGAAAGTTTTTAAATATGACTGCCGTTCTGCAATCTCTATTTTTTATTCCTTCAATGCTTGCTTTACTGTCAGTTCTTTGGAATTGATCATTCTTGTTATATGCTATTTTTTATTTCTTTGTATATTAGCATTATCTCCTAATGATAATTAGTGAGGCGGGAGGAATGTCCAAAATATTACATGTGTGCACAAAAGCCCAAAGGGGATCATTTACTATACTGAAATACTCTTAAATTTGGCGCATCTCAGGCGCAGACAGCTCGGAAGCTGTCTTACATTTAGAACTGGCGGTGGATACGCTGAAGTTATGAAGAGGCCTGAGCTTCTTCATAACTTCGGCGGATCCACTGTCAGTTTATGGCTTTATTAAGACATCAATGATAAAGTGACCAACTGTTAAATCTATAGTCATTCATGCAAAAACCACTGAAGTCTTTAGGTTCATCATCTAGAAGACCGAGAAATGCTTTTAGCAGCTACCAGACGTACATTCCATGTTTAAATGTATGGTATCACTATTGAGCTGAGGAACTATGTATAAAGGGGTTGTCCGACTTCAGAGCTAAACCTGGACATAACCCGTTCTTCACCCCTCCAGCCCTTATGAGTGGAGCATGCTCTGCATCGTGCAGGGCAAGGGCTGTTTGTTTACATTTTCACCCTTTCACCTTTAGGCTACTTTCACACTGCCGGAAGGAGTTCCAGCAGGCCGTTGCAGCAGAGAACAGCCTGCTAGAGCTTTCTGTATCTGACATTGCCAGACTGTCCCAGAATGTCTGCCACTCCCATTGACTATCATGGGGTCCGGACCTGCTGGCCCTAACACCCAGCCGAAGGTGTGAAAAAAAGCACAGGCAGAGGTTCTGTACATCTGTATGGTGAGGTATTGGGATTATTTACTCCTATATTTAACAGGGTAGAGAATAACCCTACCATAAACCCACATAACTACAAAGGCAATAATATAGATATAAGGGTCGGAGTCCATCCTCACAATGTCACCGTCGTTACCTATCAATGCTTAAAAGCATATGCAAAGACATACATATTTACTAATAAATCTCAAAAAGTTTGAATATAATTGAAAAGTTCATTTATTTCAGTATTCACATTCAAAAAGTGAAACTCCTATTTTATATAGATTTTCTACACACATGTATGTTTCACTTTATAAAACGCACCCGATGATAAGACGTACCCCAGATTTTAGAAGAGGAAAATAAGAAAAAATATTTTTCATCAGACCTCATATCAGATCTTTAGGTCAGACCCCCATATCAGGACATTATATCATAACCCCATATCAGCCCTCTATGTCAGAACCCCATCAGACCTCAAATAAGCCATTTATGGTAGACTTCAGAGCAGCCCTTTATTATTAACCTCTATCAGAGTTCAGATCAGCCCTTTATTATTAACCCAAATCAGACCTCAGATCAGCCCTTTATTTTTAACCCCTATCAGACCACAGATCAGACCTTTATTATTAACCCAAATCAGACCTCAGATCAGCCCTTTATTATTAACCTCTATTAGACCTCAGATCAGCCCTTTATTATTAACCCCCATTAGACCTCAGATCAGATTAAAAGTAAAAAAATTCCTCTTTCCTCTCCTGCGCCGCGGCTCCGGCCATCGCTGCACTGTCACCTGCCAGAGTGCAGCGTCAGGTCATAGTGTGTGCACTACGTCCTGACGCTGTACGGGGTCAGGACAATGCAGTGCCGGCCCCATCAAAGAAAACCACGAAGGGTGAGGGCCGGAAGCGCTTGCTGCGCTTCTTCCCCACTCCCGACACCTAATGTATATTAGTGAGCGCTTCCATAATGGAAGCGCTCACTAGTATTTGCTTTATAAGATGCATGGGCATTTTCCCCCTACTTTTTTTGGGGGGCAGTGCATCTTATAAAGCGAAAAATACAGTATTTCAAGCTTTAATTTCTTTTAATAGTGATGATTATGCCTTACAGGAGGGGCGTACATAGAAATCATTGGGCCCCATAGCAAGAATCTGAATTGGGCCCCATAACTCTGCCCACTACCCACCCTGGCCCATCCGACCACCTGCCCTGGCTCTTCCCCTGCCACACCTCCATTGTATTCCTACTGACCCAGAGAATGAAGGGCATAGGTCAGTTTTGCCACAAGGGGAACACCATAGGAACAAAACCTGTAAATCGGTGGAGGAATTTTTATTTATTTTTTTATTCCATCCCATTTGGAATTTTTTGCCTACTTTCCACTACATTGTATGCCATATTAATGTACAACTTGTACCGCAAAAAATAAGCCCTCATATGGATATGTGAACGGAAAAATCAAAGTTAATAAAAAGTTATGGCTCAAGGAAGATAGGGAAGAAAAATGAAAAAACCTTCGGTATCTTAATGGTTAAAGGGTTATCCAAGCCCTATTATGCCCCCAAAATGCAACAGTTCTTCACTCTTATGGCCCCAGAATACGCCACATGCTCCCTCCCCTCACAGCAATGAGTTCCCCTCACTTACGGCATCTGAGAGTATTAAAAACCAGAAGTGTGGGATTCCTCTTCAGGCGTGCTTTCCCCCAGCGGAGATCGGGAAGAGCACCATGTTTTATAAAAAGGCCAGACTCATTGTTAGTATATCCCAGTTTAGACAACTAGGTGGCAGCACTGAACTGTGATATAGTGATTTCTGTACAGACTAATGGAGCAATTTACATCTGATGATTGTAAGTTGTGGTCCACTTGGGGGACCTAACAAAAAGTAAAGAAAAAAACTCAAAAAAAGCTTTAAAAATATAAAAAAAACACGTAAAAATTTAAATCACCCCCATTCCCCAAAATAAAAAGAAACACAAAAAATTGCATTATGGGCATCGCCACATGCAAAAACGCCTATACTATTAAAATATTTTTAAAAGTTTAGCCCATATGGTTTCATCACTTTATCGCCCAAGAAAATTTAATAAAAAGTGATTAAGTCATACACACACCAAAATGGTATTGTCAAAAATGACAGATCGGCCCACAAGAATGAGCCCCCATAAATCTCTGTAGACATAACTATAAAAAAGTTATAAGGGTCAGAATATCGCGATGAAAAGAAAAAAAAAACATTTTTATGAAGTGAGTCCTGTGTATTTAAGTTTTATTTAGACTCTATTTTTAAAATGTTTCTGTGGGATTTGAACTCACGACCATCTACATTAAAGGCAAGAACCTTAAGCACTGGGATATAGAGCTTAAAGTCATTACTGAAAAACTTCATAGGAGTTTCTCTTGTATTAAAAACCTCATAGAAGTTTCTCTTGTATGACACAAGATAAACCTCTATGAGTTCTTTCAGTAATGACTTAGCACTGAGTTCTATAGCTTTTATCTTTAATGTAGATGGTTGTGAGTTCGAATCATCACAGAAACATTTCGAAAATAGAGGCTAAATTAGACTTGTATATACAGGGTGTCCCCCAAGCATAGTGATCATGCTTGGGAATACCCCTTTCATATTCATAACACTGACTCCGTATATGGACATATATATCCATATATGGAGCATATATAGAGCAGGGACTCCTAAGCCAGGAAATTCCCCACTCCATGGCCCTGACTGAGCATAGGGGAAGCAAGCAGGGCCAGGAACAGAAGAAATGTGGGCGGGGCCTTCCTTGCGCTCCGGGGGCCCATAGGCCACCATGGGCCCCATAGCAGCTGCATGGTCTGCCTATGTTGGCAGTATGCCACTGTCTTACAGCTAATGAAAACACAAAAGTCAGTATCTCAGAAAATAAGAATATTGTGAAAAAGTTAACTGTTGTAGACTCATGGTGTCAAATTCTAATCAGCTAATCAACACAGAACACCTGAATAGGTTTCATAAGCTTTTAAATGGTCCCCCAGTGTCACGAACCAGCGGGTGTGAACCCAATGTCCCATGCGTCCTACCTCTTCTAAGGGTGTTGTAAGTGAACCCCTCGTTCTTCACAGTACCCCTGATGGTGGGGATAGGCTTTCCCAAGAGGAACACCAGGTCGCTACCTCTTGAGAAAGATTGTCACATGAGGCAGCTGTGCCCGGCGGACCAGGAGGTACCAAAGCAAGGTACCAGAGGTACAGATGTAGTCAGCAGGCCGAGTCGTAACCAGGAGCAACAGTGCATGACCAAAGGATGAAGCAGAGGCAAAGTCAAACAAGCAATAGGTCAGGGCAGGCGGCACAGGTACAGGTCAGGCAGTCCGGATCAGCAACAGGAGAGTCAAGGCAAGCAAGCAGGGATCAAACAGGTAGCAGAGTCCAGAAACACAAGCACGGGTCAGGTACACAGGAACACAAGCAGAGAAATCATCAACCTTTGCAGGACACAAGGACGTTGACAGGCATCTGGGAAGGGGGCTGAGCCACTTATATACATGCAGGAGGGCTAGGATTGGTCAGCGAGGTCACGTGATCTAACCCATAAGGCACAGGAAGTGACGGGCACCGGTCCTTAAGTAGGTGCTGCAGGGAAGAAGCAGCAAGCATGCTATGGCCAGAGCTGAAAGTAAACTGTGAAGCAGATCCCAGAACAAACAGAACCTGCAAGGACAGAGCCCAGGACTGCAACAGTGAATGGGTAAGCACAGGCAGCAGATCACGGCACCCAGGACCGCGGCAGTAAGCAGGAGAACAGCGGCACACAGCAGCCGCTGTTACATGCAGTCTGGTTTAGTAGGCTACATAATCATGGAAAAGCCACAAAAGGTCATTGCTAAAGAAGCTGGCTGTGTCCAAGCATAATAATAGAGTGCTGAGTGGAAGTAAAGAGTGTGGTAGTAAAAGGTGCACAAGCAACAGGGATAACCGCAGCCTTGAAAGGGATTGTCAAGCAAAAAAAAGTAATTCAAGAATTTGGGGGAGTTTCACAAGGAGTGGACTGCAACTGGAGTCAGCGCTTCAAGAACCACCACACACCTATCCAGAATATGAGCTACAACTATCACATTCCTTATGTCCAGCCTATCATGACCCAGAGACAATGTCAGAAGCATCTTAGCTAGGCTAAGGAGAAAAAGCACTGGACTGTTGCTTAGTGGTCCAAAGTCCTGTTTTCAGATGAAAGTAAATTTAGCATTTAATTTGGAAATCAAGGTCCTGAAATCTGGAGGAAGAGTTGCTAGGCACACAATCAAAGTTGCTTGAGGTCCACTGTGATGTTTCCACAGTAAGTGATGGTTTGGGGAGCCATGGGTCATCTACTGGTGTTGGTCCACTGTGTTATATCAAGTTCAAAGTTAGTGCAGCCGTCTATCAGAAAATTTTAGAGCACTGCCAAAAGTAATGATACCTGGTTTAATAACCATGGTATCACTGGGCTTGATTGGCCAGCAAATCCACCTGACCCTATAGAGAATCTGTGGGGTATTGTCAAAAGGAAGATGAGAGACACCAGACCCAATAATGCAGACAAATAGTGATGAGCGGCAGGGGCAATATTCGAATTTGCGATATTTCGTGAATATTTGGTAGAATATTCGTCATATATTGGCAAATTCGAGATTATTTTCTTGATCGCGAAAAAATCGGCAATGTAGTATTCGCGTAATGCGCACAAAATACAGGTGTGGGTCACTATAGCTAAATTTTTTAAGCTGCTAGAAGTTTCCTGAGATAGGAGAAAATGGGTGGCACGGCAGAACATTACAATAGCTTTATATGCAGATAGAGTGTTCCAATATATTCGCGATTGCGAAATCAGCACTAATGATGCGAGTATTTTGGCGCAATATGTGCAACTTCACATTTTAACAGGTCTGACTACTTATTAGTGATTGGTGCAGTATTGTTGTGAACTTGTAACATCACAGGACTATGTATGTATGTATGTATGGACAGCAGCTACACTATATCACTATCTAACCTACACTGACTATCTCCCACTAACTATCTGTATTATATACAGTACAGACCAAAAGTTTGGACACACCTTCTCATTCAAAGAGTTTTCTTTAATTTCATGACTATGAAAATTGTAGATTCACACTGAAGGCATCAAAACTATAAATTAACACATGTGGACTTATATACATGACAAAAAAGTGTGAAACAACTGAAAATATGTCATATTCTAGGTTCTTCAAAGTAGCCACCTTTTGCTTTGATTACTACTTTGCACACTCTTGGCATTCTCTTGATGAGCTTCAAGAGGTAGTCACCTGAAATGGTCTTCACTTCACAGGTGTGCCCTGTCAGGTTTAATAAGTGGGATTTCTTGCCTTATAAATGGGGTTGGGACCATCAGTTGCGTTGTGGAGAAGTCAGGTGGATACACAGCTGATAGTCCTACTGAATAGACTGTTAGAATTTGTATTATGGCAAGAAAAAAGCAGCTAAGTAAAGAAAAACGAGTGGCCATCATTACTTTAAGAAATGAAGGTCAGTCAGTCCAAAAAATTGGGAAAACTTTGAAAGTGTCGCCAAGTGCAGTCACAAAAACCATCAAGCGCTACAAAGAAACTGGCTCACATGCGGACCGCCCCAGGAAAGGAAGACCAAGAGTCACCTCTGCTGCGGAGGATAAGTTCATCCGAGTCACCAGACTCAGAAATCGCAGGTTAACAGCAGCTCAGATTAGAGACCAGGTCAATGCCACACAGAGTTCTAGCAGCAGACACATCTCTAGAACAACTGTTAAGAGGAGACTGTGTGAATATGGCCTTCATGGTAGAATATCTGCTAGGAAACCACTGCTAAGGACAGGCAACAAGCAGAAGAGACTTGTTTGGGCTAAAGAACACAAGGAATGGACATTAGACCAGTGGAAATCTGTCCTTTGGTCTGATGAGTCCAAATTTTAGATCTTTGGTTCCAACCACCGTGTCTTTGTGCGACGCAGAAAAGGTGAACGGATGGACTCTACATGCCTGGTTCCCACCGTGAAGCATGGTGTGATGGTGTGGGGGTGCTTTGCTGGTGACACTGTTGGGGATTTATTCAAAATTGAAGGCATACTGAACCAGCATGGCTACCACAGCATCTTGCAGCGGCATGCTATTCCATCCAGTTTGCGTTTAGTTGGACCATCATTTATTTTTCAACAGGACAATGACCCCAAACACACGTCCAGGCTGTGTAAGGGCTATTTGACCATGAAGGAGAGTGATGGGGTGCTGCGCCAGATGACCTGGCCTCCACAGTCACCGGACCTGAACCCAATCGAGATGGTTTGGGGTGAGCTGGACCGCAGAGTGAAGGCAAAAGGGACAACAAGTGCTAAGCATCTCTGGGAACTCCTTCAAGACAGTTGGAAGACCATTTCAGGTGACTACCTCTTGAAGCTCCTCAAGAGAATGCCAAGAGTGTGCAAAGCAGTAATCAAGGCAAAAGGTGGCTACTTTGAAGAACCTAGAATATGGCATATTTTCAGTTGTTTCACACTTTTTTGTTATGTATATAATTCCACATGTGTTAATTCATAGTTTTGATGCCTTCAGTGTGAATCTACAATTTTCATAGTCATGAAAATAAAGAAAACTCTTTGAATGAGAAGGTGTGTCCAAACTTTTGGTCTGTACTGTATATAAGCTAGCTAACTAACTAGCTATCTAATGTAATGACACAGGAAAGCAGAGAGCACAGCAATAACACTGCTGCCTCTCGCAGATCTGCAAAATACTGCATACAAGGGCTGCTGGGGAGTTTCTTATACAGTAAGGAGGTAGGCAACTTTCCTATTGGTTGCTAGGGATGTTGCTAAGCTCAGACAAAGACATTGCAGCCTTCTTATTGGCCCACAAGCAAGAAGGGAGGTTACTGATGAAAAAAAAAAAATCTAGAATATTCGAAATTACGAATATATATCACTATATTCTAAATATTTGCGAAGCAACAAGGGCTTTCATAACACCTCAGTAGTGCTCAGGTTGATCGCCTCCATGCCACGCCACATTGATACAGTAATTCATGCATATTGAATGCATATACTGTAATACTTCTCAGTAGGCCAACCTTTCTGTATTAAAAATCATTTTATATAATATTCTACTTTTCTGAGATACTAACTTTTAGGTTTTCATTAGCCATAAGCCACAATAATGAGCATTAAAATAAATAAACACTCTGTGTGTAATGAATCTATATATTAGAGCTTTACTTTTTGAATTGAATTTAAATTTATGAATGCACTAGTATATCAAATCATGCAAATAATGTACACCAATATGCACTAGGGCCACATCATCAGGCAGAGATCAGGGCAGGTAAAGGGTAAAATCCAGAGCCAGGCAGTCCGTACATGGGAGAGCCAACAAGACAAATTGCACACCTTTGCAGGAAATTAAACTACTGGAACCTATTGCTCAGGCACCCTCCCAAAGGGTAAGATGCCTTAAAGACCCATGGGTGGACAGCGAATTGCTGGGAAAGATCAAGGTGTATGTCTCCTGGCTCTTCAGGAGCCAAAGGGAGCATGAATGTGCAGACTATTGGCAGAGAGGAAGTGAAGACATGGAGCAGACTTAAGCCTACATGGAGTTGATGGAACTGCACAGTCATTGTGGCAGTGAAAGAATAGTAAGTGCTGCAGCGTCCATGCCCGCTGAGAAAGAGATTATGGTGTGCATGGAGTGCTGTCATAACACAGACCTCTTACTAAGTTTCCCCTAAACCTATGAACCCCATATTTCAGAATCATCAGGGGTAACTGGGACTCAACCAGGGATACCAAAGCAGGTAAGAAGGTTTAACTAAGTATCTAACAGATGGTCATTTGGACCGCCAACCTGGCAGCATGTCTAGATACAGTTCACTATGTCATGTTTCATCTGTGATTTATTTAACCATCCATGTATAAAACGCTGAGTACTTATACTTGTTGGTGGGGTACAGGGGTAGAAATACAATATGGCTAATTAGTTGACTTTGCTAGGTTTTAAAAAGCGTAAGTTTTCAAATGTTTAGATCTTCTTTTGCTTTACTACCAAGCACTTAATACACTCCTAATTGAATGAACTAGACATACCTCCATAATAATTTGGCACAGGTTGAGCCATACTAAAGATGAGAAAATTAAATCTACGTCTGCTAGAAGCCAATGTCGGTATGGAGCAAAATCTTTTGGAAAGTTTCTGGCCATGTCTCCTCCTGCTTAACCCTATGCAATGTTTGCAGCAATATGGCCTGCACCATGTTTAGCAACTTTCCAACAGTAAAAAATGGTCACAATTGGTTGATGAATTCCCACCTGTAATTTTATTTGCTCTATGTGTAACATTAATATACAAGCCATTTTAAAAATTTCCAGAGCTTTCGTCTCAACAGCTCTCTCCATCTGTGGAATTTCTTACTTCTTACAGAAATTTCCAACCATTTTTTTGATCAGGGGTTGACATTCATTGTAATCTCTGACAAAAGCCATTTTTTTCATGAGAAGGTTACAGCTCTCTATCTCTCCCATGACAGTCGGAGCACAGACAATGCATAAAGTGTTGTCTTCAGCCAAGAATGAAGATCTTTAAAGTAAATATCAAGAAGATTTGATGCTTAGATTATTACTGGTGTTCTGACCAGAACTCATTTATTGAATGTATTGGTAGGCCTTAGGTTACACAGGTGTTGAAGGTTTTTTTTCGTACTTAGATATTGATGACCTATCCTCTGAATAGGTCATCAATATCAAATCAGTTGGGGTCTGACACCTAGCACCTTAAACTATCAGCTTTTTAAGATAGCTGCTTGTACTGAAAAATATAGAGGGAACGGAACCAGAAATACAAGGTTCTGTCCATTGTGTAGTGGCCATGCTGGGGTATTGCAGCTCATCTCCCATTCAAATTACTGGAGCTGCGTTGCAGTAGGCTGGCTCAGGAACCTGCACAGAATAACTGCACAGTGGCTAAGCCTATTGAGCAACCAAAAATTATTTTTCCCCATTTTCCAATATAAGTTATGGGACATTAACTGGTGCCATTAAAAATACAACACGTCCAAAAAATAAACCTTCATATCGTTATGTGAATAGAAAAATCTAAAAAGTTATGACTCTTCGAAGGTGGGGTGGAAAAAACTAAATTGCAAGAGCAAAAATTGGCTCCTTAAGGATGAGCCAAATTTAACAAGTGCTGTGCGCCGTTTAACAAATTTTGCACAAAGTATTTCAGCACAGACTGAAAGAAAACTGACCTCAACTAATACCCTCATGACAAATTTACTCCAATAATTTTATTTATTAGAATTACTGCTCTTTCTATGCTTAGGAGTCCTATATCTAATGATGCCTGGTAACTGACATCTATGTCTGGTTGCACAGTTATACCAGGTATGATGCCAGTCAATGAGTACTTCCACCCACTGGACCCCTAAGCCCAGAAAGATGAATTTAAATAAATAAATTAAACGTTTTACTGTATCTTTACCAACAGACCTGCTCAGCATCTCCTGCTATATGTTGCCTGCAGCTCAGACACCATTTCCAATATGACAGGTTCCCTTTAGAGAAGGATTGATATAGGAAAGACCTAGTAAGTTTCCAGTATTGCTTCATAAGATTACCAAACTTTAAGTCCAAAACTACATCTTTCATATATTTTAGATTATTTATGTATTCTTAATCAGGATTTGAGTTTGAGCAACATTATTTTTATTTTATTTTGATGAATATTTACATACAGCAGGAAAATGCCCTCCTGCACCTGTAAGTTTATATATTTATTAGTATATTTTCATCTTCAGCTCTCTTGAAGCATAGAAAAATATATAAAAATGTTAGTACAGAAAAGCTGAATATACACAGAGGGAGGAAAGATCAAGCCAGTGTCCTTTTGAAGATTTGAGTTGAAACTAAGGTTTCTATCAAAAATTAATGTGATGGTGTAACTCTGCCAACAAGCCATGGTAATCCTAATTAAGCATCCAGTGCCAGAAGCACATTAATAGGGTATATGAAATGTGGCTTGGTGGGATCAAGAAAGCTGGAAAGAACTGAAGCAATATGTTCATGTGAGGTATATCAGAGTCCTGCAATGCACTTCAAGCCTAATGATGGTGCAGTGTGCTTATATATCTGCAAAGTTTCAGCAAACGTAAAAAAAACCCAAAAAAACAAGATATCTCTTAGTCTACAGAATCTAATGCAAAAGCGACCACCTCAGGGCTGATCCTGCTACTCTGGAATAAAGTCACTGTTTTACCCACATGCATATCGTTAATAAAATGGACAACATCCAATAACTTAACCCCATGGTTATTTGAATATATCACTTGTGCAATATTGGTGATACAGGTGCCAAGCAATATTCTGTAAAGTAGCAGATCTTATCATCATCTTTTGATTTTTAAGACCATCTGAGATGAGATGAAACTGACAAAGTTAGATAAATGCTACTAAACTTCTTGAATATTTCCGTTGAAAACAACTGTACGACTACAGCGTTGACAATGTACCTGTATAGTGAGGTTTTGATTCCAGAGTTTTGGCCTCGATCATGCCTATCCACAGTTAGTTAAATTTGGTCAGATGTTTCATGGTTAGTTATGTTTTCAGGGTCACCATCATTTCCTCACCTCTGACATATCACACTCATTGGTTGCTTTAACGCAGGGACTATTGGCTGGTCACCATGCCCTTTCAGTTCTGGACAGCTCTCCTCACAGATCTGATAATGGGATTATACTATCTGTAGCCCGTTCTCAGCTCTTCAGGGACAAAAAAAGAAGCTGAAGGCTTAAGCCAGCATTTTACTCATATTACTCTATTAAATTTATATTCACAGTACTAACATATTTTACGGTGCTGTCGAAAGAATACCCTAAGATTGACCGATGTTGTATTAGGTACACACACACATATGTAAATAACTTAAATAAGGAAACTTGATTACCCTAAAAATCCCACCAAAAGATGTAGGAAACGTGTGACGTTCATGCAAATATTGCTCAGCTCATATATCAAGCCGTATATATGCATAGGATGAGCAAATTATCTTATTCATTCTTACGATTGTCACCAGAGAAGTGGATCTTGAGCCACAACTGGTTCTTAACCCCTTCAATAAGGTACATACCAGTCAAATTCTGAGGTTGTGGGCCCTAAAGTATATCAGGTTATCGGGGACTTTTCTGAGACATCGGATCACAGGGGTCCAATGCCTGTAACCCCACCGATTAGCTGCTTTAGGCAGCCAATGGCATCTGAAACTATACAGTGGATGGAAGGCTCACTTGAATGGGAGCTGTGCTGGAGCGACACAGTCACTACCCAGTGGTTAGAACATTGTGCTTCTGGCTCCATCCACTGTATAGTTTCTGGCATCAACCCAAAACAACTGATTGGTGGGGTTCCAGGTGTTAGACCCCCATCGATAGGCTGCCAGTATTTAATTAACAAAAAATCCCTTTAATCTAGTTTGATACAAAAAATCTCAAACAGTTCATTATACCATCTCATTCCTTAAATCCGTACTGCAAGGCAGCACTGCTCGCAATGACTCCACCAAGCCACCAACTAGATGCGTTGCCCATCAGTTATCTATATTTTTTATTAATGGCTTTATGTGATTTTGGAATGGTTCTCTGAAAACACCTTTGGCTTGCATTGCTTTTTAACTTTATTAAATGACAGTAAAAGTAAAAATAAAAAATAATAATAAAACCCTAAAAGTAACAATGTTACTGTAGTAAATGTGAATGTTAAGTGTTCAGGATGCTCTGTTTTCCTTACTGAAACTATGATACATTCATTTCCTTTAGGAAGGCTTTCATACTTTTGCAAGCATGATTCTGGCCAACGGGAATGTTTGCAATCTTCATTTCATGTTGCCTTTACTAATTTCATAGAGCGCAATGTAGAACTCCACTAATATAAGGTCAATAAAACTGTTTTAAAGCTTCTCTGATCAACTTGCCAGTGACCTTTTCACTCTCGAATCAAGCATGCTTTTATCGGCACAAGCTGCATTAAAAAACGCATAAAACTGTCGGTCAAAGGTGAGCCTTTTTATTGCCTGTTTTTTAAATGTAAAAATACTATACACAAACTTTCAAAACACTAATCGAGCTAAAACATCCCTACTATTAGCCAGACGCATTTTAACTAGAAAAAGGAGTTTTCAACTGCCCAAAGTTGAAAAGGTCTTGCTATAAAAAGCCATCACCTTCCATGGCTGTTTTGCTCTCAGAAAGCTAAAAAAGAAGCATTGCCAAGGGTTTATTAAAGCATTACTCAGCCGGCGTCTAAGTTCACAGCAGAGTCTGTGCAACAGTATTGATTACTCCCCATTAATCATCTGTTCTCTGTAAAGGCTGACATGATAATTAGCTGTCAAATCAGCCCAGATAATTGCACCCTTGTTTCCTACTGATATTAAGCCCGCTCTTTTAGAAACTGACTCCCACTTCTTTAAGTGTGCCCTACCATTTAGCCACAACAGGGTCCACTAGGTGACGTCAGTAATATTTAATCGGAGTATTGATCATGTTGCAGCATGTTAATTGGTCTTCTAACCCTCAATTTGTTATTTAGTTTTTTTTAATAATTATCAAAAGCTATACATAGTACATTGAATTTCTATGATAATCAATAATTTTTAAGACAATTTTTTCCCCATATGCTCTGGGTTCTCAATATGCCTGATAATTCATAAAAAGGGGGGGGGGGGGGGGTCTCCTACACAGGAACCCCTCTCTGCAACAAGGATATTGTAAGAATGAGAATTGTATTACATGGAAGATCATTCATTTAAAAGTGTTTCATGTGATACATTTCGCCTGCAGCTGCCATCAGGGAATTACAGAAGTCAGAGTCATAGCGATCAGCGATCCGAGGGCCGGTTTCATTCGTTACCTATGTTGTTATGAAGAGTATCATCCCATTTTATCAGTTTGTTTTATCATTTCTCTTTTGCTCCCTAATATTGCAGCCCTTAGGGCTTCCACGTGTGACGGATATTGCTGCAGAAATTTCTGCAAGAGGAATAGGTTCCATTCATCTGAATGGGGTTGTTTTGGCAGCAAGCACACGGACTTCTGTGGGCTCCATTCACAGGAATGAACCTTCAGTCGCAGAGATTTCTGCAATAGAAGATGTGTGAAGGCTCCCTATACCCCTTCTCTGGATGTATCTACAAGGGTTCCAGGCATAGCAGATGTAATGAGACTAGTATGTAAAGTGGCACATCGTCTCCCGGAGGAAGGTGAAATGGAAAGGGAGATTGAAGAATTGAATGGAGGTCACTCAATGTCATTTTCTGCATTATTCTTGTTCATTATTTCTATACTGTGACATCATTATTCACATCATGTCTGTATGGTGACATCATTATGTACATTATTGGCGTCATTTATCAAACTGGTGTAAAGTAGAACTGGCTTTGTTGCCGACAGCAATCAATCAGATTCCACCTTGTATTTTTTATATCTCTTTTGGAAAATGAAAGGTGGAATCTGATTGGTTGCTATGGGCAATTAAGTCAGTTCTACTTTACACCAGTTTGATAAATGACCCCAATAATGTACATAATGATGTCACCGTACAGACATGAGGTGAATAATGATGTCACAGTACATTTTGTCTGTACTGTGACATCATCATTATGCACATTGTCTGTACTGTGACGTCATTATGTACGTTATGTCTGTACTGTGACATCATCATTATGCACTTTATGTCTGTACTGTGACATCATCATTATGCACTTTATGTCTGTACTGTGACATCATCATTATGCACATTATGTCTGTACTGTGACGTCATTATGCACTTTATGTCTGCACTGTGACATCTTCGTGTTCAGTAATTTTGTGACATAATAATGGGCATTATTACTGTTCTATTACTTCATTGTGAGCCTACAGTATCTGTACTACGACACCACCACATTATGTCACTATTGTGATAGCTCTGTGTTCATTACCATTTTGCTATGAAATCAAGTGCCTTATTAGTGTACTGTGAAACCTTGATGTGCATTATTCTTGTACTATGATATAACTGTGTGCATTGTCTTTGTACTGTAACATCACTGTGTGCGTTATTCCTGAGACATAACATCACTTTGTGTGTTATGCCTACACTGCGTACATATCTCTCACACTGTGACACAACTATGTGCATTATTCCACTACTGTCATCTCACTTCCAGCAACAGCGCCATACCTGTTTACAAGGTTGTGTGGTATTGCAGCTCAGCTCTATTCTCTGCAGTGCAGGCAGCGTGTTATAGAGCGGGAGGAGCTGAGCAGATTGTTATGTAGCTTTATGGCAAAAGATTCAATAAAATTAGCAATTTATACATTTAAATCTCAGCTCTTTCTGCTACATTGTTCACATGTGCAGTTGGCAGGTACATGGGGATAATATTCTGTATTTGTCGTGACGCCAATTGCAGCGTGCGCAGGGTACTATCCCAGGGCCCTTCCAAGGTGTTATAGCGCACGTCCCAGATTAGGAATGCCAGAGTGGTGTAATGGCCTATAATGTCTCTGTAGGGTAGTGATAATTGTGTCAACGGTGTCTCCTACCTGGGTACGGCCGGACTCTTGGCTCACTTGCAATAAAGTTGAGTGTAGTGATAGTAGGAGTAATAGAGAAACTTGGCAGAATGAATTATGTCCAGACCTTTAGATGAAGGTGGGACCCACACCTATCAGACAATGGAGGCATATCCTAACAAAATGAGATCAGACAACCCCTTTAACTCTACGGCAGAATATTCGCTAACACATGGAGTCTGACAGCGGCAGTGCATGGAGACTGTATTGCCATACTAAAGAAGCCATATGGGATCAATGCACTGCCTTATAGGCTCTTTGCCAGAGTGCTTGAGCCTTAAAGGGGTTTTTCTGTTGTCCACAGGATAGGGGATAACTACCCTTTTAATGCTGCAAGCTAAACAGCCATTAACCAATATGAGGTCTATTCATTTATAAAGTTGGATTTTTATTCATATAGCTAAAGGGAATTTACATTGAAACTAATACATTCTGTATATTCATAGTGCAAATGAAACATACACTTCTTTTATTGAAGTCGTGCGGTTTTAAATAAATTATCTATCATGGGGGTCTAATACATTCAGAGCAGAGCAGTCTTTTACACTACAAATGTATGCTGGTTTTATCCAGCTTGGCATAATTACTCCTGGGCTCTTGTGAGCTCACTCTTTTTGTCTTCCAGGCGGCTGACCTTTTCCCCTATGATTTGTGGTCAGTAATCTAACAGCAGCCGTTTGGAACACTGGACGACTTCCTTCCATGCCAGACTCAGATAAGCAGTGAATCTTCCACCTCCCTAGTGCTTGCTGGAATTGTTTTCTCAGCAGTGGATTTTAGAGTCAGCACTTAGGTGGTAGGACATGGCATTTTATTGGGCTCACCCAGTACACGCTGGATGTGTTTTATTGTGGTATCATCAGGTCACAGCCTCATGAAAGACATGCAGACCAGAGCCCTGCAGACGGCATAGCGCTAGATAATGTCATCGCTGACTGATCCTTTTGGTTGGCATTTTTAATTAGATGACGTCACCAAAACTGAACCAAACTGCATTGTGAGAACCATGTCATAAAGATATGTGTTGGATAGACTAAAAGTCTAGAGGACTTTCACATCCTATCTTGATGATTTAAAGGGGATGTACAGAACATGGTTTCATTTATTTGTTTGCTTCATTTTTATTAAACATAAAATAAACTAATAAAACCGTACCACCATCTCACCTCCATAGTCATTTTGCTCCCATTTACTGCTATACAAATGATGCTTGTGGTCTAAACATAGAACAAATCGAGGGAGTTTTATTAATATTATCATAAAATGCTATATTTTATAAGACAATGAAATTGTAACAAAACAGCTTGAATGGCATGATAAATGTGGTTCAACTCTGATCTATCTCTCTTCCTTTGTAATGGGAGGGTACAGTGCAGCTTCTCACATACAATTCAGCCACCATTCATTGGCATTATGATCAAGCGTAGGAGGAAAAAGTTACTCACGCTTTAGAATTATCTTCAATATATTTGCAGCTTTATTCTTCTTTATAAAAGACATATATAGCTCACAGGCACTTTTTGTACAGAGGACCACACGAGTTCTTGCGCAACGTTTTGGGGGTCACAACCCCTTACTCATGCGTGAACATCAGGTGTAACTAGCAGGCTTAAATACTCTATACCGTGGGTGGGGTCTATTTTTATATTATATGCCCTATGAAACACCTTGAAATCATAGATGTCATTTAACCCTTTTGGTTTTAATGTTTCCATTTTTGTTATCCATCTAGTTTCATGTTGCAATAATTTGCGTTTATTCTCATCTCCAGTTGTTCCTGGTTTAATATATTCTAATACAACCCATTTTATTTCATTCCATCTATGTTTCTTTTCCTGACAGTGTTGCAACAATGCGGTTTTCTGGTATTTAATTTTTTCTTTTTCTATTCTGCTGTCTGTTGCATCCATGCATCTCCTTAAAGGGACACTGACAGGCAAATTCAGCATATTGTGTTATATATCTGGCATTACAGGTCTTATACAGTCTATTAAAAGCATGTAAGTAGCCCCCCCTGTCCACCTTCTAAATACCGAAATATAAAGTTTTATAACTTGCCTGTCTCCTCACCAATCTGCCCAAGGGGCGGCGTTTCATCTGAAAATGCGCCCAGCCAGCCGCTCCCAACTGCCGTTCTGTAGCCCCGCCTACAACTACAGCCTACAACTCTCCCCAGTCACCATCCTGCGTATGGTTGATAGAATCCTCTTGGCAGCGTCCGTCTAATCCTCTGCGCCTGCGCCCCGCCGTGGTTAGATCGCGCCTGCTGTACACACAACCTGCCTGCGTTCCCAGAGGCAGCTGCAGCCTCTGCCTCATGCGCATGCCCCAGGCACTGTTCAAAGCAGCGCTTCAGAGCGCTGCTCACTCACATCTCCAAAGGGGTTAATGATAGTGCGGAGAGTTGTAGCCCCGCCCAGCGAAGTGAATATTGATGAGCTGGGCGGGGCTACAGAACGGCAGTTGGGAGCGGCTGGCTGGGCGCATTTTCAGATGAAACGCCGCCCCTTGGGCAGATTGGTGAGGAGACAGGCAAGTTATAAAACTTTATATTTCGGTATTTAGAAGGTGGACAGGGGGGGCTACTTACATGCTTTTAATAGACTGTATAAGACCTGTAATGTCACATATATAACACAATATGCTGAATTTGCCTGTCAGTGTCCCTTTAAGTTAGATTTATGTTCATTTAGTCTCACTCGTATTTCCCTTTTAGTTTGTCCTATGTATCACATGCTGCAAAGCCACCTCAATCCATATGTGACATTTTTAGTCATACATGTGGCATAGTGGTACATAGGAATTTCATATGCAGCCCTGTGCTCCATCTGCACCACTGTCACTACCTACTTGCACGATCGGACCTAAGCGAAGGCCCACAACTGGATAACAGTCCCTTCCTAACTAAGTGCAGGGGCCTAACCTAAAAGGATAAGAGAAATCAAGCAGAAATAAGTCAGAACCAGACAGGCAAACCAGGACTGGAACAGAATCCAAAAGTAATGTCAAAATCATGCCCAAACCAGAGAGATATGTAAGAACCAAGACAAAACACTAAAACAGAGTCAAATACCAGAAAAGGTCAGTTCCAGGAAAAGCAAGGTCAGGGAAAATCCAAGAGTCTGAATACCAGAGATCTAAACAACAGTGCAATACTTTTCCTCAATAAATCGGGTCCTTAAAGAGGTCGTTCAGTGCTACAATATGGATAACCTATCCTCCAGATCGGTGGGATCTGACTCCTGGTACTCCTGCCGATATAATTTTTGAAGAGGAAGCAGCACTTTCAAACACTGCTAACTCTTCAAACAGCTGATTGGTGGGAGAGCCAGGAGCTGGACCCCCGCCAATCTGATATTGATGACATATTAAGAAATAAAAAAATAATGGCTGCACACACATATAAGCAGTAAAGCTGAGAGATGGGGATCATTCTAAATTCAAGTGGTATACCTACTATAAAAGGATCAATGGAAGCTCACATTTTGATCAAACTTGTGTCGGGCCCATCTACCAGGCGTTAAGGTGGCTTCCGCAGACGGGTCCCTATCACTAATATACCGCCTCTCTTGGACTTATCCAAGTCCACATTATCAGGGCAGTGAAGGAACCAGCTACATTTGTACTTTGCTCAGAAGCCCCAGGCAGATGGGCCGTTGCTCAGTCTAAAAGAGGCGCCACCCTCTGATAAATATTACAAGAAAATTTAGACTGGCATATTCTTATTCATAGTCATATATTAAGAAGATAGGTCATCAATGTTATAACATTGCACAACCTCCTTTAAGGCCCTGTAGATCTAGTAGTAAGCTGTGGGGCCCTCCTTTATTCAGTAAATATGCTATATTAAAAAAAAAAAAAAAAAAGATGTTTAAAAGTAGACAAGCAATTTATGAAAACACTGCAGATTTCTGTGGGGTTGACAGGAGAGGTCAGGGGACTGTCTAGAGAAATAAGAGTGCTGTATTCCACATTAATTTGCATTGATGAATCCTATACTTCACCTTAAACTTCAGTTTAGTATTATATAGTGTTATAACCAAAGAATTGGAATTGCAATATGAAATATAAGTAAGAAATGATGCAGATACTAATTACTAAGTATAAAGTTTAAAATATACTTTTTTGAACTATGGTGTCTGATGTACAGTATGTGTCAAACTTTTCCTTATTTAACTCCCACACTGTAGCTGTCTACATGAATTCCATTCCGATCAAAATACACATCAAGAAATAGTCAATGTGTTCCAAGGGCAAGAAAAGCAGCCCTAAAGGGGAAAGTCTTTGACAGCAGAAGTTCAGACATGGTTCATAAGCATACAGTATAGGTGGGAAGAGCATTTCTAAGAAACCGAATGAGATAGGGGTCATGGAGTGGGGCATGCTTCAGGGGAACATGGGGAAATACTACTTGATATGACTAGTAGTGTCAGGGCTGTACAGTATGAAAAATGTAAAGAAAAACTAAATCATCTATCTATCTAATATCTAATATCTATCATCTATCTATTATCTATCTATCAATCTAATATCTATCTATCTAATATCTATCTATTATCTATCTATCTAATATCTATCTATCTATCTAATATCTATCTATCTATCTATCTATTTAATATCTATCATATATCTATTATCTATCTATCTATTATCTATCATCTATTATCTATCTATTTATCTATCTATTTATCTATCTATCTATCATATATCTATTATCTATCTATCTATTATCTATCATCTATTATCTATCTATTTATCTATCTATTTATCTATCTATCTATCATATATCTATCTATCAATCATCTATTATCTATCTATCTATCTATCTATTTATCTATCTATCATCACCTTTTATTTCTCTATATTATATCGAGTTGTCTATCTAATCTATGTAATATTATATTTAATGACCCATAATCTATTTGTCCAACTGTCTATCTATCTATCAACAGAAGTGTTAAAAAAATAGCAGTCCAGCATAATTAACCTGAAAAAAATCACTGTTTTTGGTAGAATTTATATTTCTACACAGCAAATAATTTACTTGTATATGTAGTAGAGTAATAGAAAAAAAAAAAAAAAAAACAGACCCAACCATTAGGACATGCATGCTGCTCATTCTGAGTAATTTAATCATTAGTCGAAAGGGGCTTGTTCAAAATAATAGCAGTGATGAGTTACATTGGTGAAATAATTCATTCTGTGGAATAACAGATGTAAATTTTTAAATAAGTAAGAGGGTGGCAAATGTTGCACATGTTGGTTTATTCCAGACCTCGTTCTGATGAAGAACATACTTTGATTTAAAAGTTGGTTAGAGAAGGAAAACATATAGAGAAGTGCAGCAAATGCTGCTCAGCTAAAATGATCTCAAATGCCTTGAAGTGGCAAGTAAAACCTGGAAGACGCAGAAAGAAGCAGGGAACTACTGTTCAAATGGATCGAAAAATAGGCAAATGCTCAGCCAATGATCACCTTCAGAAAGATGAAAGAAGAGCTGAAGTTACCAGTGAGTAATGCTACCATCAGAGGACGATTAAGTGGAGCCAAGTTACCAGCAACAAACTTCCCACAAAGTCAATTTAAAAAGACATAACCTGAATAGGTTACATTTGCCAAGGAACACATTGACAGGCCCAAAGAGAAATGGCACAACATTTTGTGGACTGATGAACGCAAAATTGTTCTTTTTCGGTCTAGTGGCTGCAGACAGTATGTCAGGTCATCACCCTGAATTCAGGCTACAGCACACTGTAAAGACAGTAAAGCATGGTGGTGAAAACATTATGATATGGAGATGTTCCTCATACCATGGTGTTGCGCTATTTGTCACATATGAGGGATCATGAGTCAGTTTGAATATATCAAAATACTTGAGGAGATCATGTTGCCCTATGCTAAAGAAGAAATTCCCTTAAGGTCTCATGCACCCGACCGTGCCATTTTTTGCGGTCCGCAAACTCTGGATCCGCAAAAAAACAGAAGCTGCCTGTGTGCCTTCTGCAATTTGCAGAACCGGTGGACCATTGTAGAAATGGACAAGGATAGGACATGTTATATTTTTTTTTTGCGGGGCCATGGAATGGTGCAACGGATGCGGACAGCACACAGAGTGCTGTCCGCATGTTTTGCGGCCCTATTGAAGTGAATGGGTCCGCACCCAAGCCGCAGAAAATGCGGCTCGGATGCGGACCACAAAAACAGTCGTGTCCATGAGGCCTAAAATGGATATTTCAACATAACAATGGCCAAAAACACACCAGTAAAGGCCCCTTTACACTGGCTCAGCATTGGACAGATAATTGCTTACAAGCATTCGTAAGGACCCTCGTTAGCGACGATCTGCCAATGTAAAAGTGACACCGAATACTCAATGAACGAGCGAAACACTTGTTCATCGGGTAATATGATAGTTTGAGCGGTCACCTAAATCATCATTTTCCAGAATCAGATCTTGACTTCTAAACATCCTTTGCTGCTGGCAAACAAGGATTCTGTATGGGGACGAGCGATTGCATTACTGATCGCTTCTCGCCATACTATGGAGGAGATCGCTGCATGTAAATACAGCAGCCTTCTTCACTGACGAGCAGGTGATTGCCAGGAAGGAATGAATGCTTCCTTCCCGACAATCATCTACTATATCTGTCATGGTGAAGAGGCCTTAGGCCTCTTTCACACTACCATTTTTTTTTTCCGTTTTGCGGTCCGTTTTTTGCGTTCCGTATACGGTCCGTATACGGAACCATTCATTTCAATGGTTCCGCAAAAAAACGGAATGTGTTCCGTATGCATTCCGTTTCCGTATTTCCGTTTTTCCGTTCCGTTGAAAAGATAGAACATGTCCTATATTTGGCCGCAAATCACGGTCCGTGGCACCATTCAAGTCAATGGGTCCGCAAAAAAAAACGGAACACATACGGAAATGCATCCGTATGTCTTCCGTATCCGTTCAGTTTTTTGCGGAACCATCTATTGAAAATGTTATGCCCAGCCCAATTTTTTCTATGTAATTACTGTATACTGTATATGCCATACGGAAAAACGGAACGGAACAACGGAACGGAAACGGAACCACAACGGAAGCAAAAAACGGAACAACGGATCCGTGAAAAACAGAACGCAAAACACTGAATTCAACATACTGTAGTGTGAAAGAGGCCTTAATCAAACAGCAGCTTGGCTACAAACAGGATTGAGGAAATGGAGTGGCCAGCCCAATCCCCTGACCGCAATCCCATAGAGAACTTGTGGGGTAAAAAAAAAAAAGCAATTTATGAGGCAAAACCCCAAATTGCAGAGGAACTGTGGAATGTAATCTAATCTTCCTAGACAAGAATATCTGTTCGGAGGTTCCAGAAGTTGGTCGACTCCATTTAACACAAATGTCAAGCAGTTCTCAGAAACAATAGGTATACCACTAAATATTAGTTCACTAAAGTGAAATCTCAAACATTTTTCACTTTTTTCATTACATTTTTACAGTTACATTACAGTTTTAAAATAAAAATACTTGCACTGCTATTTTTTTTGACAAGCTAAATATTCAGTTTTCTTTGCTTTCTGTAAATGGATTAACACAAACTGGATACATTTTGATATTGTTTTGATTTGGAAATGAATGTGAAGTATTTCCAGTACATTTGCATTTATGGAAATACAAGTTATTATAATAATTTTGTGATGTACTTGCTTTTTTAAATTCACTATTTTTATCATCTTTTATTTCTCTATTTTATATCTGTCTTTTATTTATTTATTGATGCAATATTTATTTGTCTATCTATCTATCTAAACACCAGTTTCCTGTACTATGCCAGTCAGTAGCCTGAAACATACATGTACTGCAGCCCACTTCTAAATATGTTTACCCAAAGTCAAGAGCTACCTAGTGGGCTCCACAGTCTGTCATTTTATCTCTGTAAATATAACCAGGTTTTAAGTGACAAGACTGAAAGTGTTTCACTGCAGAAAAGGGAAAGGCAAACAGAAATGATAATCTTTGAAATCATTATGTAAGCAACTTAAAAATACAATTCAATTGTAATATTGCCCAGCATGTACTTTTATATAAACAAGTGTCATGCTGAAGCATGAATGGACTGTTAAGGTTTAACTTGTATATTTGTAATAAATATTTATATTGGATAGATAGAAAAACATTGAAAGATGCCAGTAGATTATAAATGTGGTGGGAAAATATATTAAAAAAATAATAAAAATAAACAAAAATGGTCCCAGCTTAAATCCACGAATATGTTTTATGTAGCGATTTCTGTACCAAAAATATTGCACGTCTTTATTTCACTACTTTGCCATGATGGGGAGGGTGGAGGGGATGGGCACGATAGCAGAAATAGGTTTAATTAATGTAAAAATATTAGATAACCCATACACCCAATCCCAATGCATTCAATATTTGCTATATCTTAACTCTTGTTTACACAGGCCAATGTCCATGGCGATTATCAAGAAGGAGTGTAACTAGGAATGCTTGTTCCTGATACTTGTTCTCTGTAACTGTGCCGCAATTAATTGATCATTCAATGAGGGAAAGCATTGATGGGCAGGTGCGTAGCTAAAGGCTCATGAGCCCTGCTGCAAGAGTTCAGCTTGGGACCCCCTTCCCTCAGTGCTTTGTGGTCAGGAGCAGGGTAGTATATTGCCTTTGTGCTGACTGAGGCAAAAATTGTAATGGCACCCCCCCCCCATGCCAAATTCTTGCCCTAACCCCTTCCCTCCAGCCAGAGGTGTAACTTGACCAGCATGCACATTCTATAGTAATGGTGTCTTCTTATGTGGCACAAGACTCTTTGGGCCCCCTCAGACTCTTGGGCCCAGTAGCAACTACTATCTCTGCACCCCCTATAGCTACACCCCTGTTGATGGGGACATCAAAATCATTATATCTGGGCAGCAGATTATGTGAGAAACAATGACTCTCTATGGGGACAAGTGCTAGCAGGAACAGTTCATTCCCAATAACTACCTGCGGAGTCAGCTTGTGTAAAAGGCCCAAATGTACTCAGACTAAAAAAGAGAATGTGCTAGAGTTGAATGAATCAAGGTGTCTCCAGGTTGCTGAAACAGACACTCTAATATTTACCAGGGAGTGATGCTTTGAACTTTAATTGTATTGATCTCACAGTGACACGTAACTGTGGGTGATTAGAAGGAATTCCTGAGAACAATAGCAGCCTAGTAGTCACATATACCAGAGGTTGGTACCACCCAACAAGTAAACACTAAGTTGGGACCTATTTTAGTAGGGGGTAACTTCCCTGAGACCAAGAGTAGCACATATCCTTGGGAAAGAGTCAATGTCCATCTTGGGCAAAACCTGACCTTCTGGTAAAATTCTGGCATGGTACACAGTCCTCCAGGACTGTGCTAAGGATTGATTATTGTTATGGACAGTGAGTGTGGACCCAGTGTACCAACTAACCAGTTTGGCTTTGGGCTAAACCTAAGGGCATTGTCCTGGTGGTTCCCTGGTACTCACCATTTAACGCTTATACAGTGATCTGGACTTCGCCGCAAGGAACTATCCAGGCCGCTGCCTCCCAGAGTTGTCCTGGTGTAGTTGGCTGCTGACCCACAGGACTCAGAGGCACCAATGCGAAGCACCAAGGACACGGGCAAAAGTGTAGTCTGAATACAGTAAAAGCCAGGGCAGGCTGAGTACTTTGGTATTCAAATTGGCGATTACAAGGTCCAGGCAGGCAGAGTTTGTGCGTAATCCAGGTCACAGTTCCAAGGTCGGGCTGGGCAGCAAGGGGCAGAATCATAAGGCAGACAGGGTTCTGTAAATGAGAATTCAGACGAGATCACCTTCACTGGGTACTAACAGGTAGAAACCTTAAAGCTCGGGTGAGGAGGTGGCCCCACAGCCCAGCTAAATAGGAGGCTGATCAGCAACTTAACCAGCACCTGGAAAGGGGCAGGAGAAAGGGAGTAACTCTCCTAGTGATGAAAGGAGTTCACTGAGCACTAGTCCCAGTACAAAATGGGAGAATTGAGCAATGCCTGTGTTTCCACAGGAGAGCAGGACAACAGTGGACATGAGACACCAGCCTAACAATTATGACCCTTTATCTTTTTAACCATTCAGATGTTTAAGAGATTTTTTCCCACCAAGTGTGTGTGAACTCGCTAAGCATACTGTACCATTTAAAATAGAATGTCACTGTCTGTTTACTGCTGCACATGTTCCAGGAATAGCACATACAGGCAGTTAGTAATACGATGTCAGTTTAACCCCATAAGGACCAGTGACGTACGTCATGCTGATCGAGCGGGTGCAGGAGCTGAACCTGCCCGATCAGCTGCAGGGGTCCGGCAGTCACAGATAGCCGGACCCCTGCTGTATGTGCCGGTATTGATAAAAACACAGATGCCGGTGCATTGACCCTCGCATTGCCCCTGTCAGCAGGATCCTGCCGGGTGCGGGGTGGCCATCGGGTCCCCGCGCTGCTCTGGCGGGGACCCGATGGCAGGGAGGCCAGCCCAATTCCTTCCTTAGGCATTGTGGCTGCTTTCCGTGACAGCTTGTGACAGTGTAATACACTTACAGCCAATGCATTAGAATACAGAAGTATTGTGATGCATTGTAAAGGGGATCAGACCCCAAAAGTTGAAGTCTCAGAGTGGGACAAAAAATAAAGTGAAAAAAGAAGTAAAAAAATAAAGTTTTACACAAAAATTAAAAGTTTCAAGTGAACAAAAGCATCCTTTTCCCAAAATAAAGTAAAAAATAATTGGAAAAGATAGATAAAAAATGAAAAGTAGACATATTAGGTCCATATTGAACAGCTCTATAAAAATATCACATGACCTAACCCCTCAGGTGAACACCGTAAAAAAAAAAAAAAAAAAAACTGTGCTAATAAACACATTTTTTGTCACCTTACATCACTAAAAGTGCAACACCAAGCGATCAAAAAGGCATCTGCCCCCAAAATAGTACCAAACTAACCTCATCCCGCAAAAAATTTGCCCCTACCTAAGACAATGGCCCAAAAATAAATAAAAAAACTATGGCTATTAGGCTATGGAGACACTAAAAAATGATTTTTTTTTTGTTTCAAAAATGCTTTTATTGTGTTAACTGTAAAAATAAATAAAAAAGTAGACATTCTTTACTTCCGCGTCCGTAACAACCTGCTCTATAAAAATACCACATGATATAACCTCAGGTAAACACCGTAAAAAATAAAAACAGTGTAAAAAAAAATGTTTTTGTCACCTTACATCACAAAAAGTGTAATAGCGAGCTATCAAAAAGTCATACACACCCCAAAATCATACCAATCAAACTGTCATCTCATGCCGAAAAAAAATTAGACCCTACCTAAGACAATCGCATAAAAACTAAAAAAAAAACTATGGCTCTCAGAATATGGAGAGATTAAAACATGTTTTTTTTTTGTTTAAAAAATGCTGTTATTGTGTAAAATTTAAATAAATAAAAATAAGGTTAATAAAAATTAGGTATTGCCACGTCCAAAGGGGCCTGCTGTATAAAAATATCACATAACCTAACCCCTCAGGTGAAGACTGTAAAAAAGATAAAATAAAAATTGTGTCAAAAAAGCTATTTTTTGTCCCCTTACATCACAAAAAGTCTAAGGCCTCTTTCACACGGGCGAGTTTTCCCTGCGGGTGCAATGCGTTGAACGCATTGCACCCACACTGAATCAGGACCCATTCATCTCTATGGGGCTGTTCACATGAGCGTTGTTTTTCACGCATCACTTCTGCGTTGAGTGAAAATCGCAGCATGTTCTATTTTGTCTGTTTTTCACGCAACGCATGCCCCATAGAAGTGAATAGGGCTGCGTGAAAATCGCAAGCATCCGCTAGCAAGTGCGGATGCGGTGCGATTTTCACGCACGGTTGCTAGGAGACGATCGGGATGGGGACCCGATCTTTATTTTTTTCCCTTATAACATGGTTATAAGGGAAAATAATAGTATTCTGAGTACAGAATGCATAGTACAATAGCGCTGGAGGGGTTAAAAAAAATAACCCCTCCCGCAGCACGTCTTCTCTTCTGTGCTGTGTACAGGAAAAGGACCTGTGGTGACGTCACTCTGGTCATCACATGGTCCATCACATGATCTTTTACAATGGTGATGGATCATGTGACGGACCATGTGATGACCGGAGTGACATCACCACAGGTCCTTTTCCTGTACACAGCACAGAAGAGAAACCGGGCTGCGCGAGCAAGTGGATTAAGGTGAGTTAAATTTTATATTTTTATTTTTAACCCCTCCAGCGCTATTGTACTATGCAGTCTGTATTCAGAATGCTATTATTTTCCCTTATAACAATGTCATAAGGGAAAATAATACAATCTACAGAACACCGATCTGTGAAGAAGTTCGGGTTTGGGTACCAAACATGCTGATTTTTCTCACATTACAATGTTTTGCACTCGCGCGGAAAAATCGTGCACGTTCCTGCAACGCACCCGCACCTTTTCCCGCAACGATCGTGTGAAAGGGGCCTAATACCAAGCAATCAAAAAGTCATATGCACCCTAAAATAGTACTAATCAAACCGTCATCTCATCCCAATAAAATAAATAAAAAACTATGCCTTTCAGAATATGGAGACACAAAAGAAATATTTTTTTCAAAAATGCTTTATTATGTAAAACTAAAACAAACAACCCAAAAAAGCAGTCATATTTGGTATCGTCATGTCCGTAAAAACCTGCTCTATAAAAATACTACATGATCTAAACTGTCAAATGAACATTGTAGATAACAAAAAGTTATGAATACCTTGAGGGGTGTAGTTTCTAAAATGTGGCCATTTATGGGTGGTTTCTATTATGTAAGCCTCACAAAGTGACTTCAGACCTGAACTGGTCCTTAAAAAGTGGGTTTTGGAAATTTGATGAAAAATGTTAGGATAATGTAATTTACAAAGTGATCCAATCATATAGTAGACATATGGGAAATCTAAAGTAATAACTATTTTAGGAGGTATCACCATCTGTTTTAAAAGCAGAGGAATTGACATTTTGAAAATTGCAAATGTTTCCAAATTTTTGGTAAATTTGGCATTTTTTTATAAATAAAAATGAAATATTTTTACTCAAATTTACCACTGTCATGAAGTACAATATGTGACGAGAAAAAAGTCTCATAATGGTCTTGATAAGTTAAAGTGTTTTAAAGTTATAACCACATAAAATGACAAATGTCAGATTTACAAAAAATGGCCTGGTCCTTAAGGTGAAATATGGCAGGGTCCTGAAGGGGTTAATATGCACAATTCTTGTTTACTAGCAGTATATATTACCTGCTGGTCGGTGCTGTGGTCCCAAAATGGTATCTGATGTGACCAGTCCTGTCCATCAGTGGCCTGCAATAAATTACACTGTATTAGTTCCCGTGTATGTCCACGTTGTAAGTCAACTGAGGCCAGTGATGGATGGGACTGATCGCATGTCCTTCCATCAGCAGACATTTTGGAACTTCAGTGCCAGCCAGCAGGTAAGGGTAACAACTAGTAAACAAGAATCCTTCATAGCAGATCATCAGACATCTGCACCAATGTTTTAATAGCAGCCAATTACTAGTTGCCTGTACATGCTGTTCCCAGCATACGTGCAGCAGTAGATATGGGCAACTACTTTAAAGTGTCTGCAATCATCTCTTTGATTCTCACAAGAGGTGTCCGTGACATACCCATGGTGCGTAGCCCCCCAACACAGTGTTTTAGGCCATGTTGAAAGTTGTTGTTCTACAATGGCTAGAAAGTTGCAGGTTACCTATAGCCATTGGATATAAGGGATGTTATAGCAGCATTCATTTTTTTTTTGTTCAACTGCAGCAGAGGTTTCAATTTAAAGTCAGTTAATACCCAATTTCAGAAGGTCATAAGGCAGCTGCATTTCAAAGTCTACACTATGGCTCAATTATCTGGACACCCACTACAAATTTTACAGAACTAAATTTACAGTAGATTACCTCAATTCCTCACCGAGATGACAGGGGGATGATTTTCTATGAAACTTTGCCAGCATTACAGCCACGTGAAGCTGGCCATAGATTGCATTGTTATCAGGATTACTAAAACACCTGCAAAATCACTGCTTCCACAGTGTATTTGAGTTCGTTCTCATGCACATGACCCTGTCCATATTTCGGCCCACAAACAATAGATTGGCAAAATATTGTCTGTGTGGAAGACAATATCCAGCAATGCAACGGGAATTCTGAATAGACTTCTTTCTTTAATCATGACTAAGGACTGTTTGGTCTAAATTTGAAACATATAAGCGTTCCTCTATACCACCATGCTGGATGGTTTATCTGATTGCATGAAGAAGTCTATTCAGGATTCCCATTGCACTGCTGGATATTGATTTCTATATTTCTTCCAGCCTCTGAAGTATTTTTTTTTCTATGCACTCGAAGAATACCCGTCTGAGGAGTGGTGAACTGGTCTACGTCTAATCTTTATAAGATACCTTCTGTGTGTATTCCAGGTTTTTCACACTCCCAACAATAGAATTGACTCTTCTCATCCGCAACACAGACCAGGATAGGACATGTTCTAGGGAAATACAGATCCACAGAAAATGCTGATGAGTGGCCGGCCCTATAGAAATGAATAGGCTGCTAAAAATGCAGATAGCACCTTGATGAAAAATACAGTTGTGTGCATGAAGCCTTAGGAGAAGTTTATGCATGACGCAGAAGTAGACGGTGGAAATCTATTTCTCATGCATGCTATTCTCATCATCAAATTATTAATGCTTGTTCGGCTTTCCTCTAATCCATTTCTAATGCTCTTTTTTTTCGTGGACAATTTCTTGCTTGCCCCATTGTAATTCCGATAACACTGCCGTAGCCTGACTCTCAATTTTCTATCCTCACACAACACACTTAGAAACAATATTGTTCTAGTCGTGGATAGTAATACGATTGGAGCAGTCAGCTCTGTGTTCTTGTTTGTCGAGTTGTTGTTCGCATATTTTACTGTCAGATATCTTGACACTTTTGTCAGCTAAGAACCAGAGGCCATAGGTTGCTTAGGCAGGTCTTCCCAGCATCACATTTCTCTATCATTTTTCCAGGCAGAAAGAAAAAAAATTGCATAAAAACAGGCAGATTGGAAAAAAAGGGCAAGGCCTGACAACTCCCAATATCTTGCTTTATGTGGATTTATTTTTAGTGAACTCTTTATTTCTTTCTCCATTTTAACCGTTTTAGGTTTGTCTTGAAGAGTTGACAACTAGATGAAACATTTTAAAAGCAAGTGCTGCTCCTTCCCTTTAGGTTGACCACACAGTTCACGTAGCAATTGTAGTTCCTCAAACTAAATGACAAATGTGTTGAATGTAATCTCAACCAATGTTACATACTGCAATGAGACATAGCAATAAATTACAAACACGGCCTTTGAAACATTATATTTGGCCGTAGGACATAGCCTCTCCTTTATTGTAGATCCAGTTCATCGTGGATACCACTTCTGCTGATGTTACGTATTCTTATTACAGTTTCCATGAAAGATTGAGATCCCCCATAAAGGACTGTCTGCTTTTGAAAAAAAAATTATATGTAAAACTAGAAATACTGGGATAACACAGGACAGGTTATCCCAGCATCCTTCCATACAAAGCAAAAAGTAACAAAGTGTCAAATGAAAACAAAAATAAAATTAAATTGTGCCCATTTACAGATCCCACATACACCTGGACAGACATTATTTCTCTGTGACATTCCGAAATTTTTAGCTGGACATTCATGCATCTCAACACCTTGCTGTTAAAGGGGCATTCCCATCAGGGACATTTATGGCAAGTCCGATAGTAGTGAATGGAATGGAAGCAGCACAAGTGTGGCCACACCTCCATTCATGGTTATGGGGCTTCTGAAAATAGCCAAGCGAGCACTCGGCCAGAAGACCGTGTGCGCCCCGTGGCCGCAATGCACGAATACTGAACATTGGACAGCTGCAGCGGATTTCGGACCCATTCAATTTAATGGGTCTGCGATCTGCTCGTTCCGCAAAAAGATAGGACATATTCTATCTTTTTGCGGAATGGAAGTATGGCACGAAACCCCACGGAAGCACACCGTAGTTCTTCCGTGGGATTCCGTTACGTGCTTCTGTTTTGCACCATTCCGCATCTCTGGATTTGCGGAATGCCCACGAAACGGTGTCCGTGTATTGCGGATACGCAAATGGAGTCCACACTAAGGCAACAGGCAGCACACATTCGTGGGCAGGAGGCCTAACAATTTTATAAGGAGGGATGGCTGCACATGCCCCGTTGGGGCCCCGTTCTTGAGATGGGAATGGGTCACAGAGGTGAGATTTACACCAATCGGACCTGTATGGCATAACCTGTCAATATGCCATTAATGTCCCAGATGAGAATACCCCTTTAAAGTGGTTAAAGGTTTTTTTCTGCCGTTTATATCGATGACCTATTGTTAGGATAGATCATCAATATCTGATCAGCAGGGGTCCGACACCCGGAGCCTCCATCAATCAGCTGTTTGAAAAGGAGGAGGAGCTCTGTGTGAGCGCTGCTTCCTGTTCATTACTTTGTCTCAGAAGTGCAGTGCAAGGACAAGTTTGAGTACTTGTAATTACACTACATCCCCACTCCATAGGAGATGACAGTGTAATATTGCAGAAGTGGCGCTCACATGGAGCTCCATCTCCTCGTTAAGCAGCTGATTGATGGGGGTGCCAGGTGTTTTACCCACACCGATCAGATATTGATGATCTGATGACCTATCCAGGACCAGTGATGGCCAGTTCCCATTGTTCGCCCGCGAACACATGTGGACTGCTATCTTAACTCACAAGTCCGGTGAGGCACAGGTAAGCCCTGTTTGAAACAAATGCGGTCCCCGGGAGCAGGCAGTTCTGAGAACAGCCCGATGAAGGCCCCCAATGGCTGCTCTTGGAACTGCCTGCTCCCGGGAACCGCATTTGTTTCAGAGCGGCTCAAGGTGCAGGCACAGGTAAGGGTTTACCTGTGCCTCGCCGGACTTGTGAGTTAAGATGGCAGTCTGCATGTGTTCACGGGTGAACAATGCGAACTGGCCATCACTGTCCAGGACAACCCCTTTAAATTTGTATTTTCTTTTTTTCTTCAGAAACAATTTCTAAAGTTCCACAGACTTATGATCTTAATTTGCAAAATGTAGAATGTTATTCTGCAACTAATTCAGAGGTTGTTTGCTGAGGGGTTCAGGTCTACCAAATACAGGCAGGAAAACATGGAAAATGCAGAAATTGGACCTTAATTGTTACAAGATTCAGTCACAGTCTTAGCTGTTACAGTATTTTCCTAATTTTAAATGCACCCGAAAGGGTACTTTCACACTAGCGTTATACTTTTCCGGCATTGAAATCCTGTAAAGGGTCTCAATACCGGAAAAAAAAAACGCATCAGTTTTGTCCTAATGCATTCTGAATGGAAAGAAATCCGTTCAGTATGCATCGGGATGTCTTCCGTTATGTCCCTTGTACGATATTTGACCGAACAAAATACTGTAGCATGCTGCAGTATTTTTTCTGGACAAAATACTGAAACACTACCGCACTTCTATAAAAAATTTATTAATGCCGGATCTGGTACCAACTGTTCTGGAAGTTGTCGGATCCGGTTTTTCGGTCTGCTCATGTGCAGTTCTTTCTAGCTCGGAAAAAAATAAATACCGGATCCGTCATTCCGGATGATACCGGAAAGACGGATCCAGTATTTTAATGCATAAGTCTAACGGATCCGGCAAAAAAAAGATATCCGTTTGCATATGGCAGGCAGTTCCGTTGCTGATTCTAACAACGCTAGTGTGAAAGTACCCTTAACTACTTGTTTGCATATAGATTAAAAGTACTTTTTCTACAGAGCAAAGCAATGTATTGGTAAGCGAAAAGCTGTCATTACATTCAGCTGACATAGCCCTAACAAGGCATTGTGTATGGTTTAAAGAGGACCTGTCATCTCTCCTGACATGCCAGTAAATAATTGTATTCCACCTGAAATGACAGTCTGGAACATCTTTTATTATGACAGTATGTTGTGCTTTTTCTCTGTTACGCCTACTAGAAGTTTATAGATAAATTAACAACTGGGTGTTACCAACTGGGGTTGTGTCCCTGCACACTGAGACTATCCCATCAGTGTCAGCAGGGGAAGACTGTGCAGTGACATACATCTCTGACAAGTAACACTATTTGACAATTGATCCATATACCATAATAGGAAATTTCTGGATGGCTGGCTACCCTGGTGTATGTGGGAGATAGGTGCCGGCCGAACAGCTGTTAAAGGTGTATGGGTAACTTTCGGGCTCATTCAGACAAGTTAAACTTGTCCATGTTCTGTCCGGTAAACATGGACAACTTTTTAAACAGGTTGCATATAGATGGCATGTGCGTTTGTTTTCTCGCCTTGCATGAAAATTGGACTTCAATTGTGAATGTTGTGATTCTATCTGCAAAGACCAATGGTCCACGTTTAAGACCTCTTTCACACTACCGGTTTTTTTTTTCGTTTTGCGGGCCGTTTTTTGCGTTCCGTATACGGTCCGTATACGGAACTATTCAATTCAATGAAAAAAGTTGATTGTCCAGCTTCACCTCGCAGTGCGTATTTTATTAGGAAACGTGCTTAAAAAACAAAACATCAGGTTCATTTCATCAACATGTTTCGGATCAACATATATTACAGATCCTTCCTCATGACACAGAGGAACTATTCATTTCAATGGGTCCGCAAAAAAAAATGGAATGTACTCCATATGCATTCCGTTTCCGTGTTTCCGTATCTCTGTTCCGTGCAAAGATAGAACATGTCCTATATTTGGCCGCAAATCACCGCAGTTCCGTGGCTCCATTAAAGTCAATGGGTCCGCAAAAAAAACGGAATGCATACGGAAATGCATCCGTATGTCTTCCGTATCCAAAAATGTTATGCCCAGCCCAATTTGTTCTATGTAATTACTGTATATGCCATACGGAAAAACGGAACCGAAACGGAAACACAACGGAATAAAACAGTGGAACAACGGATCAGTGAAAAACGGACCACAAAACAAATAGCCATACGGTAGTGTGAAAGAGGCCTAAAACTGACTACAATGAGTCAATGCTCAGGCTGGGCGATGTCCGTTGGGAGCATTGCTTGTCTGAATGAGCCCTTAGTTTGTTTATATTATAGTGGAAAATAATAGCACATCATAAGAACACAATGAAAGAGACCGCTGGTGGTGGATCTGCAATGGTTATGTAGGGGTCCCGGCCTCTAAATAACTTCGGCGCATCCACCGCTGGTGTAAATCTACACCAGCTTCCTTGCTGGCGAAGCTTTAAAACATTTTCTACACCTAAAACAGGCGTAGAAAAGGCAGGTCGCCATGCACATTTCCTTTTTTTTAGACCTGGTGTGAGCGGTGAAAAGTCGCAAATTGCGACAAATATACGCCAGAAAAATGGCTTAGTAAATGACCCCCAAAGTTTGTCTTCTTGAAAGCTCTTCTGGGGGAAGCTGCACAGTGTTTGTCCTCCTCCTCTCCAGCCAGGAGAAAACACACCAGGGATATCTGCTGTTTGTATGCATAATGTATAATAAACATGTCTGCTCCTATATTGATCCTGATTATGCTCTTTAATCTACTTGCTTGCCAAGTCATGTATGTGAGCTGCCAATAAATGTTAAATAATGCTTGATATTCAGGTTCTTAGAAGAAGACGTATTTTTATATTTCCATGTAAGTTAAATAGCTTTCCGCAGTAAGCTCTTCTACTCCCTATTGTTATGCTGATGCTGGAGAAGTTTCTCAGGAGACTGTCATTTGAGTAAATATTGCTCTCTAGAAAAGTTAATCAAAATTTTGTATGAAAATGAGTGCTTCCAAATACATTAAAATTGCTGTATACAGTACTGTATTAGGCGGGTTTGGAAAAATGCTTCAAACTAAGAATGCTTTCAAAAATAGGAGTTTTAATAGTTTATGTTTATAAAAAAGGCAAAACACACAGTGAATGAACAAAATAGAAATCTAAATCAAATCAATGTTTGGTGTGAGCACCCTTTGCCTTCAAAACAGCATCAGTTCTTCTGGTACACAAGGTAAGCTTGCACACCATTTTTGAACGAACTCGACAGGGAGGTTCTTCCAGACATCTTGGAGAACTAACCACAGAAGTTCTGTTGATATAGGTTTGCTCAAATCCTTCTGTCTCTTTATGTAATCCCAGACAGAGTCAACAAATGTTCAGATCAGGGCACTGTAGGGGCCATATCATCACTTCCAGGACTCCTAGTTCTCCTTTATACTTAAAAGGGCTTTCCGAGACAGTCTGTCACCTAATCTGAGCACTCAGATCCGGTTATAGACTCTTTGACCCTCATTACAATGGTACCTTTGTTACGACCAGAGGATGTGGATCCTCTGTGTCAGCTGATAGAGGACTGGAATTAGTCCAATATTGCTGACTGCTGACTCTCAGAGACAGGACCCTGGTGTCTGCACCTGTTACCTTGAATGCAGCTACCTGCAGTAGTGTGAACAGAGTCCAACAAAGGCAGAATAAAGGAACAGATGGTCTTTACTGGCAGACAGTATTCAAAAGTCACTTGACAGGTACAGGCAACACAAAGTTCAGAGCAATATAGCATGCAGATATAAGCAGTCTCATAGGCAGCGCAGGGTCTGGATCCAGGCAGACTTACAGGAGGAGATGGACAGATGCGTAATCAGGCAGTGCAGATATAAGCGGTCTCGTTGTCAGGCAGTGCAGAGGTCTATAATCCAGGTGGTCCAATAAACAGACAGCAGGCAGATGCGTAGTCAAATGAAGCGGAGGTCAGAATCCAGGAAATCCAATAAACGGACACAGTGGAATGCTTCAGCGGGAGTCAAGAGGTACAACAACCACGCTTGGGCACTTCATGATGAGTGAAGCTGCCTTAAATACAAAATAGTCCCGCCTCCGGGTGGGGATAGTGATCAGGAACCAGCTGCCTACTCCTATAAGAAAGGGAGAGGTGCGCGCTCGTGTGCTATAGCTCATCAGATGACACCTGGCAAAGAGGACGGATGCGGCGGTATGCTGGCGGGCACCTGCGTCTCCTACAAGGTAAGCCAGTACTGGGACCCATAGTGCTGCAATGTGTAGACACCGATCTGCCACCCTGCCGTGGAGATGCAGATCCCATACTGACAGTACCCCCCCTCTTACGCCCCCTCCTCCACACGGCTGACCTGGAGAGAAATTTCTTCAGCAACAGAGGGGCATGAATATTCTCAGCAGATTCCCATGACCTTTCTTCAGGCCCGTAGCCCTTCCAGTCCACCAAATAGAAGGTCTTACCTCTGATAATCCTCCTGTCTAGAATGTCCTTAACTTCAAACTCATCATCCATAGTGACAGGAGGAGGGTTCTGTGAAGTGCCTTTGCAAAACCTGTTAAAGACAGCTGGCTTAAGTAATGAAACATGAAATGAGTTGGGAATCCGCAAGGTAGCAGGTAGTTTGAGCTTGTAGGCAACAGGATTAATTTTCTTGATCACAGAAAAAGGTCCCAAGAATCGCGGAGCCAGTTTGTAAGAGGGAAGTCTGAGACGGATATTCTTAGAAGAAAGCCATACCTTGTCTCCAATGGCAAACTGAGGAGGAGGTCTGCGCCTCTTATCCGCAGACCTTTTCATCTGGTCCGCTGTTCTCCGAAGCGATACTTTAGTGTCAGACCAGACCCGAGACAGCTGCTCCACACAGGAATCTGCCGCAGGAACTCCAGAAGAAGGCCGCACGGGAAGAGGAACACTTGGATGTCGTCCATAGACCACAAAAAATGGAGATTTACCTGTGGCTTGGTTGACTCTATTGTTATGAGCAAATTCCGCCCAGGGAAGATGCTTCACCCAGTCATCCTGATGGGCATTGGTGAAATGTCGCAGGAAGCTGACCAATATTTGGTTCATGCGTTCCACCTGGCCATTAGACTGTGGATGATAGGCAGAAGAAAAGTCCAAAGAGACATTCAGAGACTTACATAAAGATCTCCAGAACCGGGAGGTGAATTGTACTCCTCTATCCGAGACGATATGGAGGGGAAATCCATGAAGGCGGAAGATATGTAAAATGAATAGCTCAGCAAGACGAGGAGCAGATGGCAGACCTGGAAGCGGAATAAAGTGCGACATTTTAGAAAAACGGTCAACGACAACCCAAATGACCGTACAGCCCTCAGAGACAGGTAAATCGGTTATGAAGTCCATACCAATATGCTGCCAGGGGACCTCAGGCACCGGAAGAGGCAATAATAAACCTGCAGGTTTCCGTCTGGGAGACTTATTCTGGGCACACAAGGTACAGGAAGACACAAAGTCTACAATATCCGCGGTTATGGATGGCCACCAGTAATGTCTGGAGATGAGATTTAAGGTCCCCCGTTGACCTGGATGGCCGGCAATCTTGGATGCATGCCTCCACCGTAAAACCTTCCTTCGTTTAGATTCCGGAACAAAGATCTTACCTGGGGGAACCTTGGACAGGTTAACTGGAGCCACTGGGACTACTTTAGTTGGTTCAATGATAAACTGGGGTTCGTCTTCTGAATCTGTGGTTTCAAAGGACCTGGAGAGAGCGTCCGCTTTGATGTTTTTGTCAGCAGACCGAAAATGCAATTGAAAATTAAATCGGGCAAAGAAGAGAGACCAACGGGCCTGACGAGGATTAAGTCGTTGAGCTGTCTGCAAATAGGTGAGGTTCTTATGATCAGTGTAAATTATGACCCGTAGGCTAGAACCTTCCAGAAGATATCTCCATTCCTCTAGAGCCAACTTAATTGCTAGGAGTTCCCTGTCCCCAATAGAATAGTTTCTTTCGGCAGCGGAAAATAACTTAGAAAAAAAACCACAAGGAGACATACGACCTGAGGCATTCTTCTGTGACAGGACGGCCCCGACTCCCACGGAGGATGCGTCCACCTCCAAGAAGAACTGTTTGTTGGGTTCTGGGCGTCTAAGAACTGGAGCTGAAGAAAAGGCTTGCTTGAGGGAGGAAAATGCGGTTTCTGCTTCAGGGGACCATAGTTTGGGATTGGCACCCTTCTTGGTCAGGCCAGAAATAGGAGCTGTCAGGGTAGAAAAATTACGGATGAATTGACGATAATAATTGGCAAAACCCAGGAACCTTTGTATTGCCTTCAGGCCGGAGGGACGGGGCCAGTCGAGCACTGCTGCCACCTTTCCAGGATCCATTTTGAGACCCTGATCCGAGATGATGTACCCCAGGAAGGGCAGGGACGACTTTTCAAAGACACACTTTTCCAATTTAGCGTACAGACGATTCTCTCGTAAGCGTTGTAAGACCATCTGCACATGCCTGCGATGAGTTCTGATGTCTCTGGAAAAAATAAGAATATAATCCAAATAGACAACAACACAAGAATAGAGCAGATCTCGAAAAATGTCATTGACAAACTCCTGGAAGACAGCAGGGGCATTACTGAGCCCGAAGGGCATCACAAGGTATTCATAGTGGCCATCCCTGGTATTAAAGGCTGTCTTCCATTCGTCACCCTCACGAATCCGTATTAAATTATATGCCCCCCGCAAGTCCAGCTTAGAGAAGATCCGAGCCCCACGGAGTCTATCAAATAATTCAGAAATTAACGGTAAAGGGTATTTATTCTTGATGGTGATATTATTCAGACCACGGTAGTCTATACAGGGGCGAAGAGACCCATCTTTCTTTTTCACAAAAAAGAATCCTGCCCCTGCAGGTGAGGAAGACTTCCTGATGAAACCCCTCTCAAGGTTCTCCTTAATGTAATCTGCTGTTGCCTGCGATTCAGCAGGAGACAGAGGATAAACACGACCCCGAGGAGGAGAAGTCCCAGATAGTAAATCAATTGGGCAGTCATAGGGGCGATGGGGAGGTAGTGTCTCAGCCTCTTTTTTATCGAACACATCCGCAAAGGAATGATAGACCACCGGCAAGGCCTCCAGGTTTTTAGGGAGGGATATAGGGACCCTTCGTTGAATAGAACATAAGCACTTGCCTTGGCACAGCTGACCACATTGAAGAACCTCTCCAGAGCTCCACTCGATTACTGGATTGTGCATCCTAAGCCAGGGCAACCCCAGAAAAAGGGAATGGGACAGTTCAGGGAGCACATATAGAGAAATCTTTTCAACATGTAACCACCCTACCTGCAGTTCCAACGGCTCAGTGATGAACCGGACTGGATCAGTCAGTACTTGTCCACTGATGGCAGTCACCAGCAGGGGATTTTTAAGCAGGCGTACAGGAATGTGGTATTGACTCACCATAGCTTGGTGTATGAAGTTCCCCGCAGACCCGGAATCCAAGGAAGCAGATATGGAGACCTTGATGCCCCCAAGAACCAGAGTCACAGGAATTTGGAGAGTGGAACAGTTTTCGCCTAGGGCCGCCTCTCCCAAAGACCCTAAGCATTGGAGTTTCCCAACTTCTGGGGACAGTTGCGGACACGGTGACCCGGACCACCACAGTAGAGGCAGAGTCCAGAAGACATGCGAAGACGACGTTCCTCATCCGAGAGCCGAGTGGAATTCACCTGAATGGGTTCAGGATCCGAAAAGGAGGTGCGTAATGGAGGTTGAGACATATTAGACTTAAACAGTTGTTGTGGAAGTCTTTTTTCTCGACGGGCCTCCCGAGCTCGCTCCGAAAACCGTATGTCGATTTTAATAGCCAGAGAGATTAGAGCCTCAAGGGAGGTAGGCACATCACGACCTGCAAGTTCATCCTTAATACGACCCGACAAACCTTCCCAAAAGGCCGCCACCAAAGCCTCCTCATTCCACGAAACTTCAGACGCTAAGGTGCGGAACTGAATCGCATATTGGCCCACCGACCAGCTCCCTTGACGGACGTGCAGCAGAGAGGAGGCCGCAGAAGAAGCTCGACCTGGCTCCTCAAACACCCTCTTAAAAGAGCCCATAAATAGTGCCACATTATTGGTGATAGGACCAGATCTCTCCCATATTGGATTCGCCCAGGCCAGAGCCTCACCCTCGAGATGAGAGATAATGAACGCCACTTTAGCGCGGTCTGATTGAAAGTGATGAGGAAGCAGTTCAAAGTGAATTGTACACTGGTTAAGAAATCCACGACAGGCTTTTGGGTTGCCGCTGTAACGGGGCGGAGCAGATAATCGTGGTCCGGAAACGCTTGGCAGTGCTGCAGCCGCAACAGGGACAGCAGGAGCAGTAGGAGCCTGTACAGACTGTGCTGTAGCAAGGGAGTCCAGGCGAGCAGCTACATGCTGCAAGTAATTTATCACTTGTTTCTGGGTGGTACGCTGTTGTTCAAGTTCATGTAGTACTTCAGACATTCCTGGTTTAGAGCCAGCGGGATCCATGGCCCAAGCGTACTGTTACGACCAGAGGATGTGGATCCTCTGTGTCAGCTGATAGAGGACTGGAATTAGTCCAATATTGCTGACTGCTGACTCTCAGAGACAGGACCCTGGTGTCTGCACCTGTTACCTTGAATGCAGCTACCTGCAGTAGTGTGAACAGAGTCCAACAAAGGCAGAATAAAGGAACAGATGGTCTTTACTGGCAGACAGTATTCAAAAGTCACTTGACAGGTACAGGCAACACAAAGTTCAGAGCAATATAGCATGCAGATATAAGCAGTCTCATAGGCAGCACAGGGTCTGGATCCAGGCAGACTTACAGGAGGAGATGGACAGATGCGTAATCAGGCAGTGCAGATATAAGCGGTCTCGTTGTCAGGCAGTGCAGAGGTCTAAAATCCAGGTGGTCCAATAAACAGACAGCAGGCAGATGCGTAGTCAAATGAAGCGGAGGTCAGAATCCAGGAAATCCAATAAACGGACACAGTGGAATGCTTCAGCGGGAGTCAAGAGGTACAACAACCACGCTTGGGCACTTCATGATGAGTGAAGCTGCCTTAAATACAAAATAGTCCCGCCTCCGGGTGGGGATGGTAATCAGGAACCAGCTGCCTACTCCTATAAGAAAGGGAGAGGTGCGCGCGCGCGTGCTATTGCTCATCAGATGACACCTGGCAAAGAGGACGGATGCGGCGGTATGCTGGCGGGCACCTGCGTCTCCTACAAGGTAAGCCAGTACTGGGACCCATAGTGCTGCAATGTGTAGACAGCGATCTGCCACCCTGCCGTGGAGATGCAGATCCCATACTGACAACCTTTCTTTTCTGTGTACCTCGTGTACCATCATGAAGAGACACTTTTTTAACTTATTCAAATAAGCCTCTGCAAGCGGTGATGTGCCCAGAAAAGCACACCTCTTTCAGCCCTCTGGCCCGTCCTTCTTTCCTATTATTACATCCTCCTCTGCCTCCAGAAGTCACGAGCGGCACCAGAGAACAGCGGGCTGGCAAGTCTCAGCGCAGCTGTCTTTAGTTGGCCAGCGCAATATGAAAAGCTGTTCCTCTGCCTATAATGGGCAGAGCAGTGTGCAGGTGCGGGCCTACTGGGCTGAGACTTGCTGGCCCGCCGTCCTCTGGTGCCGCTCGTGACTTATGCAGGCTGGAGGCAGAGGATGAGGTAATAATAGGAAAGAAGGACGGGCCAGAGGGCTGAAAGAGGTGTGTTTTTCTGGGCACATCGCCGAGGTGCCTGGGCATTTGCCGCAGTAACGCCACCCCTGGGCACTTGCAGAAGCTCATTTGCATATGTTTGAAAAGTGTCTTTTTCATGATCTCGACGAGGCACACAGAAAATATAGGTATCATTGTAATGAGGGTCAAAGAGTCTATAACCTAATCTGAGCGGTCTAAAATGCTCAGATTAGGTGACAGACTCCCTTTAAATACTGATGACCTATCCTCTGGATAGGTCATCATTATCTGATTGGTAGGGATCCGACACCCGGGACCCCGGCCGATTAGCTGTTTGAGAACAACTTTCTCCCTTCTTGCGAAGAAGAGTGCCGTACATTGTATAGTGGCTGTGCTTGGTATGTGTCGTCACTTGACTTAGGGGAAGCTAGAGAAGGCAGCAGTGATAATGTGAGCTCTGCTGTATTCTCAAACAGCTAATCGGTGGGGGTTCTGGGTGTCGACCTCCACCGATCAGATACTGATGACCTATCTACAGGATAGGACATCAATATTTAAGTCTTGGAGAACCCCTTTAATGACATTGACTCTATGATTGCGGTCGTTGGATTGCTGTAGAATAAATTTGAAACCAATCAGATCTCTCCCTGATGGTACTGCATGACAGATAAGTATCTGCCTGTATTCCTTAGCTTTGAGGATACTATTAATCTTCACTAAATCTCTTCCCTTTGCTTACCTTAGTGAATGGTGCAACAACAATTTTGAAGAAAAAAAAGCATAATTTTGAGATACATTGTCAGGCGATGTTTACGCTATATGAATCTATGTGTGGCCATCCAGCTGTTGTGATTAGAGATGAGCAAAGTTTTGAAAAAATTTGATTCAGCAAGTTCGCCAAGAAAATCTATTTGTTATGAATACATTTTTTACGAATTACTTTAATTCAAGTATACGCAGGCCACTCTGCCTTAGGGTGCGGCCACACAGAGCAGCCGTGCTGAGGGCGAAGAACCTCGCGGCCAATTAGCCCACACCACAGCTGCCTTTTATTTACTAATAAAGACTGCATTATATGGTTGGTCTTTATTATTAATAGCAGCGGGGCAGTTGCTGGTATGGGGCTTGGCTGTTTAGGTAGGGGAACAATATACATATTATTGCTGTTCTGACCTGCAATTTCCTGCAGTTTATTTTATAGCAAACACAGAATATTAATCAGCTCTGGCATACCCACTTCTCCAACCCCAGCACTCTCCTGCCCTACAGGTGGAAGCCCTTCTTCTACCATCTGCTTTACTTCTTTTTCCACATCATCTAATATCGATGAGAATCTGAATCGTGCTGACTTTTCTAGGACATGGAGACTTTGAAAGATGATTTGGAAGAAATAAAGCCAGCAAAAGATAAGGATGGCCATCATTAAGATCTGCCCCCCCCCTCAAGGGTGCAGACTGGATGGTATTGGTTGGCATGTTGGCAGCGGAATAATAAAGGCGTCCATCTTATAACACGTGCAGCCACCATTTTAGGAGAAAGTGATTCATTACCATGAAGAGCAAGGAGATTTGCATTAATTACAAATCAAAGTTTTCCTAAACGTCAGACCGACTTCCACTTTGAAAGCTTTGCTTTGCGCAAAGCTAGTTGTGATGTTTATTGCAGTCTGTCAGAAGTTTTGCTAACATGTTGCAATATTTTATAAAGTTTGTATTTTATGAGAAATTAAAGTCCATAACAAACGTTCTAATTTGAATACATTTTAACAACTTTTTTTTTTAGAATTGATTCACTCATCTCTAATCTGTATATATAACTTACCATATATCAGTGCTTTGCACAAATATTCCACCAATATCTCTGGATATAAATGATAATAAGGGCTCCTGTACAAGGCTGCATAATTGCCCTAATTTGTATGGAGACACAAACGAGCCTCTCCTGTACTTTTGTATGTCTCCAATATCATATGGAGGCACAGAGAGAGTTTTTTTCCCAAAGAAGTTTGGACTTGCCTCATTGGCTGCTAAATGTGTGGAGATATTTTATGCTAAAAGCATTACTTGTTAAAGAAAATATCTCTAAATATGCAACTGCATACAGCGCCTGAATAGTATCACATGGAGGGCAAATAACTCTGTATTAAGTAGCATTATGACCTCTGGCATTACTATACATGTTATGTGCAAATAGCTCTGCTTTGTACATAAGCCCTAACTAGTAGTGATGGACGAACATTGTCTGAGACGGTTCGCAATCAAATGTTCGCGAACCGCACGTTTGCGGCAGGCCCCATTGACTTCAATGGCAGGCGAACCTGAAAAACCTTCAGGTCATATTTGCAGCCACCAAATACTTACTAGAAGTGCACAAATAGTCCCACAACATGGACAGTGACATATCAGAGGGGGATTATTGGCAAAAATTCCCACAAAAAATATGTATTTTAATCAGGGGCCATTTTTATGCGTCTTGAAGGGGAACTCTCAAATATGTGCCCTGCTGGAGGCTAGAAAAGTTTTATTTTAGGCCACGGGAGTACAGGCCCCAAAAATTAGGCATTCACCTGACAGAAAATAACTTGCAATTATGTGGCTGGAGGTACATTAGGCGGTCACTGGCTAAAAAGGTTACTGTAGGCCAGTACAGGCCCCAAAAATTAGGCATTCATCTGACAGAAAAGAACTTGTGATTATGTGGCTGGAGGTACTGGATAAAATTTTGACTGTAGGCCACTGGAGTAGAGACAGGCTGCCTTACCGCAGTGTTCTGCTCCAGACTCAATGTGCCTGATATGGAAACTAAGAGCAGACCGATGCAATCATTTATTGTTGGCTTTACAAACATAAAACACCTTTGAAAAATAAATTGTCAAAGGAAAATATTGCATTTAGACAAAGAACCTGCTGCAAACACAATTCTGCTGCAAACAAAGAACCTGCTGCTTTTGGTTCCTGCTGAGTTAGGCTGAGCTATGTGTAGGCCTTATACTCGACCGTTACCATTTAACTGCTGCTGTCTGTCTTAATCCTGCTGAGTTATGTGTTGGCCCTATACTACAGCGTTACCATTTACCTGCTGCTAGTGTCTGTCCTGGTCCTGCTGAGTTAGGCCCAGCTATGTGTAGGCCTTATATTATAGCATTACCATTTACCTTCTGCTGTCTGTACTGATCCTGCTGAGTTAAGTGTAGGCCATATACTCGACCGTTACCATGTACCTGCTGCTGCTGTCAGTCCTGATCTTAATTAGTTATGTGTAGGCCTTATAATCCACCATTACCATGTACCTGATGCTGCTGTCTGTCCTGATCCTGATGAGTTTGCCCTGGACTAAAGGGGCCATACTGCAACCTTATCTGTTAATATTACACAAAAACATAACAATTTGAAAAAACTAAAGCACACGTTAGAACTGAACAAAATATTTATTTACAATTTGGGAAACAAATATGCCTTTATGGCAATTTCTTAAGTTTGTCTTGCTGTTTCCAGTGCTGTTCCCTGAGTTCCTGCATTGATTTTAGGTGCTCCTGTTGCAGCCGCCTTATTTGTTTTTTCTATTGAATTTGTACTGTTAGGATTGATTAAAAAAAAAGAATGAAAATTACTTGCAATTCAGATAAGGAGGCAATTGTGCATTGTATGGAGTATTTGTTAAAGCACTCAATTCGTTACTTTATTAGAGTTATGATTATATAGTTGGTTAATTAGTGATAGTTCAGTAAAGTATATATATATGTTTTTTTTCCTGAATGGGGAGAAAATGGGGAACATGTACTAGGGTGTATTTTGTCCCGTTACTCCTTGTGAATGTGAAAAATTGAGGACTGCTAGTAATTTAACATTTTTACAAATGTGTGCTTTGAAATGCTTTCACTATTATTTCGGCCTTCTATGAGACACCTGTTTGCTGAGAAATACCCTTATGAACACTTAAAATGTTCATACGTAGGTGCTGTTTCTGAAAATGGGTCACTTGCTGAGGTTTTTAATTTATGGGGAGCTCAGGAATGTAATTAATGCAACATGGTATCTAATATAAATGTCTGCCAATTCAGGTCAGCCAAATCCATATTTTGATGTTTGACTCTAGAGCCCTGCTGTGCGCCCATACATCATTTTTTGATCACATATGGGGTGTTGACGTATTCGGGGGAAATGGGTAACAAAATACGGGGTGCATTTTGTCCTGTTACCCTTTGTTGTAAAGCCTCTTTTCCTTGAAAAAAAAAGTAAAACACTGAAAAAGTCATACGGTCGTGTGCAGGAGGCCTTAATCAGTATTTTGTGGAAGCAGGTATATCGCAGCCCTCAATCGTATTTTGTGGAAGCAGGTATATCAAACTCCTTAATCAGTATTTTGTAGAATCAGGTATATCGCAGGCCTCAATCAATATTTGGTGGAAACTGATCTATGTGATTGGGCACATCTATCCGGAGCATCAGTTGTGATGCCGGATGTCAAATGGCAACTCCGGACAGAAAAACGCTGCATGCTCTGTTTTTCTGTCTGTCCCTATCAGTGTATAGACACCGGATCTGTGCACTGCAGTCCTGTGCACATATATCAGTTGTGTCCGGCTTCAGCATAAAACAACTGGCCAGGCACAACTGATACATGTGAAGGAGGACCTGACAAATTAACTAAAGCTGTGTAACATCTCTGTAAGACAGTCTAAGGAAGCGCTAAATTTATTACAACAGCTTATGTTGTATGATAAATCTGGTGCATTGTCTGGCACTTGTTTCTTATACAACCTTAAGCCATGCCCCTTTCAGCTATGTAGAATAATATATGCCGCATACTGTATGCGATGTCTTCTTAAAAGAACATTACATTTAAAAGTAAAGAAAAAACAATAGGTTTGAGAATAGGAGAGGTGAGTAGACTGTTTCCCTCTGGCTAAGAGGCAGTGAAAGATTTTCTTAAAGCTCTGACATGACTTCAGTTCACATCAAGCAGGTCTGAAGGGCCCTTTACATGGGCAGAGAGATTATTGCTAACCATTGTTGCTAGTAACACTGGATAGTGATAAACTGGTGGTGTAAGTGCACCACAGATTACCAGATGAAAAGCAAAACACTCATTCATCAAGTAATTGTATATTTTGTGCAGCACAAATGATCATCATTTCCCAGTAGCAGATCGTGCTGTGTATGGGGAAGAGCGTTAGCATTAGCGATCAGTGGCATACCTCTCATAGATGCAGACCACACAGCTGCTATGGGGCCCGTGGGGAAGAGGACCCCACAGTGAAGGCTAGGCCACACCCGCTAATTACCTTTAATACTGGCTCCTGTCCATCTTCAGCTTAAAATTCCTATCATCAGTGGAGAAAGCAAAAGGACCTTTGCTGATGTCATCACAGGTCTTGTACATCTAGCAAGGGAACTGCACAGAGAACAGTATAGTTCCCAGGTTAGAACAGTGCATATACCAGGACATCACAGGTCCTGCACGATCTAGCAAAGGAACTTCACTAAGAATGGTGTAGTTCTCAGGTTTGAAAGGTGCATCTGCCAGGACCTTTAATTACATCATCACAGGTCCTTCAACCCCTAACAGCAAGGAGTAGACATGCGCGATGTGCTCTGCATTGATCCATAGAGACTGGAATGGAGTGGTAAGAGGAGGTCCTCCACTGTTCTCTTCATTTTCCCCCCACCCATGCCCTGTTTTTACTCATTGCTCACTCATGTATAATACTGCAGACAGTTACAATCACCACTACCTCATGTACCGCATACACAGAGACCTTAATGTATAACTGATCACATATTTCTGTACCAGCTGCATCTATTATAACTTGTATTACTCATATCAGTACACTGCTCTCTCTCTCTCTCTCTCTCTCTCTCTCTCGTTATATATATATTAGATGTGGGACAAATCCAATTTTTTTCGAATCCGAATTTTAAAAGGTTCTTGAATTTTTCGAATCTCGAATCCTACGAATCCTGTACATAAGAATTGTGTGAACGGTTTAACAAACAAAGTGATCCAAACTCAATATTCTTTTAATATGAAAAAAAATAAGAGTCCTTACTTTTTTAACAAAGTATTTGTTAACACAGAAAGAAAGTAACCTCAAGGACAACTAAAATGAGAGGTATATGGAGGCTGCCATTACTTGAGCAATAACAGTTGCCTGGCTGTCCAGCTGATCCTCTACCTCGAAAACATTAGCCATAGGCCCCGAACAAGCATGCAGCAAATCAGGTGTTTATCAGACATTTTTGTCAAATCAGATAATTTTACCTGCATGCTTGTTTCTGGTGTGATTCATACACTACTGGTGCCAAATAGACAAGCAGGGCTGCCAGGCAACTGGTATTGTTTAAAAAATGAAAAACATGGCAGCATCCATATACCTCTCACTTCAAATGTCCTTTAAAGCACCTGAAGTTAGGGGGATTTGTAGGCTGACATGTTTTCTTAACAATACCAGTTGCCTGGCTGTCCAGATGATCCTCTGCCTGTGATGCTTCTGTGAGCAACTATACCAGGCTACCTAATAGTGTGGGCTACTATACCTGGCTAGTTATCCTGGGGCAACTATACCTGGCTACCTACAAATGGGGGCATATATGCCTACAGGCTACTATACTAGGATACCTTTACCAAAATTCAAGTGATATAGCTTACTACTGCACTTTAATTGCAAATGCACCTTTTCTGTGAAGGTCTGTTCAACTACCTGGGTATATCTTATGTGATTTGACTGGGAGGTTTATATTGCTGTGTTACTTACTAGAGGGGGTTCTATACTGAGGGGCAGAATCTAGTCTACTAAGGGGGCATTATATTGAGGTGGCAGGCATGAGAAGAAGGGAGCAGTAACAGGGAGCAATACAAAATGTAGGGTTAAAGACTTATTTATTTTTCTTCATGTCACTTTCAGAGTGTTCAAATAGCACCCCATAAGATGGCATCATCTCAACCAGCATCAAACATCTGGAACTATTTCAAAATTTCACTGAAATGCAAATTGCACCCTGTGCCTGGCAAAGACGCCCATACCACCTCAGCTATTTAGACATAGGCCCTGAGGAAGCAGGCAGTTGGATTTTCTAACTACTTTAGACTGAAGTTTTACAGGAATTTTAAATATCATGTTTGCACCTACTGGTATGTGATTAAGAGATGCAGGAAAGATCAACAGGACAAAAGGCAACCTGTATATAAACATGGCACACTCCATATCCCAGCCTCAAGCTAAAACAATGCACCCTGCTCCATATCACAATTTACTAAGTTGTTTGCTCAAGGAAGATTTTTGTTCAGGAAAACCAGCATATGAACTCGTTCTGGGTTCCGTCTACTTCGTTTCCTATCAACTATGATGCCTGATGTGCTGAATAGTCTTTCTGAAATGACAGTGGAAGGTGGTGTAATTAAGAACTTTTTAGAGAGTGTTCTCAAATTCTGATATTTTTGGTTTTTCCTTCCCATACTTGAAAATATCAGAGGATGGTTCAATCAGTGGTTCTGCTAAGTAGGCATTTATTTCTTCCTCCACATGCTATGACCTCCTTGTTCAGTTTGTGATGTTTGACTGTTATCTCCTCCTAGTCCCTGTGCTGATGAATGTCGATCAGTGTCCTCGCCTTGCATACTTAGATCTGAATCTGTAATCTCAATGGCCAGTGTGGATTTAGCTTCCTCAAGGTTTTCTCTATTGATAAACACAGTTCCCTTGAATCGGGGATCCAGTAAAGTACCAAGAGCATAGAATTTTTCAGAATCAACAGAGTGATAGCGCCTTTTTATCGATGCAAGCAAATAATTTCTGAATCCCTGTATGGAAGCTATAGTGGATTTGAAATTCTTCAAAGCATGAATTGTACTGTTGACTGAAGGAATTATTTTAGAGATTGTCACTTGGCTTGAACTGGCCACAAAAGTAGCTCTATCAAACACATCAAGGATTCATATCACTTCTTATATAATTGTCCACTGCCAAACACTAAGATCTACCTGAAAATTTAGGTCAGAAGCAGATAGTAAAACTTTTATTCTGGGAGACGAGCTAGCATGTGAAGCTGAGAGTTCCATCTAGTTGGTTCGTCTTGTATGAGACAATGAGGTTTCAGATTTAACTTGTCTTGAGCTTGACTTGAGCTATTTAACTTGAGCTTGTCCTAATTTCACTCTTGTTCAATAAACCATCCTTCAGAACTAATTGAAAGGTATGAGCCAGGCAAGGCAAGCGGTGAAACGGACTGCGCTGTAAAGCTGCTACCACATTAGGACCATTATCGCTCATGACACACAGTTTTTTGTGACAGATTCTATTCTGTCATAGTGTTGGTAATGAAAGCTTCTATGGCATATGCTGTATGTCCAACCTCAGGAAAGGGAATATATTCCAAGCACAGGGGATGATGCAGAAAGTTGTCATCTATGAAGTGAACTGTAAAACTGAGATAATCATCATAAGATATAGATGTCCACATGTGTGTTGTTACTCAAATGAAATTGGTTTTAACTAGAAGGTCCTGAACTTTTGTCTTTACCTCTTCATACATTTCTGGAATTACCTTTTCTGCAATGTGTTTCCTGCTTGGCATATCTTGGCTCTAGGTGGTTTATCACCTTTCTGAAACCTTTATCCTCTACTATGGATAGTGGTTGGTTGTCCTGGCAGATCATTTCAGCGACTAATCGTGTAACTGTTTTAGCTCTTTTGTCTCCTGGTTTGAAAATTAGAATTTTTGTCTAGTAAGGCTGGCATAGTCCATTGCTGAGAAGGTGGTGTTACTGCTTTGCGTTTCCGTGGGGGTGGTTTGAACAGACTTGCTGTAAACGATGACTCTGATGATCCTGGACTAGGAGCTGGACTAGACGTTGATACCGGACTGTGAACAAAAGCTAATTCTTCATCTAGGTCTTCGGATGTTAAATCCTCACTGATAGACCGAGGGTCTGAGGGGGAAGCTGGACGCAATAGTGGTGATGGTGTGCCTTTCAGTTCCTTGGAGAAATGTTTTGTTTTCAAATGTTTCCACATAGCTAGCTGAGGTGGTATGGGAGTCTTTTCCTCTGGATATTTTAGCTGGGCACAGGTTGCAATTGGCAAAATTTTCATTTGGTGATATTTTGAAATAGTTACAGATGTTTGATGTTGGTTGAGATGATGCCATCATATGGGGTGCCATTGGCACACTCTGCCTGAAAGTGACAAAAATAAATAAATAAATACATAAATAAGTCTTTAACCCTACATTTTGCATTGCTCCCTGTCACTGCTTCCTTTTTTTCATGCCTGCCACTTCAATATAATGCCCCCTTAGTTGACTAGATACTGCCCCTCAGTATAGAACCCCCTCTAGTAAGTAACACAGCAATATAAACCTCCCAGTCAAAACACATAAGATATACCCAGGTAGTTGAACAGGACCTGCAGAAAAGAGGTGCATTTACAATTAAAGTGCAGTAGTAAGCTATATCAATTGAATTTTATTTTGTTATTGGTAGCCTAGTATAGTTGCCCCCGTATAGGTAGCCTGGTAGGTATAGATGCACCCATTTGCAGGTAGCCAGGTATAGTTGCACCCAGGATAAGTAGCCACTAGCCAGGTATAGTAGCCCACACTATTAGGTAGCCTGGTATAGTTGCTCACAGTATTAGGTAGCCATGGTTAGTTGCCCACAGTATTAAGTAGCCATGTATATTTGCCCACAGTATTACAGATGTAGCAGGGTTAGCACTCCAGCTCTTAACTCAAATTTCTTAACAGGTATCGGTGTTGTTAAAAGTACCTACCTGCACAACAAACAAGAAGGACCAGCTGTGTTGCTCCAGGCAAGGTTGATGTCCTGCTTGGCGGCTCCAAACAAGGTTGGGTCGGATCTCCACTGTAGGCAACAGCGGTACTTGAGCAGGACCTGCACAGAAGATGTCAATATGCAATTGAGAATACTGCAGTTAGCAACAGCAAGCTTAGCTATATCACTTGAATTTTGTTATAGGTAGCCTGGTATAGTAGCCCACAGTATATGTAGCCTGGTATAGATGCCCCCATTTGTAGGTAGCCAGGTATAGTTGCCCACAGTATTAGGTAGCCATGTATATTTGCCCACAGTATTACAGATGTAGCAGGGTTAGCACTCCAGCTCTTAACTCAAATTTCTTAACAGGTATTGGTGTTGTTAAAAGTACCTACCTGCACAACAAACTAGAAGGACCAGTTGTGTTGCTCCAGGCAAGGTTGATGTCCTGCTTGGCAGCTCCAAACAAGGTCGGGTCGGATCTCCACTGTAAGCAACAGCGGTACTTGAGCAGGACCTGCACAGAAGATGTCAAAATGCAATTGAGAATACTGCAGTTAGCAACAACAAGCTTAGCTATATCACTTGAATTTTGGTATAGGTAGCCTGGTATAGTAGCCCACAGTATATGTAGCCTGGTATAGATGCCCCCATTTGTAGGTAGCCAGGTATAGTTGCCCCCAGGATAAGTAGCCAGGTATAGTTGCCCGCAGTATTAGATAGCCAGGTATAGATGCCCTAGTATAGAAGAGACAATAGCCAGCTATAGTGCCTTAGTATAGGTTAGCCAGGTATAGTGCCCCAGTATAGGTTAGCCAGGTATAGTACTCCAGTATAGGTTAGACAGGTATAGTACCCCAGTATAGATTAGCCATGTATGGTGCCCCAGTATAGGTTAGCCAGGTATAGCGCCCCAGTATAGGTTAGCCAAGGCCAGTGGCGTACACACATTCCATGGGGCCCCAATACAAAACTGATCCATGGGGCCCCTTCCGCGTCGCAGCCACCCCCCCACTTTAACTGCGACCCCTGTATGTACGCGCCTACTCCCATGTGCCATACAATGCCCCCATGTTCCATACAGTTCCCCCATGTGCCATACAGTGCCCTCATGTGCCATACAGTGCTCCCATGTGCCATACAGTGCCCCATGTGCCATACAGTGCCCCCATGTGCCATTCCTTGCCCCATGTGCCATTCCTTTTCTCCATGTGCCATACAGTGCCCCCATGTGCCATACAGTGCCCTCATGTGCCATACAGTGCCACCATGTGCCATACAGTGCCCCCATGTGCCATAGAGTGCCCCCATGTGCCATTCCTTGCCCCCATGTGCCATTCCTTGCCCCCATGTGCCATACAGTGCCCTCATGTGCCGTACAGTGCCCCCATGTGCCGTACAGTGTCCCTATGTGCCATACAGTGCCCAATGTGCCATTTCTTGCCGGTGAAGACGCTAAACCTGCAAGCAGACTCCGGGCCACACTCACCCAATGTAAAGTGCTCCCGCTCCAGGCTGTACTTATTACCTCCGTGTGTGTGGCTGAGGCAGGCTCCAGCAGTGCAGTCCGAGGAAGTCCGGGGTTTGCACATGTCTCTTCTCTCCGGCAGGCGAGCGGCAGACTGCTCTCTGGAGGCGAGGGGACGTGACATCGCTACGTCGCAGGGTAGGCGGGATTCGAATTATGGAAATTACGTTGGGATTCGAGTCCAAGAATCCAGCAAGAATCTAGGAATTCATGGATTTGACGAATCCCCCGTCCCACCTCTAAAATATATATATTATATACAACAGTGTATTGATATGTGAGTGCAGATATATATTATATATACAGCCAGGTCCATAAATATTGGGACATCGACACAATTCTAACATTTTTGGCTCTATACACCACCACAATGGATTTGAAATGAAAGGAACAAGATGTGCTTTAACTGCAGACTGTCAGCTTTAATTTGAGGGTATTTACATCCAAATCAGGTGAACGGTGTAGGAATTACAACAATTTGCATATGTGCCTCCCACTTGTTAAGGGACCGAAAGTAATGGGACAGAATAATAATCAAAACTCAAACTTTCGCTTTTTAATACTTGGTTGCAAATCCTTTGCAGTCAATTACAGCCTGAAGTCTGGAACGCATAGACATCACCAGACGCTGGGTTTCATCCCTGGTGATGCTCTGCCAGGCCTCTACTGCAACTGTCTTCAGTTCCTGCTTGTTCTTGGGGCATTTTCCCTTCAGTTTTGTCTTCAGCAAGTGAAATGCATGCTCAATCGGATTCAGGTCAGGTGATTGACTTGACCATTGCATAACATTCCACTTCTTTCCCTTAAAAAACTGTTTCGTTGCTTTTGCAGTATGCTTTGGGTCATTGTCCATCTGCACTGTGAAGCGCCACCCAATGATGTCTGAAGCATTTGGTTGAATATGAGCATATTGCCCGAAACATTTCAGAATTCATCCTGCTGCTTTTGTCAGCAGTCACATCATCAATAAATTCAAGAGAACCAGTTGAGTAGAGTTGAGCGGACACCTGGATGTTCGGGTTCGAGAAGTTCGGCCGAACTTCCCGAAAATGTTCGGGTTCGGGATCCGAACCCGATCCGAACTTCGTCCCGAACCCCATTGAAGTCAATGGGGACCCGAACTTTTCGGCACTAAAAAGGCTGTAAAACAGCCCAGGAAAGGGCTAGAGGGCTGCAAAAGGCAGCAACATGTAGGTAAATCCCCTGCAAACAAATGTGGATAGGGAAATGAATTAAAATAAAAATTAAATAAATAAAAATTAACCAAAATCAATTGGAGAGAGGTCCCATAGCAGAGAATCTGGCTTCACATCACCCACCACTGGAACAGTCCATTCTCAGATATTCTCAGATATTAGGCCCCGGCACCCAGGCAGAGGAGAGAGGTCCCGTAACAGAGAATCTGGCTTCATGTCAGCAGAGAATCAGTCTTCATGTCATAGCAGAGAATCAGGCTTCATGTCAGCCACCAATGCAACAGTCCATTGTCAGATATTTAGGCCCAGCACCCAGGCAGAGGAGAGAGGTCCCGTAACAGAGAATCTGGCTTCATGTCAGCAGAGAATCAGTCTTCATGTCATAGCAGAGAATCAGGCTTCACGTCACCCACCACTGCAACAGTCCATTTTCATAAATTTAGGCCCAGCACCCAGGCAGAGGAGAGAGGTCCCGTAACAGACAATCTGGCTTCATGTCAGCAGAGAATCAGTCTTCATATCATAGCAGAGAATCAGGCTTCACGTCAGTCACCAATGCAACAGTCCATTGTCAGATATTTAGGCCCAGCACCCAGGCAGAGGAGAGAGGTCCCGTAACAGACAATCTGGCTTCATGTCAGCAGAGAATCAGTCTTCATGTCATAGCAGAGAATCAGGCTTCACGTCACCCACCACTGCAACAGTCCATTTTCATAAATTTAGGCCCAGTACCCAGGCAGAGGAGAGAGGTCCCGTAACAGACAATCTGGCTTCATGTCAGCAGAGAATCAGTCTTCATATCATAGCAGAGAATCAGGCTTCACGTCACCCACCACTGCAACAGTCCATTTTCATAAATTTAGGCCCAGCACCCAGGCAGAGGAGAGAGGTACCGTAACAGACAATCTGGCTTCATGTCAGCAGAGAATCAGTCTTCATATCATAGCAGAGAATCAGGCTTCACGTCAGCCACCACTGCAACAGTCCATTGTCAGATATTTAGGCGCAGCACCCAGGCAGAGGAGAGAGGTCCCGTAACAGACAATCTGGCTTCATGTCAGCAGAGAATCAGTCTTCATGTCATAGCAGAGAATCAGGCTTCAGGTCACCCACCACTGCAACAGTCCATTTTCATAAATTTAGGCCCAGCACCCAGGCAGAGGAGAGAGGTCCAGTAACAGACAATCTGGCTTCATGTCAGCAGAGAATCAGTCTTCATATTATAGCAGAGAATCAGGCTTCACGTCAGCCACCACTGCAACAGTCCATTGTCAGATATTTAGGCCCAGCACCCAGGCAGAGGAGAGAGGTCCCGTAACAGAGGATCTGGCTTCATGTCAGCAGAGAATTAGTCTGCATGTCATAGCAGAGAATCAGGCTTTACGTCACCCAACATTGGAACAGTCCATTGGCATATATTTAGGCCCTGGCACCCAGACAGGGGAGAGGTTCATTCAACTTTGGGTAGCCTCGCAATATAATGGTAAAATGAAAATAAAAATAAGATTGAATGAGGAAGTGCCCTGGAGTACAATAATATATGGTTAAGGGGAGGTAGTTAATGTCTAATCTGGACAAGGGACGGACAGGTCCTGTGGGATCCATGCCTGGTTCATTTTTATGAACGTCAGCTTGTCCACATTGGCTGTAGACAGGCGGCTGCGTTTGTCTGTAATGACGCCCCCTGCCGTGCTGAATACATGTTCAGACAAAACGCTGGCCGCCGGGCAGGCCAGCACCTCCAAGGCATAAAAGGCTAGCTCTGGCCACGTGGACAATTTAGAGACCCAGAAGTTGAATGGGGCCGAACCATCAGTCAGTACGTGGAGGGGTGTGCACACGTACTGTTCCACCATGTTAGTGAAATGTTGCCTCCTGCTAACACGTTGCGTATCAGGTGGTGGTGCAGTTAGCTGTGGCTTGTTGACAAAAGTTTTCCACATCTCTGCCATGCTAACCCTGCCCTCAGAGGAGCTGGCCGTGACACAGCTGCCTTGGTGACCTCTTGCTCCTCCTCTGCCTTGGCCTTGGGCTTCCACTTGTTCCCCTGTGACATTTGGGAATGCTCTCAGTAGCGCGTCTACCAACGTGCGCTTGTACTCGCGCATCTTCCTATCACGCTCCAGTGCAGGAAGTAAGGTGGGCACATTGTCTTTGTAGCGTGGATCCAGCAGGGTAGCAACCCAGTAGTCCGCACAGGTTAAAATGTGGGCAACTCTGCTGTCGTTGCGCAGGCACTGCAGCATGTAGTCGCTCATGTGTGCCAGGCTGCCCAGGGGTAAGGACAAGCTGTCCTCTGTGGGAGGCGTATTGTCATCGTCCTGCCTTTCCCCCCAGCCACGCACCAGTGATGGGCCCGAGCTGCGTTGGGTGCCACCCCGCTGTGACCATGCTTCATCCTCATCCTCCTCCACCTCCTCGTCCTCCTCGTCCTCCAGTAGTGGGCCCTGGCTGGCCACATTTGTACCTGGCCTCTGCTGTTGCAAAAAACCTCCCTCTGAGTCACTTCGAAGAGACTGGCCTGAAAGTGCTAAAAATGGCCCCTCTTCCTCCTCCTCCTCCTCCTGGGCCACCTCCTCTTCCATCATCGCCCTAAGTGTTTTCTCAAGGAGACATAGAAGTGGTATTGTAACGCTGATAACGGCGTCATCGCCACTGGCCATGTTGGTGGAGTACTCGAAACAGCGCAACAGGGCACACAGGTCTCGCATGGAGGCCCAGTCATTGGTGGTGAAGTGGTGCTGTTGCTCAGTGCGACTGACCCGTGCGTGCTGCAGCTGAAACTCCACTATGGCCTGCTGCTGCTCGCACAGTCTGTCCAGCATGTGCAAGGTGGAGTTCTACCTGGTGGGCACGTCGCATATGAGGCGGTGAGCGGGAAGGCCGAAGTTACGCTGTAGCGCAGACAGGCGAGCAGCGGCAGGATGTGAACGCCGGAAGCGCGAACAGACGGCCCGCACTTTATGCAGCAGCTCTGACATGTCGGGGTAGTTGTGAATGAACTTCTGCACCACCAAATTCAGCACATGCGCCAGGCAAGGGATGTGCGTCAAACCGGCTAGTCCCAGAGCTGCAACGAGATTTCGCCCATTATCGCACACCACCAGGCCGGGCTTGAGGCTCACCGGCAGCAACCACTCGTCGGTCTGTTGTTCTATACCCCGCCACAACTCCAGTGCGGTGTGGGGCCTGTCCCCCAAACATATGAGTTTCAGAATGGCCTGCTGACGTTTACCCCGGGCTGTGCTGAAGTTGGTGGTGAAGGTGTGTGGCTGACTGGATGAGCAGGTAGAAGAAGAGGACAGCAAGCGACATGAGCTGTTTGAAGCTGTCTGTGTCCACCAGCCTAAATGACAGCATTTCATAGGCCAGTAGTTTAGAAATGCTGGCATTCAGGGCCAGGGATCGAGGGTGGCTAGGTGGGAATTTACGCTTTCTCTCAAATGTTTGTGAGATGGAGAGCTGAACGCTGCCGTGTGACATGGTTGAGACGCTTGGTGACGGAGGTGGTGGTTGTGTTGGTGATACATCCCCTGTTTGCTGGGCGGCAGGAGCCAACGTTCCTCCAGAGGCGGAGGAAGAGGCCGAGGCGGCAGCAGCAGAAGAGGCCGAGGCGGCAGCAGCAGAAGAGGTAGCAGGGGGAGCCTGAGCGACTTCCTTGTTTTTAAGGTGTTTACTCCACTGCAGTTCATGCTTTGCATGCAGGTGCCTGCTCATGCAGGTTGTGCTAAGGTTCAGAACGTTAATGCCTCGCTTCAGGCTCTGATGGCACAGCGTGCAAACCACTCGGGTCTTGTCGTCAGCACATTGTTTGAAGAAGTGCCATGCCAGGGAACTCCTTGAAGCTGCCTTTGGGGTGCTCGGTCCAAGATGGCGGCGGTCAGTAGCAGGCGGAGTCTCTTGGCGGCGGGTGTTCCGCTTTTGCCCACTGCTCCCTCTTTTGCAACGCTGTTGGCTCGGTCTCACCACTGCCTCTTCCTCCGAACTGTGAAAGTCAGTGGCACGACCTTCATTCCATGTGGGGTCTAGGACCTCATCGTCCCCTGCATCGTCTTCCACCCAGTCTTGATCCCTGACCTCCTGTTCAGTCTGCACACTGCAGCAGTTGGCACCTGTGTTTTGTCATCATCAGAGACATGCTGAGGTGGTATTCCCATGTCCTCATCATCAGGAAACATAAGTGGTTGTGCGTCAGTGCAGTCTATGTCTTCCACCGCTGGGGAAGGGCTAGGTGGATTCCCTTGGGAAACCCTGCCAGCAGAGTCTTCAAACAGCATAAGAGACTGCTGCATAACTTGAGGCTCAGACAGTTTCCCTGATATGCATGGGGGTGATGTGACAGACTAATGGGGTTGGTTTTAAGGCGCCATCTGTGCGCTTTCTGCAGAAGACTGGGTGGGAGATAATGTGAACGTGCTGGATCCACTGTCGGCCACCCAATTGACTAATGCCTGTACCTGCTCAGGCCTTACCATCCTTAGAACGGCATTGGGCCCCACCATATATCGCTGTAAATTCTGGCGGCTACTGGGACCTGAGGTAGTTGGTACACTAGGACGTGTGGATGTGGAAGAACGGCCACGTCCTCTCCCAGCACCAGAGGGTCCACTAACACCACCACGACCATGTCCACGTCCGCGTCCCTTACTAGATGTTTTCCTCATTGTTATCGTTCACCACAACAACAAAAATATTATTTGGCCCAATGTATTGTATTCAAATTCAGCTGAATATAAATTTGAGGCCTAGTATTTAGGCGCTGTGTGACAGATATAGATTTACTGACAGAATTAGACTTGGAAATGCACAGTAGCGTGTGTGTGAAGTTATTCTGAATGACCCTATGTGCACCTTGAATATTATATACCCTTTTAGGGATGTATTTAAAGTAGGCCTGATACAGCAGAAACCACTAAATTAGGAAATTGCTAAATTGGGAATTGTATTTCAACCCAGAACAAAAAATGTGCTTTGACGGACACTAAATAACTTGCCCAGCCAGAACAGTACAGCAGTAACGACAGATTTAGCGGGATATAAATTTGAGGCCTAGTATTTAGGCGCTGGGTGACAGGTATAGATTTACTGACGGAATTAGACTTGGAAATGCACAGTAGCGTGTGTGTGAAGTTATTCTGAATGACCCTATGTGCACCTTGAATATTATATACCCTTTTAGGGATAGATTTCAAATAGCTCTGATACAGCAGAAACCACTAAATTAGGAAATTGCTAAATTTGGAATTGTATTTCAACCCAGAACAAAAAATGTGCTTTGACGGACACTAAATAACTTGCCCAGCCAGAACAGTACAGCAGTAACGACAGATTTAGCGGGATATAAATTTGAGGCCTAGTATTTAGGCGCTGGGTGACAGGTATAGATTTACTGACAGAATTAGACTTGGAAATGCACAGTAGCGTGTGTGTGAAGTTATTCTGAATGACCCTATGTGCACCTTGAATATTATATACCCTTTTAGGGATAGATTTCAAATAGCTCTGATACAGCAGAAACCACTAAATTAGGAAATTGCTAAATTGGGAATTGTATTTTAAGCCAGAACAAAAAATGTGCTTTGACGGACACTAAATAACTTGCCCAGCCAGAACAGTACAGCAGTAACGACAGATTTAGCGGGATATAAATTTGAGGCCTAGTATTTAGGCGCTGGGTGACAGGTATAGATTTACTGACAGAATTAGACTGGGATATGGCCAAAAAATAACCACACTATTGCTGGTTAAATGCACTTGGTGTGACAGCTTGACCAACCACACTACTGAGGGTTAAATGCACTTGGTGACGGGCGCAGCTTGCCCCTGATGTAGTATATGGCCAAAAAATAAACAGACTATTGCTGGTTAAATGCACTTGGTGTGACAGCTTTACCCTGATGTAGGCTTTAGCCAAAAAACAACCACACCATTAAGGGGTTAAATGCACTTGGTGACAGGCGCAGCTTGCCCCTGATGTAGTATATGGCCAAAAAATAAACAGACTATTGCTGGTTAAATGCACTTGGTGTGACAGCTTCACCCTGATGTAGGCTTTAGCCAAAAAACAACCACACCATTGAGGGTTAAATGCACTTGGTGACAGGCGCAGCTTGCCCCTGATGTAGTATATGGCCAAAAAATAAACAGACTATTGCTGGTTAAATGCACTTAGTGTGACAGCTTCACCTTGATGTAGGCTTTAGCCAAAAAACAACCACACCATTGAGGGTTAAATGCACTTGGTGACAGGCGCAGCTTGCCCCTGATGTAGTATATGGCCAAAAAATAAACAGACTATTGCTGGTTAAATGCACTTGGTGTGACAGCTTCACCCTGATGTAGGCTTTAGCCAAAAAACAACCACACCATTGAGGGTTAAATGCACTTGGTCGCAGCTTGTGCTGGCGCACCACAAGACACAAAATGGCCGCCGATCACCCCAGAAAAAAGTGACTGACAAACGGTCTGGGCAGCCTAAAAACAGTGAGCAATTGAGTATCAGCAGCTCAATGACCCACAGCTGCAGATCGATCAATAATCAAGTCCGCAACCTCTCCCTACGCTAATCAGAGCAGAGTGACGGGCGGCGCTATGTGACTCCAGCTTAAATAGAGGCTGGGTCACATGGTGCTCTGGCCAATCACAGCCATGCCAATAGTAGGCTGTGATGGCCTCTTGGGGCAAGTAGTATGACACTTGTTGATTGGCTGCTTTACAGCCTTTCAAAAAGCGCCAAGAAAGCGTCACAAAAGCGCCAAGAAAGCGACGAACACCGAACCCGGACTTTTACGAAAATGTCCGGGTTCGGGTCCGTGTCACGGACACCCCAAAATTCGGTACGAACCCGAACTATACAGTTCGAGTTCGCTCATCCCTAATCATGAGCAGTTCCTTTCCTTCTCCATACTCTTCTCTTCCCATCACTATCGTACAAGTTGATCTTGGTCTCATCTGTCCATAGGATGTTGTTCCAGAACTGTGATGGCTTTTTTAGATCTTGTTTGGCAAACTCTAATCTGGCCTTCCTGTTTTTGAGGCTCACCAATGGTTTACATCTTGTAGTGAACCCTCTGTATTCACTCTGGTGAAGTTTTCTCTTGATTGTTGACTTTGACACAGATACACTTAGAGTGTTCTTGATCTGGCCAACTGTTGTAAAGGGTGTTTTCTTCACCAGGGAAACAATTCTTCGGTCATCCACCACAGTTGTTTTCCATGGTCTTTTGGTGTTGCCGAGCTCACTGGTGCGTTCCTTCTTTTTAAGAATGTTCCAAACAGTTGTTTAGACCACGCCTAATGTTTTTGCGATCTTTCTGATGGGTTTGTTTTGTTTTTTTCAGCCTAATGATGGCTTGCTTAACTGATAGTGACAGCTCTTTGGATCTCATCTTGAGAGTTGACTGCAACAGATTCCAAATGCAAATAGCGCACTGGAAATGAACTCTGGACCTTTTATCTGCTCATTGTAATTGCGATAATGAGGGAATAACACACACCTGCCATGGAACAGTTAAGAAGCCAATTGTCCCATTACTTTTGGTCCCTTAACAAGTGGGAGGCACATATGCAAACTGTTTTAATTCCTACACCGTTCGCCTAATTTGGATGTAAATACCCTCAAATTAAAGCTGACAGTCTGCAGTTAAAGCACATCTTGTTCGTTTCATTTTCAATTCCATTGTGGTGGTGTATAGAGCCAAAAATGTTAGAATTGTGTCAATGTCCCAATATTTATGGACCTGACTGTAGCAGTGTACTGATATGTGAAGTATGAGCAATAATTTATACCTTTAAATACATTGCTTTATATACTATAAACCTGTACACACCGCATCTGTAATACCTCATACCTAACATATCTGATTCTGTACACTGCTGTATATACAATATATCTTTAACCACTGGATTTATTATATGTATTTATTATATATGCAGTATGTAAATATGTATATATATATATATATATATATATATATATATATATTATACAGCAGTGTACTGATATTTGAGATATGAGGTACAATAAATGTAGTGTGTACAGATATATATTATATATAGCAGTGTACTGATATGTGAGGTATGAGCTGTAATTTATACCTGTCAATACACTGCTGTATATACTGTATACCTGTACACACTGCATATTTTATACATCATACCTAATATAACTGTACACTGCTGTATATACTAAATATCTATACCCACTGCATTTATTATATGTTTTTCTTATATATGCAGTATGTATATATATATATATATATATATATATATATATATATATATATATATATTTGTGGTCATGGCTACAGATACTGAACTTGACATGATGGTGACAAAATAGTTAAACTATCCACATCCTGCTGACTTAACTGAATGGCTTGGATTGTGCCCATAGCCATGTATATGGGCAGACCTATAAGGGGCAAAAGAAGCCAAGCAGGGTAGCTTAGGATTTTATTAAATACAAGCCATTAAATAAGTGGTCTTATCTGTGTCGTTCTTTGGATGGAGAAGGGATTTTTTTTTAAAGATGTTCCAGCCGGTCTTGTAGTTTCTGGCCGTGTTGGCAGATAGCGAGCGACCTTTGCACTAGGGATTTGGCTGTTCATATGAAGTGTCCTAATCCATGCGCAGAGTATTGAAGCCTGGAGGGGATAATCCCGTTTGTTCCGCTTCTGGCATGACCTGGAAAAAATTATGGAAATTAAAGTGTGATAATGCGTCAGCAGCTAAGTTCTCAATGTCTTGGATATGTCTGCATGACACTTGGAAGTTATAATGTAAGGAAAGCCAGACTAATTTCCAAATGAAGGGCATGACATAAAATGACTTTGACCTGCCCTTGGTAATGATGTCCACCACTGCCTGGTTGTCCGTGATGAATGTCACTGGAGAATTGGCCCATTGCATACTCCAGACTTGAGCAGCAGCTACAATTGGATAGATCTCTAATAACAGGGAGGATACTCGTTGAGTTAATAGATTTCTGGTGGCCAATGGCCTGCAAACCACTAGTTTTTATATATGGCTGCGAAACCTCTGGAGGCGTGTAGTGATTGAGTGTAGTGATAGTAGGAGTAAAAGAGGAATTTTGCTGCAGAAATGATGTCCAGACCATTAGATGAAGTTTAAACTTTTCTTTACTGATGATAACTTGAATCCAAACTGAATATAGCTTTGATCTTTGGTCCCAGCAGGTTTTGGCAATGGTTGGCAGGAATAAATCTTCTGCACTATAAATCAGGAGCTTGCAGGAAAAGACTTCTGCTTGTTAGCTCTATAAATGTGGCTGGAATTTGACTTCTCCACTTTTCTATATTTTCTGCTTTGTGGGGACTGACTAGCTTAGGAGGAATATGGCTTCTCCTAGGTCTATGGACTTTACTCACAGATATATTCTCAGGGAAGGCTTTCGTCCTGGAACTCTGGAGATTGTCTGCTTTCTTGTCATCCAGCTGAGGCTACAGGGCTCAGTCTGGGAATATGATCAATGTCTCAGCCGAGACAAGATCCTGTCTTTCTTCCCTATGCAGGGGGACTTCTAAACTCTATCGCACAGCCTTCCCCAACAGGGGTGGCTGGCACATTCAGCCTAACTTCCTTCTCCACCCAAGGTGCAGGATGTGGGAACAGTCCACAACTCCAAAGAGGGGGAGCTAAGCTGGAATGAACCAGTCCAGCCTAGATATACTAAACTGGGACTACCAATCCATTGTTGCCACCTACTGGTGAACATGGAAAATGACAAGGAAAATTGTATCCAACACAGTTTTAAATGCACAGTTGTGAAGACATTAGAAAATCATATCAGATAACAAGGTGAAGGCTCTTAACAGATAGTAGCGGGGTAGAGGAGTGTAGTAACACAACTCTGGGGTGTTACACATATAGAGAAAGTTAATACAAGGCACTTACTAATGTACTGTGATTGTCCATATTGCCTCCTTTTTACTGGCTGGATTCATTTTTTATCACATTATGCACTGCTCATATCCAGGTGTTACAGCAACTGCTGCAGCCAAGATACAAGGTGGATAGGAGCTGCTGCACATGAATGTACAGACGTGGACAAAATTGTTGGTACCCTTTGGTCAATGAAAGAAAAAGTCACAATGGTCACAGAAATAACTTTAATCTGACAAAAGTAATAATAAATTAAAATTCTATAAATGTTAACCAATGAAAGTCAGACATTGTTTTTCAACCATGCTTCAACAGAATTATGTAAAAAAATAAACTCATGAAACAGGCATGGACAAAAATGATGGTACCCCTAGAAAACACAGAACATAATGTGACCAAAGGGACATGTTAATTCAAGGTGTGTCCACTAATTAGCATCACAGGTGTCTACAACCTTGTAATCAGCCATTGGGCCTATATATATGGCTCCAGGTAATCACTGTGTTGTTTGGTGATATGGTGTGTACCACACTCGACATGGACCAGAGGAAGCAAAGGAAAGAGCTGTCTCAAGAGATCAGAAAGAAAATTATAGACAAGCATGTTAAAGGTAAAGGCTATAAGACCATCTCCAAGCAACTAGATGTTCCTGTGAGTACAGTTGCACATATTATTCATAAGTTTAAGATCCATGGGACTGTAGCCAACCTCCCTGGACGTGGCCGCAGGAGGAAAATTGATGACAAATCTAAGAGACGGATAATCCGAATGGTAACAAAAGAGCCTAGAAAGACTTCTAAAGAGATTCAAGGTGAACTTCATGCTCAAGGAACATCAGTGTCAGATCGCACCATCCGTCGTTGTTTGAGCCAAAGTGGACTACATGGGAGACGACCAAGGAGGACACCATTGTTGAAAACGAATCATAAAAAAGCAAGACTGGAATATGCCAAACTACATGTTGACAAGCCACAAAGCTTCTGGGAGAATGTCCTGTGGACAGATGAGACAAAAATCGAAGTTTTTGCCAAGGCACATCAGCTGTATGTTCACAGACGAAAAAATGAAGCATATCAAGAAAAGAACACTGTCCCTACTGTGAAACATGGAGGAGGCTCTGTTATGTTCTGGGGCTGCTTTGCTGCGTCTGGCACAGGGTGTCTTGAATCTGTGCAGGGTACAATGAAATCTCAAGACTATCAAGGAATTCTAGAGAGAAATGTACTAGCCAGTGTCAGAAAGCTTGGTCTCAGTCGCAGGTCATGGGTCTTGCAACAGGACAATGACCCAAAACACACCGCTAAAAACACCCAAGAATGGCTAAGAGGAAAAAATTGGACTATTCTAAAGTGGCCTTCTATGAGCCCTGACCTCAATCCTATTGAGCATCTTTGGAAGGAGCTGAAACATGCAGTCTGGAAAAGGCACCCTTCAAACCGGACACAACTGGAGCAGTTTGCTCATGAGGAGTGGGCCAAAATACCTGCTGAGAGGTGCAGATGTCTCATTGACAGTTACAGGAAGCGTTTGATTGCAGTGATTGCCTCAAAAGGTTGCGCAACAAAATATTAAGTTAGGGGTACCATCATTTTTGTCCATGCCTGTTTCATGAGTTTATTTTTTTACATAATTCTGTTGAAGCATGGTTGAAAAACAATGTCTGACTTTCATTGGTTAACATTTATAGAATTTTAATTTATTATTACTTTTGTCAGATTAAAGTTATTTCTGTGACCATTGTGACTTTTTCTTTCATTGACCAAAGGGTACCAACAATTTTGTCCACGTCTGTATATACGCGTGAACCTAGCCATCAGAGATGCCAGTACCTCTTCCTATAGTGTGAAAGCATGACTATAGTCACTGGATAGCAGGGTGGTTGTAATGCCTGGATATGAACAGTGTATAATTTGATTGAAATATTAATCAAGCCTGCAAAGGAGGCAATATGGACAATTACAATACATTAGTAAGTGCCTTGTATTAACATTATCTACATGATGAATGCCATTTGCTGAAGTTAATCAACCCCCTTTAAGGCTGCAATAACCCGTCCAGTTTTTGTGCAGATTTTTAGTCTCATTTGTCTTGTGTTTGGCTCAAAACATAGTCACAAAACTGCATGTGTAATTCCAACCTTATATTTCAGGAACTTGCAGAAGCAACCAGCCTGACAAATAGATAAGTGTTTTCTTGCTGGTTTTATTTTTTCTTATTCACTTCTAGGTTTAGAGTCCCTTTAAGTGCCGACGAGTTGTGTATGCTCTCTGAGGAACATCTTACTGCTGAACAATTCAATAAAAGTTGAAGCTGGAAGTTTGTGAACCAAGTTTCAAGCAATAACTCATGGTGTTCTTTTATGATGTCGACTGCGGGGAGCATTTCAAGAAAAACATAGTTCACCCCATGTCTAAGGTACAGTTCAGGTAAAAATATGGTTGCTATATAAAATGGTAATTGGCACAGCCGTTTATAAAGTTTAGAAATTCTGTAATCATCTAGCAAAAGATCCAATGATTTGTACAGTTGGTGGAAGTTAGACTTTGCTGTAAAGCTACAGTACTTACAGTCCCTTCAAGTAGCCACAGTCATGAAGTCTTGAAAAATTGTATTCCCACTTTTTATTTATCTTGGTGCTGTTGATTGCAGAAAATTACAAATTGATATGATGTTTTTTAACTCTGCTGGGATGCAGAGTATATATTGGAATCCATCAGGGTTAGTATTCAGCTTTGTGCTTTGAAAAGGGAACAGTTAAAGAAAAATCCAAACGAGGAATGCAAGCCCGATATTATTGAGTTCACCAAAATCTGCACAGATTCTAGGCAATTTGGAAGTCATAATTTGATCTATCTGTTGCAAAAATGTTGTGGATTGTTACAGCAGATTTTATTAATTGAAATTCAATGACTGAAACCAAAAACTGAAATGAAATCCAATTGTTAAACATGCAGATTTTTTATGAATTTTTGTGTGAATTTTCATGTGGATTTAGTTTAGGAAAAAAATACTTAATGTGTCAACTCTACAGGTCTTTGTGCCCTAGGCAACTTTTGTGAATGTGATGATGCGGCCCGGCAACAATTTCTTGCCTTGGTTTTGTAACTTCATCTATGCTTTAGGTTTAGATATGATACCATATCAATGTAACAAGTTCATCTATCAAAAAAAATAATAATAATGAATTCACCCATAGCAACCAGTAATTTTTGTAGAGGTTGACCTACAAGTAAAGGCATAAACCTGATTGATTGCTACTAGGAATGAGCGAACACCTGGAATTTCGGGTTCACTGGGTTCGGACAAACTTCGGCTCAAAGTTCAGGTTCGGAACACGAACTTGATCCCGAACCTGAACACCATTGAAGTCAATAGGTACCCGACCTTTGGGGCACTAAAATACCTGTAAAATAGACATAGTAAGGGCTAGAGAGCTGCAAAAGGAAGCAAAATGGGGGTAAGAGCAGGACAGTTGCCCTGCAAACAAATATGGATTGAGAAATTACTTAAAATAACAGAATAGAAAAAAATAATATATATAATCTTGAACAAGGAGGCCGAAGTCAAAGTGGAGTAGGAGGTTGAGGAGGCGGTGGACGTGGCGGTGTAGGTGGAAGCGGCGGTGGTGGAGGAGGAGGTAGCCAACACTGTTTTTGCTGTTTTTTTATTTATTTTTTCTATTTGGGAAGACCACAAAACATTGGGAATTAGAAAAGAGAATGCAAAGAGAAAGTGCGCTGGAGTATAACAATGGCTGGGTGCAGCTGGTATACTTGTCTACTCAGCACAAGGTACGGACAAGTCCTGTGGGATCCATGCCTGGTTCATTTTAATGAACGTGAGCTTGTCCACATTGGCTGTGGGCAGGCTGCGCTTGTCTGTGATCAATCCCCCTGCCGTGCTAAACACACGCTCGGATAATACACTGACCGAGCAGGGCAGGCCAGCACCTCCAAAGCGTAAAGGGCAAGTTCAGGCCATGTGCCCAGTTTGGAGACCCAGAAGTTGAAGGGGGCAGACCCGTCATTTAGTACGTGTAGGCGTGTGCACACACGTACTGTTCCACCATGCTGCTGAAATTATGCCTCCTGCTAAGACGTTCCATATCAGCTGGTGGTGCTGGTTATTGTGGCATGCTGACAAAGCTTTTCCACATTTCGGCAATGCTAATCCTCCCTTCTCTGGTGCTGGCGGTGCCCCAGCTGCGTTGGCAACTTCTTCCTCCTCCTTTGCCTTTGCCTTGTGCTTCCACTGAGCCCCCGCTGTCAGGTGGGAATGCCATCAGCAGCACGTCTACCAGCGTGGACTTGTACTCGCACATCTTCCTATCAAGTTCCAGTGATGGAATTAAGGATGGCACATTGTCCTTGTAGCGGGGATGCAACAGGGTGGCCACCCAATAATCAGCACTGGTTAGAATGTGGGAAACTCAGCGGTCATTGTGCAGGCACTGCAGCATGTAGTCACTGTGTGCCAGGCTGCCCAGAGGCAACGACAAGCTGTCCTCTGTTGGAGGTGTATCCTCTGTGTCCTCTGTATCTCCCCAGCCACGCTCCAGTGATGCCCATGAGCTGGTTTGGATGCCAACCTTCTGTGAACATGGTTCCTTCTCATCATCATCCTCCTCCACATCCTCTAGAACTGTGCCCTAGCTGGACAGTTGTGTACCTGGCCTCTGTTGGTGCAGGAACCCACCCTCCGAGCCACTTGTGAATGACTGGCCTAATAACCGTAGAAATGATCCCTCTTTCTCCTCCTCTTCCTCCTGTGCCACATCCTCTTCCATCATCGCCCAAAGTGTTTTTTCAAGGAGACATAGAAGTGGGATAGTAATGCTGAGGATGGCGTCATCGGCACTGGCCATGTTGGTGAAGTACTCTAAACAGCGCAACATGGCGCACACGTCCCGAATGGAGGCCCACTCGTTGGTGGTGAAGTGGTGCTGTTCCCCAAAGCTACTCACCCGTGCATGCTGCAGCCGAAACTCCACTATCGCCTGCTGCTGCTCGCACAGTCTGGCCAGCATGTGCAAGGTGGAGTTCCAACTGGTGGGTACATCGCATACGAGGCGGTGAGCTGGAAGGCCAAAGTTACGCTGCAGCGCAGACAGGCGAGCAGCAGCAGAGTGAGAACGCCGAAAGCGCACGCACTTTCTGTAACAGCATTGGGGTAATTTTTCAGGAACCTCTGCACCACCAAATTCAGCACATGCGCCAGGAAATGGATGTGCCTCAAACCGTCTAGGCCCAGAGTGGCTATGAGATTTCACCCTTTATCGCACACCACCAGGCCGGGCTTGAGGCTCAGTGGCACCAACCACTCATCAGTCTGTTGCTCCATGCCCGTCCATAGTTCCTGCGCGGTGTGGGGTTTTCCCCCCAAACAGATGAGTTTAAAAACTGCCTGCTGTCGTTTCCCCCTGGCTGTGCTGAAGTTGGTGGTAAAGGTGTTAAGCTGACCGGATGAGGAGGTGGTAGAGGAGGAAGTGGAGTAGGAGGAGGAGGCAACAGGAGGCAAAGAGAAATGTCCTGCAATCCTTGGTGGCGGAAGGACATGCACCAAACTGCTATTCGCCTCAGGCCCAGCCGCCACTGCATTTACCCAGTGTGCAGATAGGGAGATATAACGTCCCTGCCCGTGCTTACTGGTCCACATATCAGTGGTTATGTGGACCTTGCCACAGATGGCGTTTTGCAGTGCATTCCTGATTTTGTCCCCCACTTGGTTGTGCAGGGTAGGGATGGCTCACCTGGAAAAGGAGTGGCAGCTAGGAACCACGTACTGTGGGACAGCCACCGCCATAAGTTTTTTAAAAGTCTCCGTCTCCACCAAACAGATTGACAGCATTTCAAAGGCCAGGAATTTTTAAATGCTGGCATTCAGGGACAGGGATCGTGGGTTGGTAGAGGGGTACTTCCTCTTTCTCTCCAGTGTTTGGGAGATGGACAGCTGAATGCTTCCATGGAACAGTGTGGAGATGCTTGCTGATTATGACGGAGGTGGTGGCGTTGCTGCCTCTGTTTGCTGGGTGGCCACTGTCACTACAGAGTGGGAGGAAGAGGCCGATACTGCAGCAGAAGAGGAAACAGGAGGAGCCTGAGCTCTTTCGTGGTTTTTGAGGTGTTTACTCCACTGCAGCTCGTGCTTTGCGTTTAGATGCTTTTCCACCCTGCTCCCTCTTTTGTTGTGCGACTAGCACTGTGTGAGCACCACCTCTTCCTCCGAACTGCACACGTTACTCGCAAGACCTTGATTCCATGTGGGGTCTAGGACCTCATCATCCTCCATATCATCATCCACCCACTCTTCACCCCTGCCCTCCTTGCCGATCTGCACACTGCAGAAAGCCACAGCAGTTGGCACCTGTGTTTCGTCATCATCAGAGACGTGCTGCGATGGTCTTTCTATATTCACATCCTAAAACATAAGTGGTTGGGCAACGGTGCACTCAATCTCTTCCACTTCTGGAGCAGGGCTATGTGGTTGGCCCACGGAAACCCCGCCAGCAGAGTCATCAAAAATCATATGAGGCTGCTGCATGACTTGTGGCTCAGACTGCTTGGCTGACCCCCAGACGAAGGTACGCCGAAACGCGCGTTGGGGTTGGCGCCATCCTGGAGGAGACACAGTATGGGTAACTGTCCAATGTTCATTATATCTATCAGCTTTTTGCACATGCACTTTAATGAATAATTAATCATGTTGGATACCAATGGACTTACAGACGTGGACAAAATTGTTGGTACCCTTTGGTCAATGAAAGAAAAAGTCACAATGGTCACAGAAATAACTTTAATCTGACAAAAGTAATAATAAATTAAAATTCTATAAATGTTAACCAATGAAAGTCAGACATTGTTTTTCAACCATGCTTCAACAGAATTATGTAAAAAAATAAACTCATGAAACAGGCATGGACAAAAATGATGGTACCCCTAGAAAACACAGAACATAATGTGACCAAAGGGACATGTTAATTCAAGGTGTGTCCACTAATTAGCATCACAGGTGTCTACAACCTTGTAATCAGCCATTGGGCCTATATATATGGCTCCAGGTAATCACTGTGTTGTTTGGTGATATGGTGTGTACCACACTCGACATGGACCAGAGGAAGCAAAGGAAAGAGCTGTCTCAAGAGATCAGAAAGAAAATTATAGACAAGCATGTTAAAGGTAAAGGCTATAAGACCATCTCCAAGCAACTAGATGTTCCTGTGAGTACAGTTGCACATATTATTCATAAGTTTAAGATCCATGGGACTGTAGCCAACCTCCCTGGACGTGGCCGCAGGAGGAAAATTGATGACAAATCTAAGAGACGGATAATCCGAATGGTAACAAAAGAGCCTAGAAAGACTTCTAAAGAGATTCAAGGTGAACTTCATGCTCAAGGAACATCAGTGTCAGATCGCACCATCCGTCGTTGTTTGAGCCAAAGTGGACTACATGGGAGACGACCAAGGAGGACACCATTGTTGAAAACGAATCATAAAAAAGCAAGACTGGAATATGCCAAACTACATGTTGACAAGCCACAAAGCTTCTGGGAGAATGTCCTGTGGACAGATGAGACAAAAATCGAAGTTTTTGCCAAGGCACATCAGCTGTATGTTCACAGACGAAAAAATGAAGCATATCAAGAAAAGAACACTGTCCCTACTGTGAAACATGGAGGAGGCTCTGTTATGTTCTGGGGCTGCTTTGCTGCGTCTGGCACAGGGTGTCTTGAATCTGTGCAGGGTACAATGAAATCTCAAGACTATCAAGGAATTCTAGAGAGAAATGTACTAGCCAGTGTCAGAAAGCTTGGTCTCAGTCGCAGGTCATGGGTCTTGCAACAGGACAATGACCCAAAACACACCGCTAAAAACACCCAAGAATGGCTAAGAGGAAAAAATTGGACTATTCTAAAGTGGCCTTCTATGAGCCCTGACCTCAATCCTATTGAGCATCTTTGGAAGGAGCTGAAACATGCAGTCTGGAAAAGGCACCCTTCAAACCGGACACAACTGGAGCAGTTTGCTCATGAGGAGTGGGCCAAAATACCTGCTGAGAGGTGCAGATGTCTCATTGACAGTTACAGGAAGCGTTTGATTGCAGTGATTGCCTCAAAAGGTTGCGCAACAAAATATTAAGTTAGGGGTACCATCATTTTTGTCCATGCCTGTTTCATGAGTTTATTTTTTTACATAATTCTGTTGAAGCATGGTTGAAAAACAATGTCTGACTTTCATTGGTTAACATTTATAGAATTTTAATTTATTATTACTTTTGTCAGATTAAAGTTATTTCTGTGACCATTGTGACTTTTTCTTTCATTGACCAAAGGGTACCAACAATTTTGTCCACGTCTGTATATCCGCTGTATATCTCCTCCAGTGATGCCGTTTTTATCTCCTGCACTATTGTTTTTAATCATGTCTGTATTGAATTTTTGTAGTAATGTGAGTTATATAATAAAGGATATCATTAGCATAAGCAGTCTGGCATTCTCTATGTAGGTTTATATGCTTGGCTGATTTGCAAGGGGGTGATGTGAAAGACAGATGCCCATGGGCTGCAGGTGCCAACTCTTCGCTTTCAGCAGGGGATCGGTTGGGAGACAATGTGAAGGAACTGGAGGCACTGTCAGCCACCCAATCTACTACCGCCTCTACTTGTTCTGGCCTCACCATTCACCGGTATTCGATCCTACAAAATAACGCTGACGCTTTTGTCGTCTACGTTCACCTGAGGAAGGTGTATCATTTGGGCTTGTAGCTGGCACAGATCGACCACATCCTCTCCCTGCAACAGGAGCTCCACCAAAACCAGCAGCACCACGACCAGGGCCACGTCCCTTATTTGATGCTCTCCTCATTCTTTGAGGTCACCCACTGAACTAACAGACATATTAACTATATTAATTTCCTTGTCATGTATGCAATGCTGGTGTACCTCACACAAAAATTGGGTAAATTTCACCCACTAAACTAACAGATGAATTAACTATATATCACCCACCGATCTAACAGATGGATTAACTGTATTTATTTCCCTATCAGGTATGCAATGCAGGTGTACCTCACAACAAGAATGGGAATATGTCATCCACCAATCTAACAGACGTATTAACTATATAAATTTCACTGTCACGTATGCAATGCAGGTGTACCTCACACATAAATTGGGTATATGTCACCCACCGAACTAACATACAAATTAAGTATGTCAATTTCGCTGTCACGTATGCAATGCAGGTGCACCTAAGACAAAAAATGGGTATATGTCACCCACCGAACTAACAGACGGATTAACTATTCTGTGTCAGTGGTACAAAGATGGTGCATTGCACCCACAAAAAAATCGCTATAGGTCACCCACAGAATTAACAGCCAGATTAATTATTATATTTCTTTGTCAGGGGTGCAAAGCTGGCGTATTGCGCCCCAAAAAAATCTTTATACTGTAGGTCACCCACAAAACAAATAGCCAGATTCCTCTCTCCCTCAGTTCAGCTGCCTGCTTCCCGTCCCTGCAATACTCAGAGCTGATGTGCGCTGCTACATGTGATCCAGCTTTTATAGAAGCTGGGTCACATGATTCACCGGCCAACCACAGCCATGCCATAAGTAGGCATGGCTGTGATGGTTTCTAAGTGCCTACAGCTTACAAGCTTGTTGATTGGCTGCCCTGCAGCCTTTCAACAAGCTTTATTAAATGCCCAAACACCGAACTTGAACCCGAACTTTTCCGGCAAAGTTCGGGTCCAGGTACCCGAACTCGCAAAGTTCGGTACGGACCCGAAACTTTACAGTTCCGGTTCTCTCAACACTAATTGCTAATTTACCAAATGTCCTAGTTTGAGACAAAAAAAATGGGACAAACAACCACAGCGCTCTTAAGGTGAGAAAATTTGCTGGTAGGGTCTGCTAGGGTCTATCATCATTTTGTTGAAAATTACTTATAATGTTTTATGAAAGCAAATTCTAGAAATAAGGAATAGGAAGATATTAAGTTGTGTCAGTTCTGTAAAATTGTGGATCTCAGAATCATTGTGTCTGGGGTGGGAGGGCCCCCAGGCTCCATAGTCTGACACTGATCCTTTAGCGAGTATTTATAAGCAGTTGAAAACTTCTATGCATTACTCTGCAAATCATCACTGGCCCTATATCCTGGACAGGAGTGGAACAGATCTAACTTCCATTCATCACCTTGTATAAATACGCACGTATAAACAGAAATAGCACACTTCATGTCTGCAGAGGGAAGGCATAATGAGTTTCAAATAAACAATACATATTCCCAAGTGCTGGTAATAGATCTTCAGTTTATAAATGATGAAGCCACAAGTGGGAGATAAACATCTAACCTTTCACTTGTGTCTGTGAGTTGTATATCCCTCAGTGACCTATTATGTATTCTTATAAGTTTCACTTCTGTTTGTTTCCTTCGTCTACATAGAACATGGAGATACATGGAGTTCTAATCATGTAAGAATGTCATTATTTTGACAAATATTAATGCTCAGAGAATATCGGATGACTAATGAAGAGTTTCTAGCAGGATTTTCTTCTTGACAGAATGGTGCACTTGTGAGCTACTCCCACTGAACTAGGAGCCTACTATTGTAGAACCTAGGAGTACTACATTTTTTATATTTTTTGTGTTGAATAAATAATTTTTTTTTACACCTTGATTAAGTCTGTCAGCTCTGTCCACTATTATGCAATGTCTTAGTTTAGAGCTACATTTGAGGTTTAAATAAGTCCATCTTGACCAAAAATTTTTTTTGCTCCAGTATATCTGAACTCTGAAACGATATGTGTCTGCAATAAAAAAAAATAATGTATAGCCAATCTATGTGTTGTCCTTGCAAGACAAGCAGCATCAAAGTTGCATGATAAATGTTCTCCCTATTGGAAACATCCAAACTGCATGAACATGAAGAAATTATGCTTACAATATATAAATAAAAGCAGACATATATACATGTACATACATGCATACATACAATTACATAAATTCATATATAAAGCACATGGTCCAAGGATTCAAAACCCATGGCATTGTAAATGTACAACATGGTGCTACAGGTACCCAGCTGAAACAAAAGACAGAACAATAGAGACATTTATCATCCCTTTAATTCCTAAATAATTCCTGAAATTGGCCAATATCTTTAACCCCTTAATGACCTATTTTTCCACTCTCCATGTTTAACCACCTCAGCTCCCCTAGCTTAAACACCCTTAATGACCAGACCACTTTTTACAATTCTGCACTACACTACTTTCACAGTTTATTGCTCGGTCATGCAACTTACCACCCAAATGAATTTTACCTCCTTTTCTTCTCACTAATAGAGCTTTCATTTGGTGGTATTTCATTGCTGCTGACATTTTTACTTTTTTTGTTATTAATCGAAATTTACTGAAATTTTTGCAGAAAAATTACATTTTTTAATTTCAGTTGTAAACTTAAAAAAGAAAAAAAAACATCTATATATATTTTTTTTCTCTAAATGTATTGTTCTACATGTCTTTGATAAATATTTGGGTAAAAAAATGGTTTGGGTAAAAGTTATAGCGTTTAAAAACTATGGTACAAAAATGCGAATTTCCGCATTTTAAAGCAGCTCTGACTTTCTGAGCACCTGTCATGTTTCCTGAGGTTCTACAATGCCCAGACAGTAGAAAAACACCACAAATAACCCCATTTCGGAAAGTAGACACCCTAAGGTATTCGCTGATGGGCATAGTGAGTTCATAGAACTTTTTATTTTTTGTCACAAGTTAGTGTAAAATGATGATTTATTTATTTTTTCTTACAAAGTCTTATATTCCACTAACTTGTGACAAAAAATAAAAACTTCCATGTACTCACTATGCCCATCACAAAATACCTTGGGGTGTCTTCTTTCCAAAATAGGGTCACTTGTGGGGTGCTCTTTGGAATGTGGGCCCCTTTGCCCACCTAGGCTGCAAAAAAGTGTCACATATGTGGTATCGCTGTATTCAGGAGAAGTTGGGCAATGTGTTTTGGGGTGTCATTTTACATATACCCATACTGGGTGAGATAAATATCTCGGTCAAATGCCAACTTGTATAAAAAAATGGGAAAAGTTGTCTTTTGCCGAGATATTTCTCTCACCCAGCATGTGTATATGTAAAATGACATCCCAAAACACATTGCCCAACTTCTCCTGAGTACGGCAATACCACATGTGTGACACTTTTTTACAGCCTAGTTGTGCAAAGGGGCCCACATTCCAAATAGCACCTTTAGGATTTCACAGGGCATTTTTTACACATTTTGAGTTCAAACTACTTCTCACACATTAGGGCACCTAAAATGCCAGGGCAGTATAACTACCCCATAAGTGACCGCATTTTGGAAAGAAGACACCCCAAGGTATTTTGTTATGGGCATAGTGAGTTCATGGAAAATTTTTTTTTTTGTCACAATTTAGTGGAGGGCGAACTAAGGTGACACTAATACTATTATAGATCTGACTGTGATCAGTTTTGATCACTTACAGATACTATAAAAGTACAAATGCTGATTAGTGATATGCTAATTATCGAATAAGTGACTGCGGTGCGGTGGGCTGGGCGCTAAACGATCGCTAACTACCTAACCAAGGGGCCTAAACTATCCTAAAACCTAACCGTCAATACCAGTGAAAAAAAGAAGTGACAGTTTACACTGATCACTTTTTTCCCTTTCACTAGGTGATTGACAGGGGCGATCAAGGGGTGATCAAGGGGTTAATTGGAGTGATGGGGGTGATCTGGGGCTATGTGTGGTGTTTTGTGTGTACTCACTGTGATGTCTGCTCCTCTGCTGGAACCAACCGACCAAAAGGACCAGCAGAGGAGCAGTGAAGCCATTTAACACCTTATATTTATGAATATAAAGTGTTAACTGGCTTCTGATTTGGTTTTTTGAAAATCATCAGCCTGCCAGCCACGATCATTGGCTGGCAGGCTGATGATGAAATACTCCTCTAACTTTTTTCCGGCCCGTGATGCGCATAAGCGGGCCGGCTGTGAGCGTCATCTCGCGTCTCGCGAGATGACGCGCCAATGCGTGACTCTGCCTGAGACAGCGGCCTCCGGACCGCGATCCTGCGTTAGGTGGTCCGGAGGCGGTTAAGCAGCTATTATTTTTTTTTCCCCATTAACGTGGCTGTATAAAGCCCGGTTTTATGCGAGAGAAATTGCATATTTTTTTGTGCACTTTGACATAATTTACTTTGTAATTTATACACTCTTTTTGCATTGCAAATATAGAAAATTTAACTTTTGACATAGCTTTTTTATCTTATTGTTTACACTGTATATATTTCACACTAAACCTTTTAAATTAGTTTTACAGGTTATTTTGGTCATGTGGATACCTAAGTGTATTTTTTTATTTATTTTTTACTTTATGCATAGACTTTATGTAGTAAGCCTGTTTACTATAGAGCAGAGATGCCCAACCAGCGGCCCTCCAGCTGTTGAAAAACTACAACTCCCAGCATGCCTGAACAGTCTACAGCTATTAGGGCATGCTAGGAGTTGCAGTTTTGCAACAGCTGGAGGGCTGCAGGTTTGAGCATCCCTGCTGCAGAGGAATCAAAACATTAGCATGTGATCTTCAAGAGATTTCCGTGCAATTTTTATTTTATTCTTGGAAGGAAAAAGTAACTACTACATTTTCAAATTGCTCAGAAATGGCAGCAGTCATTAAAATCTGGTGTGATTCTGAAGAGCTTTCCTACTACATGCATTCTCACAGTCAGTGACTTAAGAGCAATTTTAGTACAGAACGGAGAGATAGAAAGTTTAGGTGTAGCCCCAGCTTTATGTTTTTACTTCTATAGATCAATTACATGAAAGAATATTATTCCTAATTCAAACTCCCAGAAAAGTAAGAAACAAAATTGCAATGTGAGTATAACTACTGTGAGGGGGCATGGTGAGGGCATAACTACTCTGAAGGGGGCACAGTGAGGGCATAATTACTGTGAAGGGGCACAGTGTGGGCATAACTACTGTGAGGGGGCACAATGAGGGAATTTCTACTGTGAGGGGGCATAATGAAGGAATTACAACTGTGAAGGCGGCACAATAGGGGAATAGCAACTATGAGGGGGCATAATGTTTTAAAGCATGTGGGGGTGCCAGAGAAAGAACCCGCCCTATTTGAAAAATACCTTAAGCCTGGCACTGGTCTCATGTACCCAAAATGGACTCCTGAACAGTTCTCACCATGTAAGCAAATCTCTATGATGTGTTTCCATCCTATATGTAGCACTTTCTGTTGCTGTATCCAATTAAACCCATGATGCCCTTCTCCTTTCTCAGTCAGAGCTCCCGCAGTGCCCCTAAATACGCCCAGATCATTTCACTGTTGCTGCTTTGACCCCCCCCCCCCGAACATAACATCATAGGACGTATGAAAGAGATGTATGACCATGTGACCGCAGCCCAGAATGGAAGATAGGACCAATTAACCTAAATACTTAATAAAATTACAGCTACCTTTATACCTTTAATGATTATTTTAAAGGATGCTGATGCAAACATGAAAAAAATGAAAAAATGTAAAATTCATGAAGTACCAAATAAAGCCGTATCCTTAAAGTAATTTAATAGCTATAATTCGGTGCAGTTTTCTTATGCCTTTATGTTTCATTGACCGTGAGTTTGGGTAATTGCTAAAGAATGAGGTGTTAATTGCAAATCTCGTTCTTGCAGGGCTGGTGTTAGCTGCCAGAAGCGTATGTTGTGCTGCCTGCCCATCATGCATGAAAGGGCCTGCTCTACAACCTGCAACCTGACCTTCAAAACCAAAAACGTCCCTAAGTTATTAGTTACAGAATGTTATTAGCCGCAAACCCATGCCCCGCTACATGGCATCAATGGCTGCTTGTCTGTCCTGACCGGGAACACATAACAGGGTTGTTTCCTGCTGTCTGATAACATCAGTTTAGCCCTGTGCTGTACTGGAAGCTGAAACAGCTGAATTTAAACCGCAGCAGCTTGTCTGAAGCCTCCACATGAAAGAGATTTACTTCCCAAACTGATGTGGTATAAAGAGGATATGCAGTGGTTTTTGGAGAGTGGAAAACACAGATTTCTTTGCTGGCATTTGGGCCTATGCCCAAAGCTTTTAAATCCCTTGCACTAGTATAAGGAAGGAGGGGGGGGGGGGCAGTGTACATTAATACTCTTAATATTTCAATAGCGAATATGAACGTAGCCAGATGTAGGGAAGAGACGAAAAATCAACGTGCAGCTGCATTTCACAACTGTTCCGAGGGAGGAAAAGATGAATTTACAGAGGTTAACTGGACAGCTGTTCTGTAATTCCAGCAGATCCTATATTTAGAATATTCTCTGCTAGCTTTCACACATTAAAAGGCTCGCTCTCTAAAAGCCGTAGTGTGTCTTCGGGGAATAAGCAAAACATCTTGTTCGGGATGAGGATCTGTGTGTCAAAGCACCAAAGTACGTCTCCGAGAGCATTTATCTATCATTTTATTAGTTGCCGAAGCCTTCACTTTAGACTTCTCATGTTTGTAAACTCTACTATGCACAATAGGTATGGGGGAGATGGACTAACAGGCCTCTTGGCGATTCAGTTATTTGTTTTATTGCCAGAAATCTACGCGCAGAGCAATTAACTCTCTGCTCTAATTCTAATCCCGTTAGTTTACCAAAACGAGGCATAAACTATAGTCTAATGGTGCAGTCTCCTGACAGCTAATAAAGTCTTTTAGCAGATTTTATTCATTCACCATCTCGCTTCAATCTGCTCCTTTTAGACGTGGTTGTCTTTTCTCAAGTAGTAATTCTCAGAGAAAGGCTCAACTTACAATTTAGGGAATGGGCTCAAACCTAGGAACAGAACTTCAAGAAGTTTGAGGAACTGGAAGTCTAATGGAAAAAAATTAAAACTAAAAAAATTACCTTGTGTTTCCAGCAGGGCATTTCCATGTACAACGCACTTATACTTGGATGCATTATTCTATAAATGTAGCAGTATATGATGTTTGGGTAAAGGGTGCCTCTGTTTTCCATCTTTCGCCATCATTTTTTTGTGTTCTAAAGTAGCATTAAAAATTTCAAATGATGATTGTAAGGCCTCATGCACACGAACGTTGTTTTGGTCCGCATCTGAGGCGCAGTTTTTTGCGGCTTGGATGCGGACCCATTCACTTCAATTGTTGCTCTGTTCCATTTTGCGGTCAAGAATAGACAGTTATATTAATGACTGTCCGTGCCGTTCTGCAAATTGCGAAACGCACACAGACGTCATCCGTGTATTGCATATCCGCAATTTGCATGTAGCCCAAGTTAAAAAAGAAATGTTAGATCGTTTACACATAATTTTATTTTTGTAACAACCTTTTTTTGCATGCCTTTTTATTTTGTTTGGTGACATTTTGTACCTACATTTTCTTTTCTGGCATTTTGAGAAGTCTATGGCAAAAACACCAAGAAAAACACCATAACTAAAACTTTTTGAACCCAAACATGCCACTAAAAAGACACAAAACAAATACAGGGCATGTAGAAATTTTCATATTTTACTTCAAAGTTTCAACTGAATTCTAGCTACAGTACTTTAGCCACTCAAAAAAGAGGTTACACAAAATGCTGTGTGTCAAAGCGGCCTTTATGTGTGTTTCGATTTGGTTTTAAACTGGGCTCAATCACATAGGGTTTTGTGGTGTTTGTAAGTAAATACACCAAGAAACAGCCCTATAAACAGGCACACTCAATAGGTTGTTGGGCAAAGCCACTAGAGGTTTTGCCGTATTGGTAGATTAGAGTTTAATGGAGTTGTCACATTAATACTATGTGTCTTAGGAGAACATCCCCTGCTTGACCTCTACTTTTAACCAGAGAGGAGAACCATGGCATAGAGTGACCATGCATCACATGGTTGCTTATTAATTTGAATTGGCACAACGTACCAGAGTTTTGCTGGTTCCCTTATACATGTGATTAAATGATTAAAAATTCAATTCAGGTTTTATTTGGCCAAATCAGTGAATCAAATAGGTCTTGGGTCTAAATTGATTCTACCTGATCAAAAGTGATCCAATTGGTCTGAAAAATTGTGTATGAGACTCTGAGGTCTCCTAGGACAATTTTTTTTCTCTCGTCTCTAACTTTTAAATTTTTATTTTGTTACCTAATTTATTATTTCTCTCTCCCTATTACCTTAATTTCCCCAAATCAAATCACAAAAATTCAGATCCACCTCTAATTTTAACTAAATTTGAATCAAATCTGATTAGTTTCTAATTGAATCTCTCATCTCTATTCTCTGAACATGACAACTCAACAGGTCCTTATTTAGCCTAATCTTTCCATTCTACTCTTTGTTAGGATTCATTCCTGGCTTGGCCTAAAATGGATTCAAATTCACACTGAGATTTTTAAGCGCTGTGAAGACAAATTAAAAACAAAAAAACAAAGCATCGAACAATTGACTAATTACTTGTCTTTCATTGCAAAAATGTGTGTACTTTAAATTGCTTCAGCAGTGTAAAATGTCATTTTTTTGGAAGATTAAGCTTTCATATAAAACAAAATTTATAGGTTTAAAAATTAATTTGGAAAAATAAATAAATCAAACAGGGATTTGGAATTCCCTTAACGATATATTGCTGATGATGCATTTTTATGTGATATACTATGCCCCACAAAAGAGGATCAGAATAGCATAAAAAATAAGTGATAGCTCATAATTCCTGTGCTTCCAATGCTTCCTAGGTTTTCGCTGGTCTCTCTCGACACCGTTCAGCCTGTTACTGGCTGCAGTAATGACCTTCTCAGCCAGTGACTGGCTAAGAGGTCACATTTCCATGTCAAGAGGGACCAGGAAGTAGAGAGTGGCAAGGGAAGGAGGTATTACTTCTTTTTTTGGTTCCTCCTTAAATGCCTACAGTTATATAGCATATTATATTTAATATGTAGTAAGATCTCACGTTCCCTCTTATAGTTGCTGCAAAGGATTTTGAGCTTTGTATTGGGGAAAAAAGGAGTTTGAAATAGTGTAAAGATATGTTAAGAGATTAATTGGCACCAGGGGCGTAGCTATAGAGGAACCAAGGGTGCTTCGGGGGCCAAACACAGAAGGGGTCCATCTGGGGCTCCACAGCGTACTAAACACTTGTCTGGCCTCGTCTGAGAGCGTTCTTTATCTTTACTAGGGAGTTGGTGGTTGCAAAGGAGTTACTGAAGGGGGGGGGGGGGGGTGGAGAGAGACATTCAAAAATTTGCTGTGGGGCCCAGTCATTTCTAGTTATGCCACTGATTGGCACATCATTTATTCTAATGACGCTATAGTAAAAAATGGAGATTCAATTTAAAGAAGTCTCCAATGTAATTAAAAATCTTGAACATGCCCCAAATGCTGTAAAATGCTGTAAAAAAATTAGGGCATATTTACCTTTTTATGGCGCCAGTCTTCCTGTCTCTGCTTGCTTATGCTAGGTTCACATTAGCACCATGCCTGTCCCGGTAGCCTGTTACAGCATAAATAATGGCTGTCAGACTGACAAAAACTGCTGCATGTAGCGGTATTCGTCCTGTCAAAAGCCGTCATTTTTGCTGGAATCCCTCCAGATCACTGTTGGATCCCATTATAGTCGATTGGAAACTGGAGGTTCCCAGCAGTGTCCAGCAATGCCATATATGGCAGGCAGTTCTCTGCTGGACCAGCCTATTGGATTTCATAACGCTACTGGGAACGTAGCCTTACAGATTGCAGCAGTGACATACAGATAGACCACAGAGGACAATGATTGGCTGCAGTGGTCACGTTTTTGTTACCTGCAGGTCACAGAAGCAGTGTCAGAAGGACTGGACCCACAGCGCAGAGAATGGCACCAGAGAAAAGGGTAAGCATACCATAATTGTCTATTTCACAGCATTTGGGAGCTTGTCCAAGGTTTTTAATTTTCTTGGACAACCCCTTCAGTGTTTAGATTAGGTGATTTGCTGAATGGCAGTAACTATCATATGGTCGTATTCATTTTGCCACATACTGAATTAACAATGTTAACAATAAGCGAAACAGTTAAAATATTAATTTAGCTCAGAAAGTGCTGCAGGCCAAATCTGCTATGTCAGCCCCATAACCTCCATGCACACACCTGGCATTGGGTCGTATTACAGACAGGTTATTGCTTTGTAGGTCAGGACATATATGCTGATAGGCCTCTGGCTCTCTCTGCACCAAACCAATTACTTAACTACATATGTGAATATTACATGATAGATGTTTATTTCCACAGTGCATTATGCCACTATATGCACACTATCATATAGGCATTTATATACCGGATGTTCAATAAAAAGGTCAAATATCATTTATCTTAGGAAATATTATAGGTAGGGTTGAGCAAATCGAAGTATCCAAAGTGGACGTCGATCCAAATTTTCGGGGAAATCCGATTTGACGTTAAGCTTAATTTCCTCATGCTTCGTGGTAACGAATCAGTTTTCCATGAAATGTTGGTAAAAAAAAGATACTCACCTCATCCATTTAAGCGTGAAGAGTCCGCTGCTGCCATCTTAATTGAAGATCCCACGCAATATCTAGTGGATTGTGACGTATGACATCACCCCACACTGCACGAGATTTCGAGTGGAATCTTCAATCAAGATCGCTACAACAGCCTTTTCACGCTCAAATGGATTAGGACTTTCTTGTCCAAATATACTGTACTGTTCAAGGCGTTTCAGACTATACCCAATGTGGGAATTCATGTATGATATTTAATACATTAAAAAAATTTAAAAATAAAGCTACATTTTAAAATATTATACAAATGTGTCAAGCACATAGTAAGAAAGATCTTGGGTTTAGCTTTGTCTGGAGTGAGTTCAAAGATTAGGTATATTAAGTTTAAGGAAACTATGTAAAATAGAAAAAAAGCAATATGCATAAATACTATGGATGAGCGTATTGACTTTGGATGAAACATCCGAAGTCGATTTGCATAAAACTTTGTTCTAATACTGTCTGGAGCAGGAGCTCCGTACAATATTAGAATGTATTGGCTCCGATGAGTCAGTTATTGCTTTGCGAAGTCTCGCACAACTTCGGGTAAAAACTTCATAAATTAATTTGTACTGTAAAAAAACATTTCCCGAACTCGGGTTCGGAAATTGTTTTTTACAGTATAAATTAATTTAGCAATAACTTTGGCTCATCAGACCAAATACATTCTAATACTGTACGGAGCTCCTGCTCCGTACAGTATTAGAACGACGTTTTATGCGAATCGACTTCAGATGTTTCCTAATAAGTACAAAACTTGGCACCATGTTCCTCAGAATTAACACATAATAAAATAGATAGGGAGCTAGCTGAGCTACCAATAGGCGAAATAAGAAAATATGTGCACCTGTTGCTATCCAGCTGATTTGCAGAGAATGAGGTATCAGCCAGAACACCTTTCTCATTGCTCTCTTGCAATTTTTTTTTAGGGTGACATAATAACCACTGTATGGCTGAGAATTTCTTCAAAATGAGGTTTTACCACAAATTGGCATGATTTACAAATTGTTTGGTAATAGACAAACAGTATTGAAGGTGAACAGGAGTTTTGCTGTTTGGATATTTGCAAATAATTAAAATTTAGGTGATTTGTGGTAAACCAAATGCTGTTGCGGTTTCCAGCATTTCAGCTGTGGTTTGATCTCTTTTTGTGCAAACTCACCCATAAGTAATGATGAGTGGCATAGGCAATATTCATTTTATCGATACTTCGCAAATTTTTCACATAAAATTCGCAATAAATTTGTGATCTCCAGTCATTATTTTCACGATTGCGCAAATCGGCACTAATGATGCACATATTTTTTGCACAAGACATGCAACTTCACATTTTATCAGGTCTGAGTAGATATTACTGATTGGTGCACTAAGTATTGTTGTGACATCACAGCACTATGTCTGTAGCATGTATGTATGGACAGCAGAGAAACAGTAATTCCTATCCCACTACCCAACACCCTGCACTGGAACCTATCAGCTACACTATATCAGGATATAACCTACACTGACTATCTCCCACTAACTATCTGTATTATATATATATATATATGAGCTAAATAACTATCTAATGTAATTGGATAAAGAATAGAATCCAAATGAAAGCACAGAGCACAGCAATGTCACTGCTCTCTCTCTCTCAGAACAATAGACAATCACAGTCTGCTTAAACTAATAACACACAAAGAATTAAATGTTACCATGTTTTAGTGAACACACCATGTAAACATTCACAGTGCAGGTGGAAAAAGTATGCAAACCCTTGGATTTAATAACTGGTTGAACCTCCTTTGGCAGAAATAACTTCAACTAAACGTTTCCTGTAGTTGCAGATCAGACGTGCACAACGGTCAGGAGTAATTCTTGACCATTCCTCTTTACAGAACTGTTTCAGTTCAGCAATATTCTTGGGATGTCTGGTGTGAATTGCTTTCTTGAGGTCATGCCACAGCATCTAAATCGGGTTGAGTTCAGGACTCTGACTGGGCCACTTCAGAAGGCGTATTTTCTTCTGTTTAAGCCATTCTGTTGTTGATTTACTTCTATGCTTGGGTCGTTGTCCTGTTGCAACATCCATCTTTTGTTGAGCTTCAGCTGGTGGACAGATGGCCTTAAGTTCTCCTGCAAAATTTCTTGATAAACTTGGGAATTTATTTTTCCTTCGATGATAGCAACCTGTCCAGGCCCTGACGCAGTGAAGCAGCCCCAAACCATGATGCCCCCACCACAATACTTCACATTTGGGATGAGGTTTTGATGTTGGTGTGCTGTGCCTCTTTTTCTCCACACATAGTGTTGTGTATTTCTTCCAAACAACTCAACTTTAGTTTCATCTGTTCGCAGAATATTTTGCCAGTACTGCTGTGGAACATCTAGGTGCTCTTGTGCAAACTGTAAGCATGCAAGCAATGTATTTTTTGGACAGCAGTGGCTTCCTCTGTGGTATCCTCCCATGAAATCCATTCTTGTTCAGTGTTTTACATATTGTAGATTCGCTAACAGGGATGTTAGCATATGCCAGAGACTTTTGTAAGTCTTTAGCTGACACTCTAGGATTCTTCTTCACCTCATTGAGCAGTCTGCGCTGTGCTCTTGGAGTCATCTTTACAGGACGGCCACTCCTAGGGAGAGTAGCAGCAGTGCTGAACTTTCTCCATTTATAGACAATTTGTCTTACCATGGACTGATGAACAGCAAGGCTTTTGGAGATACTTTTATAACCCTTTCCAGCTTTATGCAAGTCAACGATTCTTAATCATAGGTCTTCTAAGAGCTCTTTTGTGCGAGGCATCATTCACATCAGGCAATGCTTCTTGTGAAAAGCAAACCCAGAACTGGTGTGTGCTTTTTATAGGACAGAGCAGCTGTAACCAACACCTCCAATCTCATCTCATTGATTGGACTCCAGTTGGCTGACACCTCACTCCAATTAGCTCTTGAAAAGGTCATTAGTCTAGGGGTTCACATACTTTTTCCACCTGCACTGTGAATGTTTACATGGTGTGTACAATAAAAACATGGCAACATTTATTTATTTGTGTGTTATTAGTTTAGGCAGACTGTGATTGTCTATTGTTGTGACTTAGATGAAGATCAGATCACATTTTATGACCAATTTGTGCAGAAATCCATATCATTCCAAAGGGTTACATACTTTTTCTTGCAACTGTATATAGTAAAGGGGTAGGCAACTTTCCTATTGGTTGCTAGGGATGTTGCTATGCTCTGACAAAGATATTGCAGCCTTCTCATTGGCCCACAAGCAAGAAGGGTGGTTACTGATGAAAAAAAAAATATCTAGAATATTAGCGATTACAAATTTACAGTATAGCACTATATTTTACATCTTTATAAATTCTCAAAGTGCCGATATTAGCGATAAAAATTTGTGATTAGAATATTCACGATCAACACTACCCATAACCTGGAGCCACATGGTAACCAAAATTTGCTGTGTTGCATTGCAGCTTTTCCACACGATGCAATATCATTTTCAATGTACTTATTTCTTAGAGAGCATATAATTCCCAAAATCTAAGCGCTCGTCATGTGGTCCTACTTTCAGTATATCTTCTTACACATCTCTTCTTACACGTCTATGATGACCATCATCCTCTGTAACTGATTTGGCTTCTGGGCATGGTGCCATAAACCACTTATTAGTGATAGTACAGTAAGCCAGGAGGCAAGGAGGTGGAGTGAAAGATTTTGAGGCTGAAGGATGTAGGGGAGGGTCTTGTGAGAGGGGAAAGGTTTACTTAGAGGAAACAGCAGAGAATCCAAGCTCTATTGGACAGAGTTTATGGCCGAGTGAGTGGTGTACTGAGCAAAAACAGTTGGATCTGAGGTGACAACACACTGCACTATAGGAAGTGTAGTTGCTATTTCACTGAAATACCCCTATTCCAGAAGTTCAGTATGAAAACATGAGAAACTGCTTGCAGAATCAAGTTAGCACAGGAAGGTAAAAATGTGACAAAAGGTACAGTTATTTTTTTCAGCTCCCGGACAACCCCCATAAGTTAGCAGCTAACCCCCTGCCTACAGGGCTCCTGTGGAGCTGCAGAGACTGCATAGGTGGCATAGCCTATATACAGTCTAGGATTGTTAGCTGTAGATTGCTACTGTTGTTTGTTGATAGATTACTGCTGGCAGATCTTAGAGAAACATACATTTGACAGGTTAGGTACTTTATATTCCCCATTATTTTACCACCTATGTAAACTAGAAAAGTCTCTGATGAGTGTGAGTGGCAACCTCTTATACAAACAATGGAAGATAGTGAACTCGCTATAATCATTCTCATAGCGAAACCAATTGCATGTAAAATTCCAGTGAGGTAGATGCAATGCATATGCTATTAGGCATTATATTGTACCTTGTACAATACCTTATATTGTAATGTACCTTGAAAAATTATGATAGAGATCAAAGGAAAATCCCTTCTTCAGCTCTAGGATGCATCTCTACCGAACAGGAAAGATTATAGGACATATGATATCAGCTCACAGAAGAAGAGGAGTTACAGGATAAATAAAATGGAAATTAAAACATAGATAACTTTATAAAACCAACAATAACAATGGCCACTAGTTGCCAAAAATAGCACTAAGTAAAGTGGAAAACACAGAATATAAAAATGAATTCTAGTCCAAAGCTATAGCTCAGACATCACTCCCATAAAGAGCAGTATAGGAATTGTTTGATAGCCATTCATCCCTATACCTCCACAGAAAATATTAGGCATAATATGTATATTAATAAAGAAATATGAATGTTATTACCTGGACAAACAATCCTTACATATATAGCCTCATGTATGTGGAAGTGCCATTGGCATACCATGTGCTAATACAGGGTGTTTTGTTTGGTGGTATAGTATAGAAAAAGACAATTCAACAGCAAAATCACTTTATCATAAAATGCGGATCCAAATAAAAATACGGATGACGTCCATGTGACGTCCGTCTGTGTTCCACCCAGTTTTTTGCGGATTCATTGTAGCAATGCCTATTCTTGTCTGCAAAATGGACAAAAATAGGAAATGTCCTATCATTTCTTTGAGGGATCGCAGAACGGACATACAGATGTGGACAGCACGGTGTGCTGTCCACATTTTTTGCAGACCTATTAAAATGAATGGGTCTGCATCCAAGCTGCAAAAATGTGGATTTGTGAATGGGGCCTTAAGTTGTAAAGGAAATAAAATCCATGTACAGTAGTTGCCTATTTCTAGGGGCACCATCAGTTTTCAACGGTCGTCAAACTGTCAGGGTTGGAACCTTCCCCTAATTTACCAATTAGCTTTGCCGCATGTATCACCCAGAATTATGTTCAGGCAAGTCTAGCATCAGTAATGTGTACAGCTTCATGCTGACATAGGACAGATTTAGGCACAGCCACAGTGTGTATACATTGCTCATGTAATTCCAACTGAAAGCATAAATACAGCTTCATTTCCCATTCTGAAGCGCAACATCTGCAGGAGAAAGTAAAAGTAAAATTCAATCAGTGTAAGGAGAATAGAGTCGCCTGAGATGCTATCCAACCAGATGTTTCAACCGCTAACGGAAAGCTTTGCAAGCAACATCTGTAATATTTCCCATCTTGTAAAACCAGCCACTGCTAAAAGAGATGCATTCAATTCCTCACTTAGCAGCACAGTAGGCTATTTGATACTATCCTCTTTTTTATTTTCCCCTTCACATTGCATATCAATCAAATTTGCTTAAAGGGTTTTCTGGACTTGATAATGATAATCCTTAGGCCATCAGATTGGCATGGGTCCGACTCCTTTTATCCCCACTCACCTGGTGATTGAAGGTACAGCAGAGCTCGTGTGGGGCCATGTCCCCTTCATTGTTTACAAGGTACAGCTCCATACATTTTGTGATGGATCTGCCTGGTACTGCAGCTTAGTCTCATTCAAGTGACAATATCATTACAAATTGTAAGAAACTGTACCTGGTAAACAATGAAGGGGATGTGGTGTCGAAACCTCTTCAATCAGCTGATCAATGAGGGTGCCAGGAGTCATACCCCCCACTGATCTGATATGCATGGATCATCCAAACTATATAGGCCAGGCATCCTCAAACTGCGGCCCTCCAGCTGTTGTAAAACTACAACTCCCACAATGCCCTGCTGTAGGCTGATACCTGTAGGCTGTTCGGGCATGCTGGGAGTTGTAGCTTTGCAACAGCTGGAGGGCCACAGTTTGAGGATGCCTGATATAGGCCATTGATTTAAAGGTCCAGCAAAATCCCTATAAATTATCAAGTGGCCAAATGGTTTCCTTTTTCATCTCTAGAGAATTTATATTAGAATATGATTTGGGTACATTTTTACATATATTTTTTATGGAGAGGAAGATTTTACATTAAAGTGACCGGAATTTTTTTTTTATGCAAATATTGTATTACCTTTTGTGTGGAAAAGAACACAATGTAAGACAAATCAACATCAATATACAATCAGAGGTAGTCATGGAGATTTAAAGGGCACTTCTCACATACATACTGTAAATAGTAACATCCAGAGTAGAAGTTGTTGACTCCCAAAGTGCATTGATTGGCAGAGAAAGAAGTTGGCAGATACAGCACCTTGTATTAGCCAATAGGGCTCACTACTAGGTAAGTGGACTGGTAGGACAATGCTTAAAGGGGACTTCCAGGACTTTACTATTGATGGCCTATCCTCAGGATATTTGATAGGTGGATATCAATGTTTGACGTGTTCTGCTAAAAATACCATTAATAAATGGGTAGTAGGCTAAAGTTGCCCTAGTGAGACTTATTTACACAGACTAATACCGTGTCAATTCACAGAAAAAAATAATAAAAAAAATAATAAAAAAAAATAAAGAGATTTTTTCTTCTTTATCACAGGTCGGATTACAAGGTAAAAGGTATAGGTAACACTAGTACAAGTATGTGGGTTACTGATGTAAAAGGGATCAATATGTCCCTAGTTACAACCCTATAGCTAACTCAGCCCAGGGACACCTCCTTATAGTGGGGGTGCCCTGTCCTCGTGCCTAGACCTATTATACCCCTAGAGCGACCCTATATCCCATATTGTGGGCTGGACTATTTGTTGTTAGTCTCTAAATATACCTATACAGGATACTAAATGCATATATAAAAATATACACACCCCAACGCGTTTCTGGCACAGCTGTGTTAGCTCCTCCATTGGAAGGCGTAAGCTCGGCCAGAGTCCCCATCAGCATACATCACTCTGATGTGGACACTTGCAACTGACCATAACCTCATGGGAGCTAAGTATAATTTTTCTTTGATCTTCATCTATGATCTATGCTACACATCTTGATCATTACCCCCGATGAGCCGTTGTTGCGGCAGAAACGCATCGGGGTGTGTATATTTTTATATATGTATTTAGTATCCTGTATAGGTAAATTTAGAGACTAACAACTAATAGTCCAGCCCACAATATGGGGTATAGGGTCGCTCTAGGGGTATAATAGGTCTAGGCACGAGGACAGGGCACCCCCACCATAAGGAGGTGTCCCTGGGCTGAGTTAGCTATAGGGTTGTAACTAGGGACATATTGATCCCTTTTACATCAGTAACCCACATACTTGTACCAGTGTTACCTATACCTTTTCCCTTGTAATCCGACCTGTGATAAAGAAGAAAAAAATCTCTTTATTTTTTTATTTTTATTTTTCTGTGAATTGACACGGTATTAGTCTGTGTAAATAAGTCTCACCAGGGCAACTTTAGCCTACTACCCATTTATTAAAGGCATTTTTAGCTGAACACGTCAAACTTTGATACTTAATCACTTACATGTATACTATTTGACTATCATACGATATAATTTTTGATACTGTTTTCAATATTTGATAGGTGGATGTCCAGGACCTTGCACCACTGCTGATCAGCTGCTCCTGAGTAGCTCTAGTTTTGGCAGAGCTACACAACTTCGTCCACTACACAATACTGCAACGCTGCTCCCATTGTCGTCCACTACACAATGGACAGAGTTGTATATTAATGGCCTTCTTGGCCTGCCCTGACTGGGATGTTTGGGTTGAAAACACTGCAATGAGTAACTGGCCATCGTGGATCTGGTTTTTCCACCCTACCCACTCAGTGGTTAGCTGATCGTGTCAAGGAAAAATTTGACCTAAACTGGACTCTGTGCAGCAGCTCTCTGCTCTGGCTTCTAGAGGGTTCTCTTAGTACGAGAGCCACTCTATGATGTTGATTGCGAAGATAAGACAATGGGGGTCAATAATCAAAACTAAAGTTTTATGCTGGTCTTTGATATCCCCTGCACCGTCGGAGGATGCACTTAATTTATGACAAAAGTACACACCCCATAATAAAGTATTTGTCAGCGGTCCATGCACCTAGATCAAAATCTACTCCCCTACGCCACCACTCCGGCTGGAGAAGTGTATAAACAATGGCATTTAAAAAGTGGCAAACTTGCAGGGCATTGTAAATGACCCTCAATGTCTTTAGGAACTCCATGGCTAAAGGGGCTTGCAAGAGTGAAATCTGAATTTCCCCATAATTTATTTTACTAATGCACTTAAATCGCAAAAAAGAGATATCCATCATAGCTTTCGCTCAAAGCTGCAAATGCCTGGGATTCCCGAAGAATTATTCATTTGTATGTTGTTGTTTCCTGGCATCAACTTTATATGAAACTTTCTATTGTGCTTTCTGATATTTTAGGTTTACTGATTTGTACAAACTGCAAAGTAAAGGATTTTTCTGTGTATTATACCATTATTTAAATTGTAACCTAAGAATCTGGGGTGCAGTTCAGTACAGAAAATGTGATATTCTCCCACAAAGCACCACAGCAACTGTACTGAGTGTCGTATACAATTGTTGTTGCTGTAATGTAAAGGACCAGCTGAGCAGAGATACCCAAATACTGTTTCCCATCTTGTTCAAGGAAAATGCCTCGAATTGTGAACAATGGGATATAAGTGGAAATCACGCCAGATTTAAAGCAGACGCTGGAAATCCCTTTTCTGCATGGTGGATAATAAAATGTACGGCCTATCTGGCAAGGTTGTAAAGGCAAAAGCTCTGGGATCATTTGAGAAAATATCTTGGGAATGGGAGCAGTAAAAGAGAATGAGATTAAATGTCTTGTATTTGTTTTTAGAATGCTAGAAATAACGGATATTGTGTGGGTAACATAACAGCGCAAGGCGGCTAGAATGACAATACTCAGTGTGTGAGTTTTCTGCCCAATCCTGACCTGCTCCTAAATGCAACATTACAATATAATATGTGATGTCCTTTCCTTTAGGCCTCATGCACACGACCGTATGTACTTTGCGGTCCTTAAAACATGGATCTTCAGAAAATACGGATGATGTCCGTGTGCATTCCGTATTTTGCAGCCCCATTGAAGTGAATGGTTCCGCATACGGTTCACAAAAAATGGAACGGACACGGAAAGAAAATACGTTTGTGTGCATGAGCACTTATGCTGTTTATTAGCCAGTTTAAGCATCTTGCACATGGAAGCAGAGGGCAGTTTCCACATGTCAACATTATGGATGAGCAAAGTTCTTAAAAATTATATTCGGCTGCTTCGCCGAATTATACAAAATATTCGCTTTGTCACAAAGTGCATTATTTTTTAAGTAGCAGGTGCAATGACAGGAAATAGCGATTGTGCCACCCCCCTTTCATTAAACCCTTCAGATGCTGCGTTCACTGCAGCGTCTGAGATCAATATATCAATATTAAAGCATTTTAGTGGTTGCTAATTAAAAAAATAAAAATAAAAATTCCGTGTGGGATCTTCAAGCAAGATGGGTGCAAAGCAGCCTCTTCACGCTCAGATGGATGTGGTAAGTATGATTTTTTTTTTACCGCCATCTCAAGGAAAACCGATTTGCTACCACAAAGCATGAGGAAATTCGGCTTTGCGGCAAATCAAATTTTTCCTGAAATTGGGATTTGCTCAACACTAGTCAACATGCATAGGTGTTCAGGTGATTGCATTGGCATAATAACTGTGCCCACACTCGGATACTGATGGTAAACTCACACATGGAGGATATGCTGCAGATTTTCAGCTGTGAGATTGCAAGGAGAAATCTGTTGCATATTACAGGACCAGCAAAGTGGATGAAATTTTCTAAAAAAAAAGTCCACAGGATTGTTAAAACAATATATTTATTCAGACTAGGTTGTATATATAAAAACTGTAATCAGATATTTATGTAACTTTGTATCTAATTACAGTTTTAATATATACAACCTAGTCTGAACAAATATATTGTTTTTTACAATCCTCCATGTGCAGCTAAGTGTAGGTGTGCCCTGCCACTTTTCTATTTTACAATTACCAGGATGCGAATTTAGCTTAGACAGTTGATGTACCAATTCACTGAAGTGATGAAAATGGTCATAAATTTTGGAAATAAGTATATTACAAAGTTACAAAATTCCATGTTCAATTCATTTTCTTTAATATTTTTTCTTCTATATTATTTATATTATATTATATATTTATTTATAATATGTATTATTTTTTGCGTGACTCTTAGTTCTAGTGTTATCTGCAGTAATATTATAATTTTGCTTCTTCTTTTAGGGCACATACACATCATTTTTAGATCTGAGCGCCTGAACAGCCTAATTCAGTTATCTAGGGTGTTCTCTCTCCAGATAAATGGTTAATTTACCCCTGGGCTCCTGTAGAAATTAATTTTATGTACAGCTGTTCTATACATAAAACTGCTCAATAGAACTAGGCATCGTATGGTTGAATTTTTGCAGTCCTTACAACCGGGCACTGTAGTTGGGAGGTTATCTCGGGGTAGCTAAACTCCTGCAGTGCACAGGACTGCAAGAAATTACAGATGAAGGGATGGGTGTAACCACACACATAGCAGGAATGCAGAAGAAAAAAAGGAGTGTGCTATTTTTTAATATTCATTGCCCTAAACTGTGTGTTTATCTGATCACAAAACATGTGTACCTGCCAAGAATAACAGGGGCTCACAATTACCGAGCCGCTCCTTCTCAAAACTATCAAAAGAGCTGGGATCATTTCGACAAGCCAGCAATTTGTTAGAACAGTGTGCAGAAGGTTATGCCTGTGAGTAATGGCCGTGTGATCATGTATAGGTGCGAGCTTTACTAGTGCCAAATCTCAAATGAAGACTACAGTTTTCACTCTGTATTTTACAGAGGTCATCGGACAGAAGATTTCTGGACACGTACAGGACCTTTGAAGAAATACCTCCAACCGAGGTAGGCTTCCACGCTAATAGACTTGTACCAAACAATTTTTTTCACTGGCTGTCTCTATAAGGAATAGCACAGTCTGCAACAAAAGAAAGATGTATACCAGCCAACGGAGGCCAAATGGACATTCTTATGGCCTCCATCTGGTGAATGAGAACCCATGATTATCCTTCACGTTTGCGTGGGAAACTTCCCTGACGCATACAGCAAATGTACAAAGCAAAGAGGCAAACAAATAAGGAATGAGTGACTATACATATCATGCTTCTACAAGGATGGCATGGTCCACCAGAGTGAGACAGGTTTGTTTGAGGCTCTGCTCTGGCCAATAAATGGAAGTCTCAATCAGGGAGCCTCTGATGATGTCTTAATTGTGGGTTTCCAAACAGAATTTCCGCATGGATTTTCTTGCTAAATTCTTTACTTTTCCACACCAAATCCACACCTGTTAGTTGCGGATTGTGATGCAGTTGTCCCCCCATCTCACCTTTTGCGTTGCAAAGGGATTAATGAACACAAAAATTCTGCAGAAACAATTGACATGCAGATTTCAAAATCCACATGACAGGTCAATTTCCTCATACAAAAAATACTGAAAGTCTAGATAAGATTAACCAAATCTCATTCACTTTGCTGGTATTGTATTACACTGCATTTTATTCCACACAAAAATCTGGGAAGAAAACTTGTACACAATCCATAATGTGTGCAGGTAACCTGAATGTCCTAACAGAGATTATGGACAGTGGTTGTTCTGATGAGTGATGAGCGACAGGGGCGATATTCAAATTCACAATATTTGGGTGAATATTCGTCATAAATTAGCAAATTCGAGAATTTGCCATTATTTTCTTGATTGCGAAAATCGGCAATGTAATATGCGCGTATTGCGCGCGCAATACAGGCGTGGGTCACTTTTGCTACTTTTTTAAGCTGCTAGAAATGATTGGCATGTCAGAACATTACAATAGCTTTATATGCAGATAGAGTGCTCCAATATATTTGTGATTGCGCAAATCAGCAATTAATGATGCGCATATTTTGTCGCAATACATGCAACTGCACATTTTAGCAGGTCTGACTACATATTACTGATTGGTGCACTAAGTATTGTTGTGAACTTGTGACATCACAGCACTATGTCTGTAGCATGTATGTATGGACAGCAGAACTATATCACTATCTAACCTACACTGACTATCTCCCACTAACTATCTGTATTATATATATAAGCTAACTAACTATCTAATGTAATGACACAGTAAAGCACAGAGCACAGCAATGACACTGCTCTCTCTCTCAGATCTCCATAAAACTACAGAAAATGGCTGCTGGGGAAGTTCTTATAAAGTAAGGTGGTAGGCAACTTTCCTATTGGCTGATAGGGATGTTGCTAAGCTCTGACAAATACATTGCAGCCTTCTCAGTTGGCCCACAAGCAAGAAGCAGGGAGGGATCATGGGTTCAGATAAAAATAAATCTAGAATATTCACAAATACGAATATATAGCACTATATTCAAAATCTTTGCAAATTCTCGAAGCGGTGATATTCACGATTAAAATTTGTGATTCTAATATTCGCGCCTAACACTACTGATGAGACATCCTAAAGAGTAATTGTCAAACACCCCTTTTACATACCCTTTAATAAAGAGACAGTCAGTGAATGCACTGCATGTTATACTTTGGCATCTTATAGCTGTCCTGAAATAAACAGGTCTAGATATTCAAATATATTGTAGTAAAGAAAACCAATCATTTACAGTATATGGGATTTACTATGGTACTCAGGACCCAACAAGACCCATAGGATAAGGCCTCATGCGCACTGCCTTTGCTTGGCTGTTCCGCGCATTGGGGACCAAATGCACGGGTACTATCCGTGCGGCTGCAGATTTAACTTGAATGGGTCCGTGATCTGTTCGCACTGCAAAAAATTGAACATTTTTTTTATGCAGTGCAGAGGCACGGAGAGAAAACCCCACAGAAGCACAGTTGGCCAATCGCTAGGAGGGTGACTAAAGCATGACTGAATGTTTCTTCTACAAGGATTAGTGTTGAGAAAAACGAAGTATCCGAAGTGAACTTCAATCTAAATTACAGGGAAAATTCAATTAGCTGCAAAGCTAAATTACCTCGTGCTTCGTAATAACGAATCAATTTTGCATGAAATGGCAGTAAAAAAAAAAAAAAAAATCATACTCACCTCATCCATTTGAGCGCAAAGAGGTCGCTGTGGCCATCTCTAAGAAGGATGTATAAGAGTTGAGAGCTTAAACCCAGTTAAGAAATTGAATTCCACATTTTGAAACGATAAAACCACAGACATGGAGTCTATGTAAAAAGGAATTTGGTTAGTGCCATTGAGGCTGAAAGTCAGTAGAACGAGGATCCGGTATACGTTTTTATGTCAATGACCATAAGATGTTGTGAGTTCCTGAGTCTATTTCCCATGAGAATACTCAATGCATACAAGTAAAAGTGCACGTTTTAGAAGCATTGTTTTTACATTTTGTTTGTGTGTCATGCTTGAAATTGGCCAGTCTGATCTATGACTCATTTACGTGCCTGCTATATGTCTATATAGTTCTTGCTTGAGCAAGGTGTGATCCAGAAAGATCTGCTGAAGTGCTATACAATTATAGTACTTGAATCAATTCATTTGAGAATTAAAAATTAAAGGGGTTGTCCAGTGCTGGCCTATCATTAACTGGTTGGTGGGAGTCCAACACTCTGCACCACTGCTGATCAGTTGTTTGGTTGTAACTCCGTTGCTGTAGTGGAAGGTTTTTTTACTACTCTTATTATTAATAGTAGTAGTATTAGGTACTTTCACAAATGTTACATCTTTAAGTGTATACAGGCTCGGACTGGCCCACAGGGAAACAGGCGAAACCCCCAGTGGGCCCCCTGAGAAAGGTGGGCCCACTGTTCACCAGCACAGCATCTAAAATAACCTATATCAATATAAAAAACTGCATAGGCTATCCAGGTTATTATTATAGATGCATAAGATGGCCTCTGGGAATAGAGGCAGGCCAGCCAGAATCCTCTTTTGAATCTGTTGCAGAGACCCCCATAATGAATCAGCTTGTAGGGTCATGTTGCTGTCTGCCTCTGTGTGGGCAGGTAATATTTGCATGTCGCTGTACAGTGGGCACCCAGAATGAATTTTACTGGTGGGACCTAGGCATCCCAGTCCGACACTGAGTGCATACAGTTAGGTCCATATATATTAGTACACTGACACAAATTCTGTTTTTATTACCTGTTTACTAAAACATATTCAAGTTATAATTATATAATAGACATGGTCATAAAGTCCAGACTTTTAGCTTTCATTTGAGGGTATCCACATAAAAATTGGATGAAGGGTTTAGGAGTTTCAGCTCCTTTTAATGTGGCACCCTGTTTTTAAAGGGACCAAAAGTAATTGGACAATTCACTGAAAAGTTGTTTCATGGGCAGGTGTTGGCAATTTCTTTCTCTATTTCACTCTCAATTAAGCACATAAAAGGCCTGGAGTTGATTTGAGGTGTGGTGCTTGCATTTCGAAGATTTTGCTGAGAAGTAAACATGCTGTCAAAGAGCTCTCCATGGAGGTGAAACAAGCCATCCTTAATCTGCAAAAATAGAAAAAACCCATCCGAGAAATTGCTACACTATTAGTAGTGGCAAAATCTATAGTTTGGTAAATCCTGAGAAAGAAAGAAAGCACTGGTGACCTCAACAATGCAAAAAGCCCTGGACGCCCACGGAAGACAACAGTTGTGGATGATCACAGAATAATAACCATATTTCCAGGACATAGGCGTATCAATATCCAAATCTACCATAAAGAGAAGACTGCATGAAAGTAAATACAGAGGGTTCACTGCAAGGTGCAAGCCACTCATAAGCCTCAGGAATAAGAAGGCTAGATTGGACTTTGCTAAAAAAAAAAAAATCTTTAAAAACCAGCACACTTCTAGAAGAACATTCTTTGAACAGATGAAACCAAGATCAACCTCTACCAGAATGATGGAAAGAAAAAAGTATGGCGAAGGCATAGTACAGCTCATGATCCAAAGCAATGGTATGCATGGTGTGATGGCTTGGGAATGCATGGCTGCCAGTGGCACTGGGTCCCTAGTGTTTATTGATTATGTGACACAGGACAAAAGCAGCCAGATGAATTCTGGGGTTTTCAGAGACATACTGTGTGCTCAAATCCAGCCAAATGCAGCCAAACTTATTGGTCAGCGTTTCATAATAGAGATGGACAATGACCCAAAACATAAAGCCAAAGCAACCCAGGAGTTTATTAAGGCAAAGAAGTGGAACATTCTTGAAAGGCCCACAAACAAACATCAACTGAAAACCGCTGCAGTAAAGGCCTGGCATTAAAAAGGAGGAAAGCCAGTGTCTGGTGATGTCCATGAGTTTAAGACTTCAGGCAGTCATTGCAAACAAAGGGTTTTCTACTTATTTAATTATTTAATTTGTCCAAATACTTTTGAGCCCCTAAAATGAAGGGGTTGAGTTTAAAAATGCTTTAGTTACTCACATTTTTATGCAATTATTTTGTTCAACCCCCTGAATAAAAGCTGAAAGTCTGAACTTCAACTGCATCTGAATTGTTTTGTTTAAAATCAATTGTGGTAATGTTTTGTAAACTCTAAAATGCCAGGGCAGTATAAATACCCAACATGTGACCCCATTTTGGAAAGAAGACACCCCAAGGTATTCAATGAGGGGCATGGCGAGTTCATAGAAGATTTTCTTTTTTTTGGCACAAGTTAGGGGAAATTGATTTTATTTATTTTTTTCTCACAAAGTCTCCCTTTCCGCTAACTTGGGACAAAAAGTTCAATCTTTCATGGACTCAATATGCCCCTCAGTGAATACCTTGGGGTGTCTTCTTTCCAAAATGGGGTCATTTGTGGGATGTTTGTACTGTCCTGGCATTTGAGGGTCTCCACAATCATTACATGTATGGCCAGTATTAGGAGTTTCTGCTATTCTCCTTATATTGAGCATACGGGTAATGAGATTTTTTTTTTCCGTTCAGCCTCTGGGCTGAAAGAAAAAATGAACGGCACAGATTTCTTCATTCGCATCGATCAATGTGGATGAAAAAATCTCTGCCCAAAAATGTGCAAAAAAAAAAAAAAAAGAGGGGAAAGGCGTCTGCCAGTACATAGGAGCTCCGCCCAAAATCCAAACCCACTCAGCCCGTATGCCCTGGCAAACCCGATTTCTCCATTCACATCAATCGATGTGGATGAATAAATCATTGCCGGAATTTTTATATATTTTTTTATATACAAAGTGTATGCCAAAGCATATGAACACCGCTCCTCAGCTCATAAGCCTCGGCAAACATATCTTTTTTACTGCAGAGGAGAAATCTCGTCTTGCAGCGCCGCATAAACCGACTTTTGTGTAATCTGACAGCAGCGCAATGCTTCTGTCAGAATGCACATCAGTGCTGCAGCTGGTTAATCGATTGGTCCACCTAGAAGGTAAAAAATAAAAAACAAACAGGCTGCAACGCAATAAATTTATTAACATTAACTTTATATAACATTTGAAAGAGAATATTAACTTTCATAAACTTTATTGAACTTTTGGAACATTAACTTTTTTGTTTACCTGTGATTTATTTATTTTTTTACCTTTTATAGGACAATCCTCTCCTTCCCCTTTGGACAATGTGCTAAGCGCAAATCGCCCAGAGATGTGGCGAAGTAAATTATGTACTTTGTCCCAGGTGAAAGGAGAGGTTTGCAGCAGCTCTGTGTGAAAGGGCCCTAAGAGCCCTGTGTGCCTGTCCTGTGTCACGCAATCCCTATACTAAGTGTAACTGTGTGTGGTACTTACGGAAACACTCCCCTAAGCATAGGGCAGGGTGGTCAGGGCAGTCAGGACACAAATAGCGGGTGTCACGTCTTATTCCACTCCTGCTACAGACACAACATCTTTTGTTGCTCGTGTAGACGGCTCACTACACTGGTGGTTGGGGCCACGGAACCTCCTGGATACAGGAGGTCCTCGATGATCTCTTCCTGAAATTTGAGGAAGGATCCTGTTCTCCCAGCCTTACTCTAGAGAACAAAACTATTGTACATCGCCAATTGAATTAGGTTTACAGACACCTTCTTATACCAGCGTCTGGTCCTGCGGGAGAGTAAATAAGGAGCCAACATCTGGTCATTGAAGTCCATCCCTCCCACAAGCAAATTATAGTCGTGGACACAGAGGGGCTTTTCAATTTCTCCAGTTGTTCGTTCAATTTGTATTGTCATGTCTGCGTGAATAGAGGAGAGCATGTAAACGTCACGCTTGTCTCTCCATTTCACCGTGAGCAGTTCTTCGTTACACAAGGCAGCCCTCTCCCCCCTTGCAAGACGGGTGGTAACGAGCCGTTGGGGGAAGCCCCCGGTGACTAGGTCGCGTGGTGCCACAGCAGCCAATCTGTTCTAGAAACAAATGCCTGAAGAGGGGCACACTTGTGTGAAAATTGTCCACATAAAGATGGTACCCCTTGTCAAATAAGGGTGACACCAAGTCCCAGACTGTCTTCCCACTGCTCCCCAGGTAGTCAGGGCAACCGACCGGCTCCAGGATCTGATCTTTACCCTCATAGACACAATATTTGTGCGTATAGCCTGTGGCCCTTTCACAGAACTTATACAATTTGACCCCGTACCGTGCGCGCTTGCTTGGGATGTATTGTTTGAAGCCAAGGCACCCGGTAAAATGTATCAGGGACTCGTCTATGCAGATGTTTTGCTCAGGGGTATACAAATCTGCAAATTTGGTGTTAAAGTGGCCTATGAGGGGCCAAATTTTGTGGAGCCGGTCAAAAGCTGGGTGGCCTCTGGGACGAGAGGTGCTGTTGTCACTAAAGTGCAGGAAACGCAGGATGGTCTCAAATCGTGTCCTGGACATGGCAGCAGAGAACATGGGCATGTGATGAATTGGGTTTGTGGACCAATATGACCGCAATTCATGCTTTTTTGTCAGGCCCATGTTGAGGAGAAGGCCCAGAAAAGTTTTAAATTCGGAAACTTGGACGGGTTTTCACCGGAAAGACTGGGCATAAAAGCTTGCCCGGGTTGGTGGCTATAAATTGAGTGGCATACCGCTTTGTTTCTGCCACAACTAAGTCAAAGAGCTCTGCAGTAAAGAACAGCTCAAAAAACTCCAGTGCTGATCCGATCTGAGCTGTCTCAACCCGAACTCCAGACTGGGCGGTGAAAGGGGAAACTACTGGTGCGGCTGAAGATGGGGGCTGCCAATCAGGGTTTGCCAGCACCTCAGGGACTCTAGGGGCTCTACAGGCCTGTCTGTGCGGTGGCTGCGACAGGGGAACTAGTGCACGTGCCACCGTACCAGCTTCAACTGCCCTTCTGGTGCTCGCCACTTCACCATGTTCTACGGCAGTGCTGGTACTAGGTCCAGGATGGGCTGCGCTGCTGGTGTATGCCTTGCCACGTAATCCGACAGCGCCAGCCCCACTCTGCTGCCCTTGAAGCGGATACTGCACAACCTGTGGTCTAGCAACACGGGACCGGGTACGCCTGGTGGTATCAGGGACCTCAACCTCATTGTCCGAACTTCTACAGGTTCGTATTCTGACCTGCTGGATTCGTCAGATGAGGGTTCCCATTCCTCATCTGACTGGGTCAGAAGCCTGTAGGCCTCTTCAGAAGAATACCCCTAACTTGCCATTTTGTCAACTAAATTTAGGGGGTATTCCCTGAGACTACCCAAGAAAAAAAGCAAGCCTGTCTTACAAATGGGAGGCTAGCGAAGTACAGGAAGCCGCTGCGATTGATAAAAAATATCAAATCTGATTTTTTTTTATCGCTGCAGTGCTTGTGTAGTGATTGCGCAGTGATAAAAATAAATACAAATTTTGTCACTGCGGCAGGGCGGGCGTGGGTGAACGCACGTGTTGGTGACCTATAAGGCCTGATCGGGCAAACACTGCGTTTTGGGTGGAGGGCGAGCTAAGGTGACACTAATACTATTATAGATCTGACTGTGATCAGTTCTGACCACTTACAGATACTATAAAAGTACCAATGCTGATTAGCGATACGCTAATCAGCGAATCAGCGACTGCGGTGCGGTGGGCTGGGCGCTAACCAACGCTAACTACCTACCAAAGGGGCCTAAACTAACCTAAAACCTGAGTCAATACAGGTGAAAAAAAAAGTGACAGTTTACACTGATCACTTTTTTCCCTTTCACTAGTGATTGACAGGGATGACCAAGGGGCTAATTGGGGTGATGGGGGGGTGATCTGGGGCTAAATGTGTAGTGTTTTGTGTACTTACAGTGATCTGTGCTCTCTGCTGGGACCAACCGACGAAAAGGACCCAACAGAGAGCACAGAAGCCATTTAACACATTATATTTATAAATATAGTGTGTTAAATGGCTTTTGATTTGATTTTTTAAAAATTCACCAACCTGTCAGAGCTGATCATTGGCTGGCAGACTGGTGACGAACTTGTGGTGTGACTTTTTCCGGCCCGCACTACGCATGTGCGGGCCGGCTTGGCGCGTCATACTCGTCTCGCGAGATGACGCACCGATGCATCGAAGAGGAACAACCCGACCGCCCACAGGACGCATCCCTGCGTTAGGCGGTCGGGAGGCAGTTAACAGTGAACTCCACAGTGGCTGCCCCTTTAACATTGACCACCCCTTTAACAGTGACTTTCATAGTGGCTGCCCCTTTAACAGTGACCTTTACAGTGCTTGCCCCTTTAACAGTGACTTCCACAGTACCCGCCCTTTTAACAATGACCTCTGCACTGCCTGCCCCTTTAACAGTGACCTCCACAGTGCCCGCCCCATTAACAGCGACCTCCACATTGCCTGTCCATTTAATAGTGACCGCCCCTAACATTGACCCCTTTTTAACAGTGACCTGCATAGTGGCCACCCCTTTAATAGTGACCTTCACAGTGCTTGCCCCTTTAACAGTGACTTCCACAGTGCCTGCCCCTTTAACATTGACCACCTCTTTAACAGTGATCTTCATAGTGGCTGCCCCATTAAGAGTGCTCTCCATGGTACCCACCCCTTTAACATTCACTTCTACAGTGCCCGCCCCTTTAACAGTGACTTTCACCGTGCCCGCAGTGACCTCAGCAGTGCCTGCCCCATTAACAGTGACCTCCACAGTGCTCGCTCCTTTTAGTGACCTCAACAGTGTCTGTGCTTTTAACAGTGACCTCCACAGTGCCCAGCCCTTTAACAATGACCTCCACAGATTCTGCCCCTTTAACATTGAACACCCCTTTTACAGTGACTTTCATAATGGACGCCCCTTTGACAGTGATATCCACAGTGCTCGCCCCTTTAACAGTGTTTTGCACAGTGTCCACCCCTTTAACAGAGACCTAAACAGTGCCTGTCCCTTAAACAGTGGCCTCCACAGTGCCTGCCCCTTTAACAGTGACTGCCCCTTTAAAAGTGACCTCCACAGTGCCTGCCCCTTTAATAGTGACCTCCACTGTGTCCACCCTTTTAACAGTGGCCTCCACAGTGCCCGCCCCTTTAACATTGACCACCTCTTTAACGGTGACCTCCACAGTGCCCGCCCCTTTAACTGTGAACTCCACAGCGGCCATCCGTTTAATAGTGGCCCCTGCCCTTCATGCATGTAGCAGTGTAGTTGGGCCATCATACGTCATATGACTGAATATTTAAGGACCTGCGAACTGCTAAAACCTGTGATCAGTTGTTATGGCAACCTGGAGTAGGACCTGCAAGTGTCTATTGGCTAATAAGGGATACGTGACCATGTAAGTGAAAGGCTTGCTGACTTCTATTGGCTAATGCAGGTCATTTTGGAAATCTCAGCAACAGTAAGTCCTGAGACCCAGTCTAGAACCTTCCCGGACACCTGATGTACCTGTGTGCCAAATTTGGTGAAGATCGGTCCAGTCGTTTGGTTGTGCATAAAGAACGTCCAGACAGAAAGACAGACATCTAGACAGACAGAAACTCATATATATATATATATATATATATATATATATATATATATATATAGAGAGAGAGATAAGCAAATAAACACATAAATAATCAAATACAGCTAGATAATAAGAAATGACCAGAAAAAAGATATCCTTGGAGAAGGCTGTTATTAAAATTATTATTGTTGTTATTATTAGAGTTGAGTAAATCAAGCTTCGGATCAGAGATCCGAATTAGAGTTGCTAGAGCACTTTGGTTTTAATGCTGTCTGAGACCTGTCTCCGTACAGCATTAAAATGTATTACCTACGTGTAGGCAAAATGAATTTCAACCAAAGTCACATGAGACTACAGTGAATTAATTCGGTATTCATTTCTACATCTTAGAAAATATAAAAAAAATAGCAATTCGAAGTCGGGTTTGGTACAGAGGTACCAGCAGGTACCAAACCCAACTTCAGATTCCTAATTTTAAATGTTTTTTTTAAAGATGCAGAAATAAATACCAAATTAATTCACTGAAGTCTCTGAAACTTCGGGTGAAGGGAAGTTTGGAGCCAATACATTTTAATTTTGTACGGAGACAATATTAAAATCGAAGTGTTGGACCGAATCGACTCAACACCAGTTACTATTATTATTGGTAATGGCATTATTATTAGTAGTAGTAGCAAATTTGGCTTTGATGGTTATCGTGTAATCAGCTATGAGATGATAGTTTACAGATTTTTTATTTCTCTAAACTACAAGTGAACTAGTCCTCTGGCAAGTCAGTTTAGTATGTACCCAAATGTTTTTCGTGCCTCGCACCATATGGTGTGCGCAGCTTAGATCTCATCACTGATTCCTACGGTAAACACATCCTCACTATTAAGCACATTGACATGTCTGTTAATTTGCTTTCAATCCATCTTGTATGGGTTTTTATCATGTGATAGGAAAATGGTCAGTTATTACTGACACCGTTGTTATTATTATACTCAGGTCATGACTAATTATGCAGTGTATAATTTCCATATTCTTTGCAATTGATATCATTTAAAGCATTGAATAATTCACAGCAACAGTGTAACATTAGATTAGCAATATGTGTTACAAAATAGAGAATCATAAGTAAATACAAGTGAGTTTTCTTTTTTCTGCCAATAATTCCTTAGATCTGTTTTTTTTTTTAACTGTGTGAGAATGAACCAATATTCTTGAATTTGGAGCTCATACATTGGATGTGACCCAGCTTTTCGAGAAGCTGAAGGACAAATACAGATAATGCAGAATTATAGGACCTCTCGGTAAATCACTTTTCGAGGGTAAGAAAACCTGGCTGCTTATTTAAAGAAATAGCACCACACCTGTCATCAGGTTTTGTGTGGTATTACAGCTCTGTCCCATTCAATTCAGTTCACTTCAATGAAGCTGAGCTGTAATACCAGGCACAACCCGTGGGCAGGTGTGGAGCTGTTTCTAGAAGAAAACAGACATGTTATTCTATTCCTGTGCAACCCATTTATGTTGATTTGCCATTCTGGACTTTGGGAATGCAGAGTGACAACAGTTGTGGATACTCCAATTGTTTGCATATTAGATGTCACTGTGCTATATAGCAAATATTACAATCTAAGGGCTCATGCACACGGCTGTTCTCCGGCCATGCCCATATTGCGGTCTGCAAACAGCGAGTCCACAATATATAAGCACTGGGCGTTAGTGATGGCCAGTTCGCAGTGTTCGCCGACTAACACATGCAATCTGCCATCTTTATTCTCAAGTCCGGCGATGCAGAGATATGTCTTTACCTGTGCTTGCGCCGCAAGCCGCTCTGAAACACATGCGGTCACCGGGAGCAGGCAGTTCCGAGAAAAGCCCGACGAAGGCTGTTCTCGGAACTGCCTGCTCCCAGCTACCACATGTGTTTCAGAGCGGCTCGCGGCGCAGGCACAGGTAAGGACTTACCTCTGCATCACCGGACTTGAGAATAAAGATGGCAGATTGCATGTGTTCGTCGGCGAACACTGCGAGCTGGCCATCACTGCTGGGCGTGTTCACACTGTATCATGAATGCGAACGCATTCACTTGAATGCAATCCGAGAGATACGGTGCGGTGCGTAACAGAAGCACGGAAGCTGCGTTTGCATAAGGTGGCCCTACAGCCGGTGCCCATGCATTGGGGACTGCAATTTGTGGTCTGCAGTACGGGCCTGCCGGCACATGTTCGTGCACATGAGCCCTAAGTCTGGATGATTTATTAAGTTAAATCTTAGAGGAAAACCCATATCAAGGCAACATATATTTGGATGTGGCTTTTATGTGGCTCTCATGACTAGTGATGAGTGGCAAGGGCAATATTAGAATTTGTGATATTTTGCTAATATTTGGGTGAATATTCGCCATATATTCGAGAATTTGTGATCTCCAGTTATTATTTACTTGATTGCGAAAATTCGCATTACGGGAAAAAAATTAGCATTATGAAAATTCGCAATCAAAACTAAAGATATTGCAGCCTTCTCATTGGCCCACAAGCTAGAAGCAGGGAGGAATCATGTGTACTAATTAAAAAAAAATCTCGAATATTCAAAATGACAAATATATATCACTATATTCTAAATATTCGTGAATTCTCAAAGTGCAAATATTCGCGGTAAAAATTCGCAATTCGAATATTCGTGATCAGCACTACGTCATGAGTCATGACCATGAAAACATCAAGGCTGTTACTGTGCCTGTATTATATAAAGTTAATGCAATGGCAGACATTTATCAAGCACCCTGTGGCACATTTTTGCATAAGCCCTGTTTTGTGCAAATAGTTGCTACATTGCACACCACGCTTTCCACTTTCGTTAAAAGAGGGTGACCATATTTATATCTGAAACCTGCGCCAACTCTAAGCTGGCAAAGATTTAAAGTTGTGGGGCATGGACATGGCAAGATGATTAAAAGGTGTCTGTTTCTTAATAATTTTGGCACATCTCACACCATCGCTAAACCCTGTATTAGATGTAGCGATAGTCGGGCAGATCATCTCTAACAAGTGTTTGTAGGAATGCTTGTTAGCGATGACCTGCCTTTGTAATAGTATCGACGATTACCCAATGAACACTCATTCATCGGGCAATCGCGATTATTAAGCAGGTTAAAAATTCATCATTTGCTGGTGGTCTAATGCTGGCAAATAACAATTCTGTACAAGGATGAGTGATGGCATTAGCGGTTGCTCCTCCCCATACTGTGGATGAGATTGCTGGCATTACAAACCGCAGTCGTGATAAACCTCCCCCAGTAAGTTTACAAACAGCCTGAGGATATGATCAGTTTAGGGTATGACATCTGCATTTTTTTTTAACTTGAACAAGAATGTTAAAGGGGCTGTCCCATTAAAAATATTTTACAGTTTTCAAAACCAGCACCTGGATCTGAATACTTTTGTAATTGCTTGTCATAAAAAATTTAGTATAGCCAATGAGTTATTCAATAAAATGTATCTGTATAGCGCCACCTGCTTTTTGTTGTTTTTCTTAGTTCTCAATAGGATGGCCGCATATCCTCAGTTTCGTCCTTCAACTGCCGTCTTGAATTGTGATAGAGAGAGAGCTGCAACAGAAAACACACGCCTCCTGAGCTGTGATAGGTAGAGCATGGCCACGCCTCCTGAGCTGTGATAGGTAGAGCATGGCCACGCCTCCTGAGCTGTGATAGGTAGAGCATGGACATGGCCTCCTGAGCTGCAGCAGAAGGGACACTCGCCTTGAGCTGTCAGCTTGATATATATCTAGCAGAGCAATGAATGGGGAGATCTCTGGATTCATGTGAGGTACAGGGCTGGTACTAGCTTTATTTGGATTTTAATGTACTATATGATGTGTTACTTTCAGATTTTTATCAAACATTTAATGGAGTCTTGTAACCAAATAGAATGGGTTGCAGTGGGATACAAATGGTGTAAAAAAATTATAATAATGTTGTATACCCACCTCACAGATCCCTGATGCTGCTGTTCTAATGGTGCCAGGGTTCCTGCTGCATTTCACTTCCTGTTCTTGCCTAAAAAGGCCTTCAATTCCTGTGAATGCCAGACCCAAATCAATGACTGCATTGAAGACCCATTATACATTCCCAGCCATTTCCTGCCATGTAGCATGTCAGCAGGAAATGGAGCTCAGCCGGGAGCCACAGGACGGTAGTGGTGGGGGATCAGTGAGATGAGTATAAGCCAATAAAACTAAAAATAGTAAATATGTTATTTTTTCAATTTGTATCCCACTTCAACCCTTTTTATTTGGCTAGAAAACCATTTTAACCCCTTAAGGACACAGCCTTATTTCACCTTAAGGACCAGGCTATTTTTTGCAAATCTGACCAGTGTCACTTTAAGTGGTGATCACTATAAAACGCTTTGACTTATTCAGTTTTTTCATCACATATTGTACTTCATGACACTGCTCAAAATGAAGTAAAAAAAATAATTTTTATTTATAAAAAAAATACCAGATTTACCCAAAAAGAAGTAAAAAACTGCAAATTTCCAGGTTTCAATTTCGCTACTTCTATAATACATAGTAATACCTACAAAAATAGTTATAACTTTACATTCCCCAAATGTCTACTTCATGTTTGGATCAATTTGGGAATGATATTTTATTTTTGGGGGATGTTACAAGGCTTAGAAGTTTAGAAGCAAATTTTCAAAAACACACTTTTTAGGGACCAGTTCAGGTCTGAAGTCACTTTGTGAGGCTTACATAATAGAAACCACCCAAAAATGACCCCATTCTAGAAACTACACCCCTCAAGGTATTAAAAACTTATTTTACAAACATTGTTAACCCTTTAGGTGTTCCACAAAAGTTAATGGCAAATGGTGATAAGAATTTAGATTTTTGGGCAAATTTTCAATTTTAATCCATTTTTTTCCAGTAACAAAGCGAGGGTTAACAGCCAAACAAAATGCTATATTTATTGCCCCGATTCTGTAGTTTGCAGAAACACCCCATTTGTGGCCATAAACTTCTGTACGGGCACATAGTAGGGCGTAGAGAGAAAGGTGCCCCGTATGGGTTTTGGAAGGCAGATTTTGCTGGACTGTTTTTTTTTACACCATGTCCCATTTGAAGCCCCCCTGATGAACCCCTAGAGTAGAAACGCCATAAAAGTGACCCCATCTAAGAAACTATACCTCTAAAGGTATTCAAAGCTTATTTTTATTTTTTTTAATTCGCTTTATTGAACACACAAAGCAAGTAATAATGACAGTCACAGTACGAAATACACTGCAGATTATACATCAGTGACATCTTTAAAAGTATACATGACATGTGCATTACAATGCAAACAAAACAGTAAACACCTGTGCTGTATCTGCATATTTATGACGTTACCTCAAGCAAAAAGGTCTACTCAAACATAAATCAGACTGTACCGGTATCATATACCAGTCCTAGCTGATCCAATTCACCACTTCCATACTCCAGATACCCGCTTTTCCGACTCAACCCTGTTCAGCTTGTTCTGCCCTCAGTGCTTCAGTCAGTCTGTGGGATGAGTAAGCAGTCATTGGAGATGCACACCACACCCCCCATACCTTCTGAAATTTTGTCACTCAGGCCCTATTTTTAAAAACTATGTTCTCATAAGGTATTATTGAGTTAACCAGTAGTTTCCACTGGGCTAGGGTGGGAGATCTATCGTTCATCCACCTTATGGCTATTGCCTTCCTTGCCAGGAATAATACTTCCCTCAGGAATACCCTTACATAATGTGAATAAACATTCTCATCTAATATTCCAAAGAGACAAATCTTCGGGTGCAGAGGTACTGCATAACCCAGAAGGTCAGTGAGTAGCTTAGTTACTCCCTCCCAGAATGTATGAATATATGGGCAAGCCCAAATAAGATGCCAAAAGTCAGCATCCACCGACGCGCACCTATGACACTCAGAGTGAGTAAGTCTGCCCATCCTATTCAACCTTAGCGGGGTCAGGTAACTCGGATGCAAAATGCAAACTTGAATAAACTTATTGTTTATGGCCGGTGATACTAAAGTGGGGGATTCTAGGACATCTTCCAAGTCTTCTATTCGTTAAATCTGGAATTTTAGCTTTCCATTTATCTAGCGCTTGAATTGGAGTACCTTTCAGCTTAGCATCTAGGAGATGAGTATATAACACTGATATAAAACCACGTGGTCCTTGAGAACGGATAACTCCAATCATTGGAAAGGTGGATAGCAGGATTGGGGTATCCCTATAGTGCGTTTGTAAGGCGTGCCTCAATTGCAGGAATCTATAGAACACCTGTCCAGGAAGCTCGTGCCTGCGGCTCATGGACTCATAATCGTTGAATACATTATTGCTATATAGATTACCCAATGTGATAACTCCATGTTCCTCCCAGAACATCCCTTCTTGCATTGTCAGTAAATCAGGGAACATGGAGTTATCCCAAATAGGGGTTTCCAACAGATTCGATCCTACATTACATAATCTCTTGCTGGCTGTCCAAACCTAAACTGCTTCCTATGAATTGGCAGCAGCTTCCGAGAAAACAAACAGGGCTGCTCCAGCACTGACCATAAATTGGCAATACCTAAGTAATCAGCTATTTGCTTCTCCTGCCTGCATAGAATGCCTCCCGTTGTCACCCATGATCTGATATTTCTCAGCTGTCCAGCTAAGTAATATATGTGCACATCGGGCAAGGACATGCCCCCTTCTTTCTTGAAACGTGATAGATTGGTTATTGAAAGCTTGGGTCTATTTGCTCCCCAAATAAAGGGCGACAACAACGAGTTAATGTTCTGAAAAAACGTTTTGGGTACCGCATATGGTGCATGCTGTAAAATATATAAACACTTCGGTAAGATAATCAATTTTATCAAATTGATTCTCCCTGACACCGATAAAGGCAGGTTCTGCCATACCCTGAATTTCTCCTTGCGATATAGTAGGAGTGGCTGAATATTCAGTGTATGAAAGGACGTGACATTTTTGGTAATATGGATACCTAGGTATTTATAGCTATGCACAATGGGCAGTTCTCCTGAGTTGAACGTATCCTCTAGTTGATATAGAGGGCAGAGGGTCGATTTGGACCAGTTAATCTGCAATCCCGAGAACCGGCTAAATAGTTCAATTGTACTGATCGCCCTAGGGAGTGTGCATTCCGTCCGTGACATAAAGAGAACCATATCATCGGCATACAATCCAACCCTGTCTTCCTGTTCCCCTATTTGGGTGCCGTGATACTGTGGGTCTGCCCTAATATGCATGGCCAATGGCTCAATGGCCAAGGCAAAGAGCAAAGGCGATAGGGGACAGCCCTGTCTGGTTCCTCTCCCCAGGCAAAAGCTGTCTGAAAGTAACCCATTCACCAGAACACCTGCCCTGGGACTTTTATACAGTAATTCTACCCAACGCCTGAACTTGGGTCCAAAACCAAACTCTCAGGACCTGAAACAAATATGGCCATTCAACAGAATCGAATGCCTTAGCTGTATCTAACGACGCTAGAGCCCACTTCTCTTGTTTCTGAAGACCAATTTGGGTCACTACCTGCACCCTTCTGATATTATCGGTCGTAGACCTGCCTGGCATAAAACCAGATTCATCTGGATGCACTAAAGTGGTGACTACTTTACCGAGACGCACGGCCAGTATCTTTGCTATAATTTTATAGTCTATGTTTAGTAAGGATATCGGACGATATGATCCGCAGTCGTCTGGTTCCTTGCCCGGTTTTAATAATACGAACTATGGTTGCGTCATACAGTGATGGTGGGAAACACCCCCGTCGGAACGCCTCATTGTACATTTTTAACAGGAGTGGGGTAATTTAAGCAGAGTATTTAACATATACTTCTAAAGGCAGTCTATCCGGGCCAGAGGCCTTCCCCCTAGCCAGTTGCGAAATAGCCTCCTGAATTTCCACAGCAGTTATGGGGGTCTCTAGACTCTCCGCTGCCTCTCGTGACAGAGTAATAAAATCTAGATCCTCAAAATACTGCACTACCTCGTCTGTATCATAATTCACCCTGGTCTCATACAGGTCTCTAATATTCTTGGAACCTTCCCGCTATAGCCTCTGGGTCAGTAAGTACCTGTCCATCCAAGGCTTTAACACACAGTATAGCGGGTGATGCCTGACTCTGCTTAACCATGTGAGCCAATAGTTTACTAGACTGATTGCCCAGTTCAAAATACGATTGTTTGGAGAAAAACAATTTCTGTTGAGCTTTTTCCTTAAGCAGAGTCAGGTATTGTCTCCCCTTAGCCAGCCATGCTTCCCTATTGGAATCAGTAGAATCTGACACATATGCTGCTTCCAGTCTAGAGCATTCCGCCGCCAGGTTTTCCTCCTGCCTAGCTGCCGACTTCTTAATATAGGATATAGTAGACCTGAGGCAGCCTCTAAGATATGCCTTCAAAGTTCCCCACAGTAGTGTATTATTCGATTCTTCCTCATGTCCCTCCAGAAACACCTTCAATTGATCAGGGATACGATCAGTCGGTCCAATCAGGGTCAACCAAAAGGAATTAATCCGATTCGAGCGTCTGATCACACCCCCACCTAGTTTAAGTGTTAATTGCACCGGGGCATGGTCAGATATACCCCTCGGTCCATATTCTATATCATACGTCAAGGTATATATAGATGAGTTGCCCAGAACATAGTCTATCCACGACAATGCATTGTAGCCTCTTCTGTCAATTCAGCTAGGGGCGTCATACTATGAGATCTGCTCTCTCCGACCTCTCCCTGTTGGTGTCTGTCCATATCTCTGTCTAAGGTCATATTAAAGTCCCCCATACTAATCACGCGGGCTGACGGGTATGAGGCAGCAAAGCTAACCGCTTGCTGCACTACTTGCAGGGAGAAGGGTGGAGGAATGTATATACCAATAATAACGTACAATATACAATTTATATATGCCGCCACAAACACATATTTTCCCGCTTTATCTACTTGACATGTTTCCAACTCCCACCTGAGGGATTTGTGCACAATGAGAGACACGCCCCTAGACATATTCGTATAACACGAGTGTTGAGCCCATTGAGCCCATGGCTTCTGGATGCGCCTCGTACTATCCGCCGTTAAATGGGTTTCCTGCAGGCAGAGAATATGTGGATTGAATCTTCTGACTGCAGAAAACACCATGGCTCGCTTCCTAGCAGCCCCCAATCCCCTAACATTCCATGACATTATACGTATATCCGACATATTGTTCTCATATAAATGACCACAGTTACGACTCGATCCTTCGCATTATGACTGATACAGCACAGAACAAATAACACATGAATCGTCAGGCGCCGCCTGACACATACTATGAGGGCCTGCATGGCAAAACAACGAGCCATTCGCATCACTCTTATCGCGTATATCACAGTATACTTCACTTTTAGGTGGCACTTCAAAGAAACGGAGTGTGCTCATGGTAAATAACCAGTAGCACCACAATCACACAACTCGTATGAAAGTGTTATTTAACATGTTCGGGGACCCAATCCCAACCTCTAGAGGAAACCCGCGACTGAACACGAGTGTCCGGGCTGACCAGGGAACTCTCCAATGAACTAAACCACAATTGCAATATTCAAGACCTCCCTCAGCACATAAGATAAGATATCATTCCAGCCCCAATTACTATCTTCCCAGCACATTGGAACACATATATCGTTCTATGCATAGGCATGATCAAGTGTGTCAAAGGAACATGTAGATGGGCATGAAGCAACTCCTAAGAGGCTAGAAGAATATACACTTAATCAGTCCAGACGTTATCACCTACTTAAATGTCCAGTCCCGGGGTCCCCCTTACTGTAGCAAACAAGGAAGTAGGGTAGTATTCACATGGTCATCTTGGTGCTCTTGCGTTTCTCCCCCTTCCATCCAGCCAGTTAGTGGCTTCCTCAGGATCATTGAAGAACCGGCTTACATCCCCATCCACTACTCTCAAGCGGGCAGGATATACCATGGAATACGGCAGATTCTTCTCGCGAAGCCTCCGCTTCACCACACTAAACGTGGCCCTGCGTTTTTGCAGCTCAGACGAGAAATCCGGAAAGATCATGATGGTACTATTCTCAAATTTCAGCTCTTGCTTGGCGCGCGCCTTCTGTAGAATATGATCTCTGTCCATAGAGTTCAGTAGCCTGGCAAGCAAAGGGCGCGGAGGAGCCCCCGGAGGAAGGGGTTTGGTGGGAACACGATGCGCACGTTTGATAATGAATGCCACTGAGAATGTCGCATCAGGGAAGGTATCTCGGAGCCAGGTAGTGACAAACGCGCACGGGTTATTGCCTTCAGCTTTTTCAGGCATGCCGATTATTCGCAGGTTGTTGCGGCGTGTGCGGTTTTCGTAATCATCACATTTCTGCTGCCAAAAATTGACCTTTTGCTCCAACTCCTGTATCTTTTCGGGAAGTGGTTGTAGGCGATCTTCCACGTCAGAGATCCTATTTTCCGTTTCTTTGACGCGCTCTCGGATAGCCTGCATGTCATGTCGAAGCAGGCCTATATCCACCTTTACCTCCTCCAGTTTGCCCACCATGGACGTTCGACAGGTAGATATTGCCTGCAGCAGCTGTTCAGTCACTTGCTTAAGAGATGGTTCAGCATCTGACTGTTCCACTCCTCCTGGCCCAGGATCTCCAGTCACCCTCTCCACAGATGACGATCGGGAGCCCGCGCCATCTTGATCTTCCACGCGGGCAAACTCCCGGAGCCGGTCTGCCGCAGACTGCGCTCTATTTCGAGCCATATTTGAATTGCGGGTCTTTCCCGACCTCCTGCCGGTTCTGGTGGAAATGTTTGCGGTAATGAATCGTCAGGATAATATAGAAGTTAGGGAATTTGGGTCCGGAGCTTCACTACATGCGTCCGCTCATGTCGACTTCTGGCCACGCCCCCAATATAGAAGTTAGGGAATTTGGGTCCAGGGCTTAACTACATGCGTCCGCTCATGTCGACTTCCGGCCTCGCCCCCATTCAAAGCTTATTTTACTAACGTTGTTAACCCTTTAGGTGTTGCACAAGATTTAATGGAAAATAGATAGACAATTTCAAAATTTAACTTTTTTGTCAGATTTTCCATTTTAATATTTTTTTCCAGTTACAAAGAAAGGGTTAACAGCCAAACAAAACTCATTATTTATGGCCCTGATTCTGTAGTTTACAGAATTACCCCATATGTGGTTGTAAACTGCTGTACGGGCACACGGCAGGGCGCAGAAGGAAAGGAATGCCATACGGTTTTTGGAAGGCAGATTTTGCTGGACAGTTTTTTTTTACACCATGTCCCATTTGATGCCCCCCTGATGCACCCCTAGAGTAGAAACTCCAAAAAAGTGACCCCATTTTAGAAACTACGGAATAGGGTGGCAGTTTTGTTGGTACTAGTTTAGGGTACATATGCTTTTGAGTTGCTCTAGATTACACTTTTTGTGAGGCAAGGTAACAAGAAATAGATTTTTTTGGCACAGTTTTTTTTTTTTGTTATTTACAACATTCATCTGACAGGTTAGATCATGTGGTATTTTTATAGAGCAGGTTGTCACGGACGCGGCAATACCTAATATGTATACAATTTATTTATTTATGTAAGTTTTACACAATGATTTCATTTTTGAAAAAAATTTCCTCATAGTTTTTATTTTTTTATTATTATAGCGTTCACCGCACAGGGAAATTTACATGACTGTTTTATAGATCAGGTCATTACGGACGCGGCGATACCTAATATGTGTAGTGTATTTCATTTTTTTAATTTTTAGTGATAATGTTTTTTTTTTATCTTTACTTTTTTCACATTTTTTTTATTTTTTTTTGACCCAGACCCACTTGGTTCTTGAAGATTCAGTGGGTCGGATGTCTGTATAATACAGTACAGTACACTATATAGTGTATTGTACTGTATTTTACTTACACTTTGTCTGAACAGAACTATGGCTTTAGCACAGATCTGTTCAGCACCATGGACAGCAGGATGCCTGAGAAGGCTTCATGTTGCCATGGGAACCTTCCCCGTCTGCCACAACTGAGCAGATGGGGAAGGGTAAGGAGGAGGGCTCCCTCCCTCTGTGACCCCATCCTGTCTGGGGGCTGCAAAGGCACAACAGCCCCCTGATGGGAGAGGGAGGGAGCTGTTGGTATAACCACTGGATACCAATGATTATTCAAGAGAAGAGGGGCGGGGGATCGCGATGCTGCCTGCCGCACCGCCCGCCTCCCGCACCGCCTGCAACCCCCCCTGCACCACCCGCCAGCATAAAATCATTCAGGGGTGCAGGGGGGGTGAAAAATATATATTTTGGGCAATTTAAAGTTTCTGATCCCTGCTTTCAGGACCGCGGGGATCAGAAACTGCAGAAAGCGCAGAAAACCGCTGAGACCCCTTCCCTTCCCCCGCGCATTTAGCCGAGGTGCCTGCTCAATGATTTGAGCAGGCACCTTGTTCCAATCACCACCCGCCGGGCGGCGGTGATCGGACCAACACATGACGTACCGGTACGTCATGTGTCCTTAAGGACTCGGGAAACATGCCGTACCGGTACGTCATGTGTCCTTAAGGGGTTAAAGAGGTTATCCAGAAAAAGGTACTCATGACTTATCATCAGGATAGATCATCAGTATCAGATCTGCTGGTGTGCGACACCAGGGACCCCTGCTGATCAACTGTTAGTAGAGGTCTTAAGCAACGCAGCCTCTTTCTAGGCAATGTGACATCACCGTACATTTGTCACATGGCATAGTTGCAGCTCAGCCCTATTTAAGTCAATGGGACTGAGCTACAATACCAAGCACTGCCACTATACTATGTACAGCACTATACTTGGAAAGGCTGTCAAGAGTCAACTGTGCTCACCAGAGTGCCGATGAGCGCAGAGGCTCGCTGAAGCAGCTGATCGGTGGGGGTGCAGGGACTCAGACCCCGCTAATGATGACCTATCCTGAGGATAAGTCATTATTATCAGTTCCTGGATAACCTCTTTAATTGTTTCCTTTTTTAATATTTCACATCTTTGCTCCATAATTTAGTTGCAGATTTTTTATGTACACGCCATACCAGAAAATCCCCAACTAGTCCACATCTATTTCTCTGTGTATGGTCTAAAGAGTGGGTAAATAAGGGGGTATCAGGCCAAGGATTCTTTTGGGGTGCCCGTGAGTGGTATATGTGACTTCCCACTCAGAGATGGCAGAAGAATACTGGTAGACAAAGATGTAACTCTGAACAATTACTTTACTGATCACATCTAGGTCAACAAGCTTGGAGGTTACAATATTCTCACAACGGGCAACACAAATGCATACGAATGCAGAAAAGTAAGATGCAGGGCTGTAGCTACCATGGAAGCAGGAGAAGCAGCTGCCATGGGGCTCAAACTCAGGCGGAGGAATGGATTCATTTCAGGAGCCAGGGAGCGGTCATCTTTTCTGGGTTCCTGCACTGCACTAAGTCCTGGCAGCGCAGGTTTGGGGTCTTCAATAAGAGGACTAAGGGTAAGGTGCCTGTTTAAAAATGTGCTGTGGGGCCCAGTCAGTTCTTATTAAACCACTGGTAAGATGGATACCCCTGCTCCAGGCTATCCTTCTCTGCTGTCAGTGTACAACTGCTCTGACTCTCTCTAGGAACTCAAGCGGAGTGCCACTCACCTCTACTTGCTAGCAAACTATCTCGCAAATGTAGCTGACTCTCTATGATCTCTGCATTCAGCAACTACTAGAACTCTCCCAAAGCTGCCTACAATCTACCAACCAGGGCGTATTGTCCATAGACTTTACTGGAAAATCTCTCAATGGGCCGATACCCAGGTGGCCACCTGGGCCCTCCTTATGGCCAGCCAGTGGAAGATTTTGGGGATGTATTTTGTGCTGCTGGCAGTATTTTGTGATTGATTGTGGAAGGGGGGTACATAGAAATCATGGCACCCATAACAAAACACAGTATTGGGCCCCTCCTTACCCACACAAATATACAGTACAATTTAGGTAATATATATATATATATATATATATATATATTGTGATAGTCAGTTATTTAGCTCGCCCTTCCAGCGGTGGAAAGGTAGGGGGATTAGTCAGATTATTTCGCTGAAGGAGACCTCAGGAGACAGAAGTGCATTTCCACTGGCGTCCTGCCAGTTTTATTTCACAGGTTGCATTTAAAACACAAAACATAAACGGAACACCTAGCCTTATCCAGGCTCTAACTAAACAATAGGTCCCTCTCTAGGACGTGGATGAGCTAACCTCAGTCCACGCAAAATAAGCACGCTGTCTGTACAGAAACCTGTGATACTTGCAGTTTGCAGACTCTGGACCTTCAGGGTCCCTCAGTGAGATGTGGCTTCTCTCACTCCCAGGGAGTTCTGAGCAAGTGTGTTGACAGCCCAGTTTTCTAGCAACTCCCCAGGTGCAGCTCATCAGGACCCAGGCTTAGGTTTTTTCTTAACCCTTTCCTAAACAACTTTCTTCAGCATATGCTAAGAACCTGGGAGACACGTATATACCCTCAATTACTTCACCCTGTGAGACACCACAATATATATATATATATATATACACACACACACACACACACACTGTAATTATATATATATTTTGTGGGGATTTGCTCTGGTAGACAGGCTTGCGGACGCAGTACAGAGGCAATGACAACGTCTTTATTTTATACAGTGCAGTTTTTTATTCACACTTAAGTAAAGTGACAACAAAAAGTCAGCTTCAAGGAAAAACAGTCACCTTGAGTCTGGTGTTTGTTCACACCAGGCTGCAGCACATAAGTCCTTGGGTGAAGCAGACGTCCATGTGTTTTTTCCCAAACAATATAGCAGGCCTTAGTCCCGGCCCAAACTCTCAGGCTCCAACACCCAGACTGACAAAGCCCAAACCAAAACCCAGCCTGGAACGTGGGGAACAGCCACCCACCCTGCACTTTGGCTGCTCCCAGTAAGAGCCGGCCCGGATCGGCTTTGCAACCACACTAAATATTCAATATTGCCAGTCAGCACTAGCTGCCGCTGACACTTAAAATTACTGCCTCTTACCTCGCCGAGGCCAGGAACCTCGGTGACACATATCTTCCGTCAATGACGGCCCCTTGCGCTTTCCAACTATATATATATATATATATATATATATGGGGACTCGCTCTGGTAGAAAGGATTAGTGGACGCAGTATAGAGGCAACAACAAGTTCTTTGGATCAAACAGTTCAGTGTTTTATTCACACTTTAGGCAAGTGACAAAACAAGCAGTCATATTCAAGCAAAAAGTCTCCATGCGGTGTTGGTAGTAATTCACACCATGAGGCAATTCTGCCTCAAAGAGTTCTTGCTGATAGCATCACCAACCTATTTTCATGCCAAACAGGTAGCAAGCCTTCCTCCAGAGACAAGTCTCCCAGATCCCAACACAGAGACATGGCTTCTGAGCCCATATGCCTATTTAAGGACAGCCAGGTGGTGCCGAAAACCCAGACGGGCATTTAAAATCCGTTCCATTATTTGACCTCACCTGGCTGTAAATCAGCCCAGCAGCACATGCTGGGAGGAAAACACCTGTTTTCCCAGACCAAAGCTCTCACTGTGTCACATACCCCCCCTACCTTTTTTCAACCCTGAGGGGGTGAACAAATGCCAGCCAGTGTACCCAGGAGAGGGAATCCGCATTTCCCTGTAACCGGCCTGCCCTGTGTCCCAACTTAAAGCTTGAAAACTTAAAGTTTTGTAGGGAGAGAAACCATCGGGTGATCTGACCATTTCTGTCCTTGGCCTGGCTCCTCCACTTGAGAGGGGAGTGGTCAGTCACCAGGTGGAATTTTCTCCCCATTAAATAATAGCAGAGAGATTTTAGTGCCCACTTGTTAGCCAGGCACTCTCTCTCCACTATACTATACCGGGTCTCAGGTGGGGTGAGCTTACGGCTGCGGAAGACAACGGGATGCTCCTCACCTGTTAACTTCCTGAGACAGTATAGCACCAAGGAATACTTCGGAGGCATCGGTCTGCATTATACACTCCCTTTTGAAGTCAGGCGTTATTTGCCTAGTGGTGACAGGTTGCGGCCAATTCTGTATTGCCTCTATTTTGTTCACTTGGGGTTTATGACTCCGCCTGCAATGACGTACCCCAGGTACTTAGTCTCTTCTAACCCTATCGCACATTTTGTCGGGTTAGCGGTTAGTCCAGCCTCTCGATAAGCTCATCCACCCGGGGCATGGCATATGCATCGAATTTGGAAATCTCGATCAGTTTACGAAAATCGTTACAGAAGAGTGTCCCGTCCTGCTTGGGTATTAGCACTTCATTGACTTCTAGCCTCAGCATCATCTGCATTTCCTCTGAGATGGCTTGTCACCAAGCCTCGGGTACCCAGAATGGTTTGAGCCAGACTTTTGTCTGAGGCTTAGTGACAATGTCATGTCGAATTGTGGAAGTGCGTCCCGTGTTCCGGCTAATAAACTCCCTGGCCTCCTGGGCCTGCTTAAAGGAGAGACTGTCAGCAATTATAACTGTGGCAGCCACTTCCCTTGCTTTAGACAGAGGGGACAAAACCGCTTTCCCTAGAAAACCTGGCCGTGGGCTGTCTTCAGTACAGGTTTCCCTATCTTTCCATGGTTTGAGTAGATTCACATGGTACACCTGCTCCGGCTTTCGCCTCACTGGCTGGTGTACTTTGTAATTTAACCCTCTAATTTTTTCCAAGCACCTCGTAGGGCCCCTGCCACCTGGCCAGGAACTTACTGTCCATGGTCGACACCAGAAGTCCATAGCAGGCTTTTAGGGGGCCCGTTTCCCTTACAGACGGGTCTCAGCCCTCCAGCACAGCACAAGCCTCAGATCCCAGCACACATACCTCCTGAGCTCCACTTTCAGACTGAGGTAATCCCCCTCACCTGGCAGTGCTGGCTGGTTTTTAGGCCTGGCAAACCCGGCCTGGAACATGGGGAGTAGTCAACCACCCAGCACTTTGACTACTCCCAGTAAGAGCCTACCTGGATCAACTATACAGCCATACTAACTATTAAGGTGTCAAACAGCAACTGCTGATGCTTTTATAGGAAATAGTGTGTCTCCCACCCAAATATACTTTAGTGTTTGCTGCTGAGGAATGCAAAATCGCTGCACCCCCTCCCTTCCCCTCGGTCATGGTCTAGCAGTTTCTCACAACAAATTGCAGTTGACACTGGGGCCTGGAGTATGGTGGCTGACTGAGCAGGCAGTGAGCACATCCCGCCCACTCACTTCTTTCTCCTGCTTCGGTGATGCACTAGCCAATCAGCAGCAGGAGCCTAGCACAGCTAAAAGCTGATTGGCCAGTGCAGCGCCCAGCAGGCAGAGGAGAGCGAGTGGCATGCTCACCTGCCTGCAGACTGTCCAGTCTGTGCACTGTTTGCAGTGCACACAATATATCTAAGAGAAGAGGGGAGGGGGGCTTGAACAGAGGAGAAGCCGGGCCCGCCTGAGCCCCGGATAGACATTGTAGTGGGTGGGGCTTTCCATCCACTCCAGGCTCCCACCTGCCACGAGCCTTGTAGCAGTTGCATGGTCTGCCGCTATTGGCGGTACACCACTGGACTGTGGTATTTGGCTCTGTTGGGGTGGTATAATGTGCCACAATATGGTATTGCTTGCCCTGCCTTCCATCAATTTGGACCTGACTACAAAACGGGCCTTTTTGTATTTCTTCCAGTGCCACTTTAAGTTCCCAGTCCCCCCTGCTACCAACCATCTAGCGTGATCCGCTACGTGGACCTGTGACTCATTCCAATGTTGCTTGGTATATTAACAGTTCTAAATAAATGCATACTGTGTCTGCAGTGTCCATCCTGTCTAAAGGTACAGTATATGACTTACAGGGGTATCACTCTCATATTACAAACTATATACTGTATGACTACACCATATCATTGTAAAGATAGCTATCCATGGCCACACTGTACAAGTTGTTTCATCCACAGTAGTTAAAACACCTGAATACCACAGTGACATAAAATACATAAAAGCACATCACATGTACATGCCAATATGGCACATATTACATAACACACTTAAAGGGGTTGTCCAGCTTTTTTTGAAGTGATAGTCTACCCTAAGGAAAGGCCATCAGTAGCTGATAGGCAGGGGTCTGACACCCTACACCCCTGCCGATTAGCTGTTTTGTGTAGCTCTCTTGCTGGTAGTCAGAGCGGGAGCTATGGAGCACCATCGACATTGTACTGGACAGCGCTCCTCTCTGCAGCGCTGCTCTCATTCATTCCTTGATGGCCAAAAATCTGCACAAACACATTGTTACTGGTAGTGATGAGCGGCAGGGGCAATATTCAAATTTGCGATATTTCGCTAATATTTTTTAGAATATTCGTCATATATTCGCAAATTCGAGATTATATTCTTGATTGCGAAAATCGGCAATGTAATATTTGCGTAATGCGCGCAAAATACAAGCGTGGGTCACTTATGCTACATTTTTCAAGCTGGTATAGGTTTCCTGAGACTGGAGAGAATTCGCAATTCGAATATTCACGCTCAACACTAGTTACTGGCCACAAAATAGTCCAAATTATCTCTATGTCTATGACCAGCTATAATCTGTGTGAGGAAGGGACCTGTGTTGCTCCGAGTCAAGATAACATATGTTCTGTAATGTAGTGGGGGGGGGGGGGGGGCTTATTTAACATGTAATACACATTTTCACTTTGAAAACATTCTTTTATGACTGGTGCTAATAACCAGGACGTCTGAAAAAAAAAAAAAAAGAGAAAAAAAAAAAAGAAAAGCAAGTTGGAAATGCGAGCACCACAGATGTTCATGCATTCTGGGTAAGCTATGAAGGAAATAATGTGCTTAGCAGGAAAAAAATAATCGTATGGTGCTGCAGATACAATCCCAAAAATATTAGTTTCTGGTCTGTTTCCTTATATAATAACTAGTTAAAAGTTTAAGGGATTTTTGTATTTTTTTTTTTTTGTTTTGTGGGAAGCAAAAAAGATTCGGCAGGATTAGCCCAGACAATTTGTTTAATTACAATACATCCCTGGGCTTTTATATGCTTTTGTAATAGGACATGTGGTTTTATTGGCAGTTAGACACTGCAGGAGTTGGCTTACCTTCAGAGAATTCCCAACCAGCAGACATATCTTACTGCGCGTTGTGGCTTTAACTCCTGCAGATCCGGAGAAAACGTTCTGCCTAGGAAACTTCCGCCATCTGAAATTGACAAAGAAAATCCTCCCCCCCCCCTCCTCCCAAGAAAAAATTAAATAATGTAAAAATGATTGCTTATAACCCTGACGAGCTGTCAGTACTATATTTTTTATTTTTTTATTTTTTATTTAGCCAAACTGTGTTACTAACTTGTATTATCTTTCTTGCCTCTTTATTATTATTATTTTTTTTCACTTTACTTTTTTCACTCCCTTCTCTGTCCTCTTTAGAATTCGCGAAAGCAAGGAATTAATCACAGGCCTCCTCCCCATTAATTCTAAAGAAGGAAGCAGCAGTTATTTTGCAAAGTGGTTAGGAGACTGAATATTTATTAGATATGCATTTATCAACAACTATCTCAGGAGAGCTACATCATGGAAAGAATGGGGAAGATTAATTTATCAAGCCACTGAAATCCTTGGTAAATGGCCACATTAGCAAAACAATGCATATTTTAAAGTGCAGGTTGGAGAGAGACTACTGGTAGTTTCATCTGCTATTAGAACCTGTTGACCCCGGCAGATCTGAAGATATACTGTAAAATGGCTACTTACATGCTGATTATCATTCCCATATATTATGTCGGAAGTACGGAACATGCAAATGATAGCACCAGATGCTTGCAGCGCTCATATGGTCAACTCAGGAGCACAGAAGGCACTGTATTTTAAGGCTAGAGCTAGAGTTTAGGCTTTTAGGTGAGTATCCCATCCCAGACAACCCCTTTACGGTATCTGCACACTTTGCCGATTAAGTACAGTTTTTCCACGTGAATTTTCTTGCTGAAAAACCGCAGTGTAGTACAGAAACAGCAAAGTGTATGACATTAGACAAATCTCACGTACACTTTGCTTTTTTTTTTTTAGATTCGGAAATTAACCTGATGTGCGGATTTTGAAATTTGCAGCATGGCAATTGTTGTTGTGCTTTTCTTGAGCAAATATCATCATCCTTTTCAATAGAAGATCGAGAGCGACGGAAAATCTGCAAGAAAAATGCATCAAAACGCGATAAATAGTGCAGTTTTTCCGGTAGATTTTCTGCATACAAATCTGCACTGTGTGCTGGTACCCTTACGGAGAACCTCTCTTTGTAGTCCCCATAAAAAAAACAAAAAAAAAAACAACAGTTCCTGAAACCGGCATTGTGTTGTTCCCCTTTTATTCCTTCTTAAAATTTAGAAATAAATTCATATCTGGATGTTACCAGATGAGGTTTTACAGTCTAACACAATTTGGTGACGACGGCACAGGAACACAGGGAATGGTAACACACACAGTTGTGAATTTAGTCATACATTTCTAGGGGCAATAACAGAGGAATAATCCAAAACAATGTTGTGCAAAATGGTTATTGAGGAATGTATGCTTACTAAGGAAGATAGGGGTGGGGATCTCTATAAAAGCCACAGCTGATCATGTGCTGTTATTAAGCTACCATTCGAATTAACGGCCGTCTATGTAATACATGAATAAGCCCAGTCCGCCATGGCAGCAGACACTGTTAGCGGCTCTTTGATCTGCGTATGCCCATCAGGACAAACCCATGCAGGTCCTTGTTATGGTGCCTATAGACTTACCTATAGCTTGGCTCTTTCCACACTTCCCATAGACCTCAATGGAAAACAGCCAGCCACCTCTACATTCTATAAATGTGCAACCTGCTTTTATGGCAAAGGCTACTCATGTATCATAAATGCTGAAGATTGGATTTGTAATCGGAAAATGGTGCTAGGTTTTAGGACTTCTAGACCCCAGCAGGAATGTGCGCCGGGTCTCCCCATACGGGATCATGACGTCACACCATTGCGCTGCCTATTTAACTATAGTGCATTGGCAGAATAGTGTTTTAGACCCATGGGCGTGATTGCTGTGCCACTGTCCGTATATTGAGTCTTCAACGTGTGTGTGAATGCCCATAGACACGCATACAGTGTGCTCTCCTCTGAGGAGCACGCCTTGCCATACATTAGTCTCATCCTCTGACAGTCCATGTTGACACCTTGGAGCTGCCGTAGATTGAGTCCTCTTTTATTCCAGAAAACTGGCATAAAAGAAGATAAATTTGGTGTTTCTTCACCACAACCCTTGTTGTGACCCCACTTACTCCTAGATGTAGATGTAACGCCAGAAAACTGGCATGGAAGGAATGATAAATTCCCCCCTTAGTTTGTAACAGGTGAATGATTACAATATTATACTTATAAAGAGCATGATATAACAATATTAAAGAGGACCTTTCACCTCTGCTTTATTATAGATTTCTAATCCTTGTGAAATAACTGTACAATGTGTCGCTCCTCTCTTATTCCTCCTAGAAATATTAGAATGAATAGACACCTGGGGGTTACAGTTGAGGTTTTGTCCCTGAATTATAGTGAATGGCGCCGGGCCGGACTTCCAGCAGCACACGTGTGCAAACAGTAGTATGGATCCGGCAAGCTTTTCCCCTGCCGGAAAGGCTCACTCCCTAAGGACCCTTGCACAGTCCGTGAGCAGTCCATAGGTCCCGAAGCTGCATAGATCGTGTGCACAGGCCGACAGCGAGAATATTGTCCCGCACTCATAAGATCATATGAGTGTGGGACAATATTCCTGCGGGCAGCCTGATGTGCACAGCATCATTGTAACCCATGCGCACATTCTATGCCGCTCACGGACTGTATGTCTCGGAGTGCATACGGTCGTGTGCAAGGGCCCTAAGGGGTATTTTAGTCAGTTGCTCGAGGTCTTTATTGGAAAAACAAAACAAAAAACCTTATTTCTAGTGATGAGCGAACTTCTGTTTTAAGTTCGGCGTCTAAAGTTCGGCTTCCGGTTAGCGGAGAATCCCGATATGGATTCCTAATACCGTTGTGGTCCGTGGTAGCGGAATCAATAATGGCCGATTATTGATTCCGCTACCACGGACCACAACGGTATTAGGAATCCATATCGGGATTCTCCGCTAACCGGAAGCCGAACTTTAGACGCTGAACTTAAAACAGAAGTTCGCTCATCACTACTTATTTCGTTTGCAGTTCTGTCTTATCCCCCATGCTTGAATCCTACTTCCTGTTTTATCATGTGACTGCTGTCCCATCATGCCTTAGGGCAGTGAGATGTGTACTGACATCAGCAGATCATGTGACACTAACCACGCCCCTTGTTCTTACCAATGACACGTCCTACATCCAACAAACCACTGCAGGACATAACCTACTGCGACTGAATATTGAAACAGATTTGTAACAGGGTGCAATGGTGGGCTAATAACTTTACAAAGAGGCAGTTTTGATAAATGGTGGTATTTGGGGAAAGTGATATCACAGTGATCTGTATTAGTGGCACTGCCCCTTTAAGGCAACAAAATCACATTACAGTAATATAACAAATCACATTAAATTGACCATCCTGCCATGTCTGCAGTCAAGATGGCGCAGGCTTCACCTGTACTTGTCTTGATAAATACTCCAGATTTTTAACCCCTTCTGTCCAGTGTCAGAGTACTGGATTGGCCTTTTTTTCATTGTTGTTGGATTTCCTATGAACTTTACAGTTTCCTGTTAAGAGAAAAATCCTACTGGAAATGCAAGCTAAGGAATTAGATTGTAAGCTTGAATGGCTCCTGGACAGACAAAGAGCAGTGAAGAGGGCCATAGCAGGTCCATTTTATGATTATTTTTTTTAAAGTATTTTTAACCAAAGGGACATTAATTGACTTGTTCCTTAATGTAAAATCCCAAACTGCAGATTACTTTATAAAAAATGGACCAAAGTCACCGCCCGACCATAGATCATCAGATCAACATGGAAGAAAGTAGATAGCAGAGCCCTTATGAAATGTTTCTAGAATCCATCAGAAGTGATTATTCAATGTGCTTCCAACATCCAATTATTTCATTTTAGTGGAATATAAAAAAATGTTTCATGTGTTACTAAATGAACATTTTAGCATTAGCATTAATTATAAAAAAAAAAAGAAGGAATATTTAATAACAGCGTTGATTATTCCTAATTGTCATTAAAGCTGTTTACCAAAACTTCATTAATTAGAAAAAAAAAAGTTCTGCTCCTGTTCTTGATTGAGTTTGTTGTAACAGCTAGCGGCCACCAGGGGGAGTAGTCCACCAGCAGAACAATCTCCATGGCCTTTGCTAGCGGAAATCTCATGGTGAAGCTTTCAGAAGAGAATCCTGATTAGATCAGCTCTAGCAGTTTGATGTTAGACTGACACAGACATTACTGCTTGTGTGCGATAATCATATCTGTGTACCGTATCTATTTACAGAAGGGAAAACATTCCCACTTCGAATAAGCTATTTATGGATATTATTCCCAGTCTTTATTTTGTTAAACTATTCAGTTTCCAAGCTCCAGAACAGCTGCTTGAATAATTATGTGAATGTAAAATGATGCTTGGATAGAGCCAATCAGGCCCGGGCTGGTTCCCTATACCATCAGATTATGAATATGTCTAGGTACGTGTAGGGTATTGCTAGTCCGGCTGGGATCGTCAATGGGTACATAAAGTGGACTATTATATTACTATTAGGCTACTTTCACACTAGCGTTATTCTTTTCCGGCATTGAGTTCGGTCCTAGGGGCTCAATACCGGAAAAGAACTGATCAGTTTTATCCTAATGCATTTTGAATAGAGAGCATTCCGTTCAGGATGCTTCAGGATGTCTTCAGTTCAGTATTTTTGACTTTTCAGGACGGAGATAATACCGCAGCATGCTGCGGTTTTATCTCAGTTCAAAATTCCGAAACAGTTGCCGGAACTGTTTTTCCAATTGACATGCATTTATGTCAGATCCGGCCCTGAGTGTTCCGGAAAAACGGATCCGGCATTGCGGTCTGCGCATGCTCAGACAAAAAAAAAAGCAAAAAAAATTAATTCCGGATCCATTTTTCCGGATGACACCGGAGAGACGGATTTGACATTTCAATGCATTTATCATACAGATCGGGATCCTGATCCGTCTGACAAATGCTATCAGTTGGCATACATTTTGACGGATCCGGCAGGAAGTTCCGGCGATGGAACTGCCTGCCGGAATCCTCTGCCGCAAGTGTGAAAGTACCCTTACTTGATATGGTGCAATATAGTCCGAAGCGTTGCCATCACGAACAGGAAGATCCCTTTAACCTACATTTAGCAATGGCAATAGGAACCATGTTTGGTAAAAGGATGTAAGTCTGTTCTATTGTGCAGGCGGCAGATAACGGAGACTAAAGGGTGCAATCACAGGACGCACTGCAGGTGAGAGGCTGCTGGATTCAAGGACAGATCCGGAGTGCTGTTCTCCATGAATCATACGGCCTCGGAAAGTGCTGCCAATGGCCATACATTTCAGTGGGGAGAACATGACAGTATTACACCAATAGGCATTTTCTAATATGGTTGCGGCCATGTGCGGTCCGCAAATTGCGGAATGCACACGGCCAGTATCCATGTTTTGTGGATCCACAAATTGCGGATCTGTAAAGCACTATAGCTGTCTGGATGGGCCCTAATAGTGAAGGAGTGTACTAATTAGTTGATATTTGGGCAGACCTATGCTGTGGGGACCCAAGGCAAATCCTTGAACTGCCGGCAGCAGGAGCCCAGTGGTAGACCATCTCCTTGATATGCCTTTAAAGGGGTTGTCCGTATTTGTCATATTGACGACCTATCCTCAGGATAGGTCATCAATATTAAATCTGCAGGGGTCTAACACCCAACACCCCCGGCGATCAGCTGTTTGATCGCTTCCTTCTCCGCTCTGTTTACCTGCTCGCCATCATAACTACAGCGGTGAGCAGGTGTAATTGCAACTACACCGCCCCATTCACTTCTATGGGACGGCTCCTTCCTGTTCAAATTAATATTACAGTAATTTCATTGAAGTGAATGGAACGGTTGAGATATAACGACACTGCTCATCGCTGCGGCTGTCACAGCGAGCAGGTAAACAATGAAGAGATCGCTCTTCAAACAGCTGATCGGCAGCAGATCTGATATCAATGACCTATCCTGAGAATAGATCTTCAGTATAACAAAAGCGGACAAACCCTTTAAAGCAGATTCAGATTTCCTATAAGGGTTCAGGCACATAGCCATATTACTGGTCCATTGTATAAGGTGCTGTAATAGGACTGTCATACAGTGGTATGTGGCCTCTGATTGTGGCATGCTCCATTAGATGCTGTATCTACAGGAATAGCAGTGCATGGAGGCTGCATAGATCCCTAGTATGCTGGTGGATAGCCTATCTCTATCTAATTCAAAATAAAAAAAGCTGTTGGATGTTGGGTTAAAGGAACAGTATAGGGGTATAATAGTCCATGGTGTCTCATCTTCCTCTCAGTTGGTGACAAGTTGAGACATATTGGGCAGCGATCTTCACAGTGGGCTTCTCTTCCCCCAGTAGGATGTGGAGTTTGCTCTGCTCGTCTATGGAGGTGAAATCCGGGATGTGAGTGGAGAGTCTCTGGAAGTAAGTAGCCCTCACAGGTGAGTATTTGCTGCAGTGTAGCAGGAAGTAGGCCTCATCTTCCAGGGCCCCCTGTGCACATTGCTGGCACAGTCTGCTCTCCTGCTGCTTGTATGTCTGCCTGTGCCACCCCGGCTCCATCTCCAGGCTGTGGGTGCTCAGTCTGTTCACGGTCAGGGTCTGTCTGTGTTTGGGGTGGGGTATCCTCTTCAGGTAGGGCACCATGGTCTAGTCCCTTTGCAGTGATTGGTGTACAGTGAGTTTCTTTGCAGCCCTTTATGACCCCCTTTATTTGTGCTTTGTTCAGGGCATGTTGGGGGTTTGGGCTGGGCAGACAGCTGACACTCAGTTGGAGGGCGCAGGGTTTGCTCTGGGCCCTGTGGTTCAGCCAGGCTTGGTGGTGGTAAAATCCGGGGCTGCTGCCCTGTATGTGCGACCAGAAGGATATTGCCCTCTTATGTACAGTGAGCCATAGTGGAAACCTGCCCAGCTCTGCCTGGCACACCATGTTGGAAGTGCTGTGATGGACTTGGAGGAGGTATTTGCAGAACTCTAGATGTAAGGTCTCAGTTGGGCTGGAATCCCACTTTGACTGGTCTGGGTAGGTGGCTGGGCCCCACACCTCACTGCTGTAGAGCAGTATCGGGGTAATGACACCATCAAATATTTTCAGCCAGACCCTCGCTTGGGGTTTGAGCTGGTACAGTTGCCTTCTGATGGCGTAGAAGGTTCTGCAGGCTTTTCCTTTCAGCGTTTCTATAGATGCCTTGAAATTCCCTGATTGGCTAAGAAGCTCCAGCCCCAGGAAGGTGTAACTGTTGGTTTTCTCCAGTGTGGAGCCATTTAATGTGAGGAATGGGGGCTTTATTCAGGCCCTTCCTCTGGAACACCATGACTTTGGTCTTCTTAGGATTGATGGGTAGTGCCCATGTGGTGCTGAATTTTAGATATCTATCTATCTATCTATCTATCTATCTATCTATCTATTTATTTATTTATTTATTATCTATCTATATCTATCTATTTATTTATTTATTTATTATCTATCTATATCTATTTATTTATTTATTTATTTTCTATCTATCTATCTATCTATCTATCTATCTATCTATCTATTAATCTATCTATTTATTATCATCTATCTTTCTATCCATTCATATACATAACCTGTCTACATATGTTTATTAGGAATACCCATTGTCCTTTTTAAAAGGAATGTTCTCACAACTAGGATATAATAAGGCTGTGGATGTGACAGTCTGGACCCCCCCCCCCCCTTCTTTTTTTGTTGGGGCGGGGGGGGGGGGGCATGGCATGCAGAAATGCTAAGTGACAGATAAGAGGACAGATAGACAGACAGTAAGATGGATAAGGAATATTAAGGCACTGTAGTTAACTCTCTATTTCATTTAGTCTGCAGGTTCTAACTTAATTAAGCCTGGAGTGTAGCGCTCTTTTAATTGATTCTGCTGTGTGATTGTTTCCAAGTGAAAATAAAACGCATTATTTCTTTATGGGTGGTCTCAGGAAAATGAGGAAATTATTGGCTTGGTTAAATCATTAAAAAATGGGAATCAATATTTACTTTGGACGCATGCAGTCTTCGCTGCATACTTGGGAAGAGTGTGGGAATATTTAGGGAGAATCACAAGGAGTGTCTTATTTGTCATGCTCCTCTTTTTTATTATCACAAGCTGTGGTATGTTGTTTGTATCCACAGTGGAGGTGACTGCAGTACATGACTATGCTGCGCACTATGGAGGCCCCGGGATGTATACATGATCACATCATCTGACTAACAGGCTCTATCAGTCTTGCACCTGCAGAGTAAGAAGAAAATCCGGAGCTATAAGCCAATTATGTAAAATAAAACAATGCATAGCGGTTCCATAAAGCCTCATTCACAGTCAGTGTTCGGTTAGTGATTTCCATCAGTGATTGTGAGTGGAGCCTCCACAGATGTAAGGTATAAGGGAGAGATCTGCACCTGTTCTGTGGTTAGAGCCGCACCTGGTTTTCGCTCACAATAAGGGCTCATGCACACGAATGTGTGCCGGCCGGGCCCATGCTGCTGGCAGCAAATTGCGGTCCGCAATGCACGGGCACCGACTGTAGGGCCGCCGCATGCGGATCGTCAAATTATTCACTTGAATGGGGTCCGTGATCCACAGCCAACGGTTCGCAACACAAAAAAGTAGTGCATGTACTACTTTTTGGCGGTGCGGAGCCACGGAGAGAAACCCCATGTAATGCTTCCATGGGGTTTTGTGTCTCCATTCCACATCGACCTTCCGGATTGCGGGCCCATTCAAGTGAATAGGTCCGCATCCAGTGACCGAAAGCTGACTGTGTGAATGAGGCATAAGACTGCTTTCGCAATAACTGAATAAGGCTACATTCATACGATCGTATGTATTTTTCAGCCCACAAAATGCAGATCCGTGTGACATCCGTGTTGCATCCGTTTTTTTGCGGATCCATTGTAACAATGCCTATCCTTGTCCGCAAAACGGACAAGAATAGGACATGCTCTACATTTTTTGCTGACCCATTGAAATGAATGGGTCCTCATCCAAGCCGCAAAAAAAATCGGAATGGACGTGGAAACAACCCTTAGGCCCCATGCACACGGCCGTGTTTCACAGCCGTGTGCGGGCCGTGGAACCGCGGCCTGGATCCCTCCTGTGAGCAGGAGCGCACGGAGTCACTGGTTGCAAAGACGCCGTGCGCTCCCTGCTGCCGGCACAGTACAGTAATACACTGGTATAGATCATACCAGTGTATTACTGTATTGCGGCGGCAGCAGGGAGCGCACGGCGTCATAGCAACCAGTGACGCCGTGCGCTCCTGCTCTCAGGAGGGATCCAGGCCGCGGTTCCACGGCCCGCACACAGCTGTGAAACACGGCCGTGTGCATGGGGCCTTAAAGGGGTTTTCTGACTCTTTCTATCTGATGACCTATTGTTTGGATGGGTCATCAGTATCTGATCAGTGCGGGTCAGACACCCCTGGAACCTCTGCCAATCAGCTGTTTGAGAAGGCAGCGGTGGTCCTGTGAGTGCTGGGGTCTTCTAGCAGCTTACCAAGCACAGCGCCATGCATTCTATAGTGGCTGTGCTTGGTATCACAGCTCAACCCATTCACTTGAATAAGACTGACCTACAACTAAGCCACATGACTAATAAACATGATGTCCCTGGCCTAGGGTAAACTGGCAGAAGGCCAAGACGCTCACAGGAGTGCCAGAGCCTTTCAAACAGCTGATCAGTGGGGGTCCCAGGTGTCAGGCACATACCGATCAGTATAAAAGTGTCAGAAAACCCCTTTAATCGCAAATCCTTGATGATGTTACATAAAACACCCTGGGAGGAATTTCAGATTCTCTCTGGTTCCCCTGCAGATCTGTCATTGTGTCTTCTGGTACATTAGGAGGCCACATGCTGCTGTGAATGGCCAGCTATAGCCTACCAAAGTATTTAATATGACAATTCACATAGCCCTGCGGGTTTTATTGGAAAGCTTTTGTTACTAAATAGACTGTAAATTATTAATAATGTGTTAGGCAATTGCTCCACATGCAATTACCTAAGAGGTTTTACAAATCTGCTCCAAAGTTTCAAACACTGCCACCAATCCTTGGCCTCAGCAGTGATGCTAACATGTTTGGCATGAGACCACTAGAGGCGCTAATTAGCTGCAATGGTCCTAGTATTTCTGTGCTGAGCAGGTACAGGAAGAGCAGAGCAGCATTGGAATGGCAGTGGCAGGGATTGTTGGAGGTGAGTCAAGCTTTTCCTTTATTTTATGCCCAGAAAACCCTTAATTATTATTAACTGCTAAGATTATTAATTATATAGTAAAATCAGCCTTCGTAGCCCTTAGCATAAGAAACTGACCATAAAGTCGAAGGCACTACTAAAGTGAAATGTTCACAGCTTCTTATGCATAGTCTGTCCATGTAGTACATAGTGGAATGATATGATGTGATATCCACTGCTCAGATGATGCTGTGACTGGTATTGCTGGTCGGCTCATTTCAAGCAAGCAAGTTTTCTTCAGGATGCGCTGTGTCTAGCGAATGCATATCATCCGGACAAAAAACGGACCTTTTCACTAGGCCTGTGTACGTGTACATTATTTTTCACGCATCATTTTTGCGTTCAGGAAAAATCGCAGCATGTACTATGTTGTGCATCTTTCACAGAGCGGAAGTGAATGGGGCTTGCATGAAAAACGTAAGTCATCTGGATGCAATGCATTTTTCACGGATGGTGGTTAGGAGATGTTGAGTGCTCTTCTTCAGTTTTTCTAAACACGCATGAAAAATGCATCAAAATCTGATTCGTCCATGCAGAGAAAACTGAAACACTGAATGCAAACACAGACAAAACTGAATCAACTTGCAAGCAAAACAAATCATTTCTTCCCTGAACAGACCCCAACACAAGCCACATTGCTCCAGTGGAAGTCGCCTACAGGATGATTCACATGACCGCGCTGAGTCCAAGAAGTACGGTCCATGTGTCGGCCGCATCTCCCAGACGGACAGCGGCTCCCCGGACTCACTGCATCGTAGTGATTTCTGATGCAGTCAGTTCCTATCTGATTGTGGGTCTATTGTACTGTACTCACACCATCTTGTATACAATAAATCTGCAATCAGATAGGAACTGACTGTATCAGTGACATGCGGCCGACACATGGACCATGTTTCCCAGGCCGAGCATGGTCATGTGAATCAATCCTAAAGCAGCAATCTTTTCCTAATCTCATTCAATCCTTTTAATTGGATGAGGATCAGGTCTTGTGGTTAGGTTATATTTTAGGCGCTAGCGTTCCGACCCTGTAAGCACTGTAATGGGGATGCATGTATAACCACTACAGATGGTGCATCGCATTCACTAGGTTTGATTTACAGTGGATCAGAGTGATTTGCATTTTGGGTACTTCTGCATAACTAGTAAATTGTCAATGATATGATACATATGCTCACAGCATATGCATCTCCCCTTGACCAACATGAATGCCTAATGGCTATTAGCTGTAAATGATGTCAAATATGCATGGCTTAGATGGTAACATCGCTAAGTGGCATCTTTATAGCCGGAGTCTAATTGCTAAAGTCTGCGGACTGTTTCATAAATTGCAGAATGCGCCCCTTGTTTGTCTCCTATGATGCAGATGTATAGAGAACGCAGGCAGTTAAATGCAAAGGCGACATTCTTGCCGGTTGTTACTGTGTGCCACTTTGTGTAGCGCTCAAGTGATAAACTTTGCATGTGGAATACTAATTCCCCTTTGTTGGCATGCCTGCAGATCATAGACAGAGAGCCCATACATTAAGAGTATGGAGCAGATCTGAGCGCCCTTACATTTAGCATATACGCAATGCAGCCTATTCTCGTCCCTTAATTGAATAGAATAGACACACATGCTGCAAATAGAGATGCCCCCCTACATTAATAAATGAAGTTAATTCATATATTGAGATGCAATGCTGCTCTACCTTGAGAATGAGTCATGTCTGAGTCATAGATGTTGGTTTTTTTTCTCTTTGATATTGAAGATAAATTACTCAGAAGATGTGATATATTCACCGATTTCTGTATGTACCAAAGCATCCGTATCGGTGGGAGGCTGAGGCTTAAGGGTTATTGAGTCGAGAATGTATCAAATAAACATGGCTGGTCCTGTATTCTCTCTGGAGATTACGGTCGGTTTTCTGTACACGCATTTGATGACATCATTCAGATATAAGATAACAAAGAATATAGCAATAGACAAGTTTGGGCATTCACAAGCCCACTCCTACCACGGCCTCAGACAGGATTTTGATCAATCTTAAAGGGAACCTGTCACCAGTCTACCCTCGGCGTGCTGAGAGCTTTGACATATACTGTAGTTTTATTGGAAAACATTCAGTATGACATTGATGAGTTAATTTATATTGCTGACCTTTCTAGACCTAGGAGTCCAGTGGCCAGTCCTAAGGAATGATGGACAGTCCTCCATTTAGAGATAGCTGCCAATCACTAAGTAGGACCACCTTCTGGAACATAAATCTAATACTAGTTCCAGGGAATCTTCTCCCATAAAAGACTATATCAATCTGCTCAGCTCCTCCTGCTCTCGATCAGACACCATGTTTATCCTTCGGTCACTGTTGGTGGCTGCATCAGCCCAGATGATTTTCTTGTTAGTGTGGTAACATTGCACGTTTTTTTGCTAATATGTCTGGTCAGGGAGACACCTTCTTATAGCAGGCCCAATCCACTTCTGTCAATGCTGACAAGAATGATCTGTTGAAGACAAATAGATATTCCAACATGGTGTCATTTTTTCTTTGTGCATAATTAAGGATTTAGGGGGAGATTTATCAAACTGGTGTAAACCAATCGGATTCCACATTTCATTTTTTACAGCAACTTTGGAAAATGAAAGGTGGAATCTATGGGCAACTAAGCCAGTTCTACTTTACACCAGTTTGATAAATCTCCCCCTTAGTTCCTATACATATGAAGATTTGCAACTAGCGATTGCAATTATACTTGTGCCAAAGTCACCGGTATAATGTATTATATTAAGACAAAAGACAAATTATGATGGTCTGACAACAAGTTTGTAGCTTGAAGGGTGTGCCTGGTATGCAGTGATCGGTATATACATATAGTACATACCAAAACAGGTCCAAGGAAGAACAATCAAAGAACTGGCAACAGGGTCATGGGTGTCCAGGGTGCTCTCAACTACAGTTCCAGCATAGAGAGAACCCCTAAAAACATAATTTTAATGGTATACCTTAAAAGGATCCCAATTGAATCCATTATATGAAACACGAAATATACATACAGAATATTTGACTGATAATTTCATCCAGCATTTGATAGTAACCTGGGGTACGGGAAAAAATTTCCCTATATCTACCCCTATCCTACAACCTCAGCCCAGGGAAGGCCCCTGATGGTGGAGACCCACTGTCCGCGTACCTAGACTCCCTATCCCTCAGACGTAACAATTACTTACTTGTAACCTGGTAAGAGGGCTCACACTTAGGCCCCTTTCACACGAGCAAATTTTCTGCGCGGGTGCGATGCGTGACGTGAACGCATAGCACCCGCACTGAATCCTGACTTATTCATTTCAATGGGTCTGTGTACTGAGCGTTTTTTTTTCACGCATCAGTTCTGCATTGCGTGAAAAACGCACCATGTTCTATATTCTGTGTTTTTTCACGCAGCCCTGGCCCTATAGAAGTGAATTGGGCTGCGTGAAAAACGCATTGCATCCGGAAGCAAGTGCGGATGCAGTGCATTTTCACTGATGGTTGCTAGGAGATCTTGTTTGTAAACCTTGCACCCACGCGGAAAAAACTGAACTACTGAACGCAATCACAGACAAAACTGACTGAACTTGCTTGTAAAGTGGTGCGAGTTTCACTGAACGCGACCCTGAACGCATCCGGACTTAATCTGTCACGCTCGTGTGAAAGGGGCCTTATAAACTCCTGTTAACTATTGCTAATATTAGTGAATTCATTTTAAGGTCAGTTAAGCAGCACAGATAGCGAGGCGGCATGCATAAGGCTTAATTTACATAAAACTGATCCAGTATTTTTATCAAGACGTAAACTGTACGTTTCCTGACAACGACACCCGCTGGGTGATAGAAATCAATGCGGCAACTAAACAGGATGGATATAAACTGTTACTTTCAAAGATTGCTTTACCAGAAAACAATAAAAGGAAGGAACTTTAGACCCAAACCTGCTCTTTTTGTTCCAATACCTGAGCACGGCAGGGGATTTCTAGGTAGTTAAAGATGGTGCGTGGTGTTATAATGCACACGTGACAGACTGCAGCCCTGACTGAGCATTTCCTTCCTTTTATTGTTTTCCAAACAGCTTTTCCATCTTAAAGTGCTTTAAACTGCTGAATATCGTCCTAGGAGAGATTTTTGCTGATTAATATAACACGTTGCATTACATTTTAAGGTGCAGCCCACTTACTGTAAGTAAATGACGCTATCTTGTCATCCACCTCAATTATTTGAAACAGAGTAACAGGACTGTTGTTAATTTTCCTGTTAAAGGGATTGTCTGATATGGGCAATCTTCTTTTTATTTCCCTATTTAGACATAGTATAGCAATTGAGAGCCCCCTCCCCCCAAAAAAGGAAGGAAAACGATTTGTAAGGGTCTCTTTAGAGGCGCTCCTAGCAGCACCTTTATGGTGATTAGCTCCAACGTCCGTAATTTGCGGAGATTGTCCCCATTCACATCAGTCACTTTCACGGACACTGGACACCAGGAGCTTCCTTTGCAGAATCAGTTATATTGACATGAAGAATAGTACAGTATGCAGCACCATGTCAGAACCCAATGGACATTATTATAAGTCAATGGGTCAGATGGGCAGGTTTGCTCTCCATCAGGCAATGCAACACCAAATTATGGGTTTAGTTTTTAATGGAGACCATATCGCAAAAGACCCTTACTTATCTAGCAATGATCCTGATTTGCAACAAGCAGCCTGTGCCACCCAAATCTAGATGTCTTTCTAAGGGCTTATTCAGACGGCCATATGCTGTCCGCAAAAATACTGAATGCTATCCGTTTTTTTTGCGGATCTGCAAAAAAACAGATCCGCAAAAAAACAGATAGCATTTAGTATTTTTGCGGACCCATAGACTTCAATGGGGCCATGTCCTGATTTTCACGGACAAGTATAAGACATGTTTCATTTGTTTTGCGGAACCGTGGAATAGAAAAGGGCCCCATAGAAGTGAATGGGTCAGCATCTAATCCACAATAAAACGTATCCGCATTTTTGTGGATAGCATACGGCCGTCTGCGTGAGTCCCATGACAAACTTTTTGACAGATACAGCATAAGAAGCAGCTCTTTTTTCTAGCCATTAATTTTGCGAAAGTAATAGCAGGAAGTATGGCGAGCTGAAGGTAAACTGGTATTGTGTTAGCATCTTCAATCATGGGTGTAACTGGCAGCGTCTGTTATGTGTTATGTCCAGTCTTTAAAGGGAACCTGTCACCAGGATTTTGTGCATAGAGCTGAGGACATAGGTTGCTAGATGGCCGCTAGCACATCCGCAATACCCAGTCCCCATAGCTCTGTGTGCTCTTATTGTGTAAAAAAAAAACGATTTGACACATATGCAAATTAACCTGAGATGAGTCCTGTCCCTGACTCATCTCACATACAGGACTCATCTCAGGTTAATTTGCATATGTCTCAAATCGTTTTTTTCCCCCACAATAAAAGCACACAGCGCTATGGGGACTAGGTATTACGGATGTGCTAGCGGCCATCTAGCAACCCATGTCCTCAGCTCTATACACAAAATCCCAATTACAGGTTCCCTTTAATGCTGGTGTCTTCTTATGTGGCAGGGGCCGTTTGGCATACATTTGGCTAGAACACTTTATTATTATAGTTAGAGATGAGAGAATTTATGAAAAGTTCGATTTGGCTGATTCTCCAAATTTTACAAAAAAGTTCGCTTTGTGACGAATTACTTCCTCACTAAGTGCATTTTTTTGTAAGTAGCGGGCGCAATGACAGGGTGCTGAGATTTTGCCCCCCCTGTCATTGTACCCCTCAGATGCCACGTTCATACATGATCGTGGTATCTGAGTGTAAAAACAGTGTAAAATGAACATAAAAAAAAAATTCTATCAAACTTACCCCCTCCATTTGCTGGCGACAGGCCAGCGTCATACGTTACTACGTACAGGATTTTGGCTGAGATCTTCAATCAAGATGGCTGCTGGCGGCCCATCGAGAGCAAATGGAGGAGATAAGTAATATTTTTTTAGTTTTTTACACTATTTCAGGTTTAATAGATTCACTGACAGGAAGCACCAGGAAATTCGGCTTTGAGGCGAATCAAATTTATCCTGAAATTCGGATCGAATTACACTTCGTGGGATTCGATTCTCTCATCTCTAATTATAGTAGTAATAGTAGTAATCATTTTAAAACAGTAGTCCTTCACATTACAATATTTTCAGCATATGTTGTTCCTCAATCATCATAACATAATACTGCATTCAACATCCAATACCATAGACACTGACATGTATGACTGGCTGGAAGATCCCGCCATTCAGCATTCGTATCTCACTATAAAATGTATGCAGTACTGAAGAGCATGCTCCAATCTAAAGTACATTGTGGTACTACATGTCCTGTACTGCTCTTTACCTCTGTGCCAGGATGAGCTTCAGTATACCCTCAAAAGCTTCTGTCCCCAAATGAATTAGTTATATATATAGAGCAACTCGTAGGGTAGATGAGGATGGAAGTAGTGGCTATGGTACCGGTAGTAGTCCTCACCCTGGCTCCCTGGATCATGCACAATGAATGAAGGGTGCACCCTGTTCTTTCTCTGGGCACTACATGTTTTTCTAGGGCTTCTTCCTGGTGGTAGTTAAGGGTGCCATTGATAGTGAATGGTTGGCAGGGTACAAGGAAGTAGTACAGATGCAGTACTGGTAGATGGATGATGGAGTCAATAATCAGGCCTGTTGGTTGCAATAAATACATTATTTTTTAGTAAATCAATGATAGGCGTAAAAGTACATTGGGTTTTGGGGTGGGCTCAACTCTACGCTGGGTTCCCCAGACACCGTCAAGGTGTCATCACGTGTTGCTGCTCTCCGGAGGGGTTGGTAAGGCATGGTGCAGAGTCAAAGTTTGCAGTAAACCAGTGCACTTCTTTACTGTAGGAATTCAATTCTTGTTAATCTCTTCTGCAATTCCTGGGTGAAAGGGGTGCATAATTTAGATCTGGATGGCCAGTCCATCTCAAAGTATGGTGGATGCTAGAGGCAATGAACAATTTTCATAGCAGTAAAGTGTTTAATGCTGTAAATAAGAAAATATCTTACTGATGTTATCTTGAACATTCTTGATAGTTTTGGGCCTTATAAGATGTCTGGTCTCTTTCCAATAGAGGTACTCTAGTGATAAAATATATAATTTGGTAGCTGTAGTCTCAGAGATAAAGGTTCTTCTTGGTCTGGCCTAGTTTTCAGGTGCTTGCATGTATTGGTATTGTCTGTAGCTCTGCTTTGACTCCCTATACAACATGGTGCAGACAAAGTCCATCACTCTGGTAACCTAACAAGTCTTCCAGTGTTAGCAATATATTATCCATATATTGTTATTGGGCATCTACAGTGCATAAAGAAATAAGTGGTTGTTGGGCTACCTAAACCCTGGATACAAGATAAGATACAGTTAGGCATGGAGACAAACAGGTTCCGTATTGTATCCTGTGGCACATTTGAACAAAGATGTTGTAGCTGGGCCTTTATATCTTGCACATTCATAATTTGCCAAAGCTGGCATCCCAGCTGGTCCCATAAATGCTCAATTAGCGATAAACTTGGTGACCATGGAGGCAAGAAAGTCTTGCATTCTGGCGTGAACATTCCAGGGAAACCAGTGTGGTATATGGGAGAGCATTATCCTGCTGAAAAATGCCAGTTGGAAGCCCTGCTATGGCAGACAACATATATGGCCACATAATGTTCTTCACATATTCCTGAGCTGTTACTGTCCTTTGTATCAATACCAGGATTTACTGTCAAATATGATGGCTCCCCAGACCTGCAGTTGGGGCAGTGTGTATCTCCACAGCAAATGCAGGATTGAGGCATTCAGCCAGATCCCAAACAGAACCTGGATTCATCCCTAAAGACGATACGGTTCCAGTCCTTTGCAGTCCATGTTTTTAATTCATGACACCACCTCAAATAAAGGCAACAGTGGCTGGCTGTTAATAGCAGGACACATAATTGGCACCATGACATCAAATTTCTTTCTTCTAAGCACTTGGAAATAATCCAGGCAGAGACAAGGGTGTGAAACGAACGTGCCACCTGTGTTTGGAAAATGAGAGCCGCTCGTGCTTGTTAGTGGATCAAACAATTCTCTCAACTGGTGGTCTGTCTGGGCATGACTAGCAGTCTACGATCTCTAGCCAAGAAGCACACTACCCAAATGTAGCCTCTGAGAGCCTTTTTAAAGGGCAAAGGTGGATGCACTTTTAGACCCTCTTGTGGCAAGACCCAGTGTCTAATCAGACCCATCCTGTAATTATTTACATATCTGCCTGAGACCTAACTGCATGCTGAGTTTTTCAGCAATCTGACATTTCTATCTGGGGGCGTTATTTTTATTATTATTATTATTATTATTATTTTATTTTTTTTGTGTACTTTTCCAAGCAGTTACTTCTGAACTTTCTTATGTAATGACTTGCTTTATCTGTATTAGTTTTCTGCATCTTTTTCCTTCATCACTACTTTTCCTTGTTGGTTGTTAATATTTTGGAGCTTTAGAACTAATTACTACTTCTCCACAGAATTTTGATCTAAAGTTTCAACTCAAAATGCTTGTCCCAAAATTAATATTATAACCTGATTACTACAGTGTAAGGCCCTGGAAAAAGTAGCCCGCCTCCAGCAATAGTGTGATGAGATGAACGAGCAAGTGAATTTTCTTTTAATTGCCCACAAGTCACAGAAGATCCTGAAAGTGGTCCCCGTTCACATCTATGCATCTTTGCGCACGGATTATGTTGGCTGATATGGCTTGTGATGCTGCGGATAGTGTTTGTGAGGTTTTCCTTGAGTTCATCCCGGGGATGTGGATTGTTAGTGGACACTTTCTGTTTTAAATTTCCCCACAGATAAAGATCACATGTGGATAAGTCTGGGGAACCTGGTGGCCATAACCCCTTGCTCACCATTCGCTCCTCCATACACAGTTCAGGAACCCCTGCCAGTGCAGCATATTGTCCCATCTTGTTGGAAAAAGCAGGACACTTTTTCTTCTGCAGCATCACCGTTGAAGAGCTGCAAGCAGTATCAGCCAACATAATCCGACATGCCCAAAGATACATAGACATGAACGTGGACATCTTTCAGCATCTTTTGTGACTTGTGGGTAATTAAAAAAATATAAAAATCCACTTGCTTGTTCATCTTGTCATACTATCGATGGAGGTGAGCTACTTTTTTGTGGGCCATCCTAGAATAATCTGCATCCCATTTGCAGGCATAAACAGTAGTCTCTAGCCTGCTAGCAGAGCCTTAGGGTAAAAAATGCGTAATTCCTTTGGACAGGAGAAATTTCATAAGTATCAATTTGAAACGAACATAAATCTGTGATGTATATAACTGTATGCCACTTCTGAAGTTGAAGACTCACTGTAAGAGCCTTGGTTAGTGCTGGGAAATTTGTGGCCTTCTTTTAGATGAAAGAAGCTCTCCATCAGTTTTGTGCATCTTATTAATCAGCAGTGCACCATTTAGTAGCTATGGACCTTGTCATAATATGCCCTTGGTACTTCGGCTTCAGCCTGTACCTCAGAGGCCATCACTTTAACAGTAAATCTCCACTTCCTCTCTTTATTTGTGTCTCTCCTGTCTATAAACTGTTCCCTGTGAACTTTGTCTTGTTATTTCAGCTGCTGTGATTCTCAGAAGAAACCCTACTTGATTTTCTTATATTGTTATTTCTCTCTCTTGCCTGAAAGCTGCAGCATCTCACTGTTTTTATCTTCAGCTTTGTCAAAGTCTGTCCAAAATTAATCCAATCAGTTGAAGACAGGGTCTTGGATCCCCAGGCAAACAAAGGTCTTCCCCAATACTGAGACTGCGGAAGTCGAAAGGCCTTTTCATGCATATTACTTCAGGCGACTCAGTGGGGTTCAATCATTCACTGGGATCTTGCTGAAATAAATCTATCAATCATTATAAATGACAGACTAGAAATTTTGCAAAAGTTAAAGAAAAAAAGAAAAAGAAGAAGAGAATAGAACCTAGTAAAATATGAAAGAAGGATTATGATTGAATGAATTTCTTACAAATAAAATGGCAACCTCTTTGCCTCTGTCCTCCTTAGAGAACATCTGCAGAACTGGCACTCTTTTTGATAATGAATGGTGACCTAGTCCCAAAATGGCAGGTGGTGCAATTTCCCTACCATCCTATTAGAAAGAGTGCAGAATACTGCAATAGACTCAGCCATAATATTTAGTCCGTCAAATTGGCCGGAAGGCTTCTGCTGGCTCCGGCAATATTTTTGCCGCTGCCTGTTCCCTCGGAAGGCCCTGGAACCTGTTGGACATACTGTGTACAGTAACTGTAAATGTGGACACCCTAATAACTAATAACCTAATACTCATCTATAAAACAAGGTGAAAACCACAATAAATTACATAGCGTATTCACCTCAATTTGAGAATCAAGTCGTAATAGATCTGCTTATTTATTTTACAAAGGGGCACCCCAATAGCAGTAAAATTGCAGTACTTTACCCCAATTTACACTGTTCAATTTGATAGCTATGTGCAGGGATTGATGCAAACCGAGCTGTCTCCTATGCAAGATTTGTCAAACACTGTTCCTAGCACTTGGCATATTTGTCCCTATTGTCAGTTCACTGTGATATGGCAGAGACCGGGCAGGATTAGGGTTTTTATAGGGCAGTAATATTATAGGGGATGCCCATCTGCGGATTGGCTGGCTGCATTGCATTATGGGTGATCTCTTGTTCCCAGGCTTATTACTTTTACTTTGTAACACGTGTAGCCGCCATTTATAGGAAAAAATTTATTTGTGACTACGAAGAGACAGGAAATTCTGATTAATTGCGAATCAAATTTTTTCTAAATTCTGGATCAAATTCCATTTTGAATGCTTTGATTCGTTTAACACCACTTGTAATAGTAGTCCTTTTACAGTAAGATTTTACAGTTTATTAAAAATAATTTGGTATTCACTTGCTGACTAGAGGCATAACGTAAAGCTTCTGGGCACCTATTCAAAAATTGGAAGATGCTCCTTCACATACTATGTACCATTTAGAATGCTGATGTCAAAGATGAGCCTTTCTACTCCCTCAGGCACCAAGGCTAGGGTTACACTGCTACCTCTGCACTATCTACAGCTTTACTATGTTCAGGTGCCCTGTAGTCTTGGACTCTATGCCATTTCTCAGTCATAGCCACATACCTCTAGTGCAGGCTCTTGTAAAATTGTGGCCTTGGACCCTACACATCCTGCACTCCTGCTCAGAGTTAAAAAGTCCTTAAAAATAAGGGATTTTTTTTTCCCCAGTGTCCATGAAGATAATGAAAATTTTTTTTAGGCTGATGACATTTGAACAGTTAGAGATTGGCCACTTTCTGGTTCCCTGTAAGCGTTTGCAACTGCTGAGAGGGGTCGGCTTAGAGATGGGCAATGCTTAGTCAAAGGTGGGCAATAGGACAATCAAACTAGAGATCATCGTCGACACATTGGCCAAACATCAAATCTAGCGTACTAAGACAAGATAAAATGTTACTCTGCTTACCATAGCAAGTAAAACTTTTTATTCTTCTCATGTCGTAAAATGTCAGTCATCTACAAATTTCCTTTTGGAAGTAAATCATGTAGCCAACACCAAACAACCAATATGTAGCATCTGAAATGTCAGTATCTTCAAAGAACATGCTTGGAACTAAGCCAATCCGAGTGACGACGAGTCTAACTTATACATCTTCTTGTATATAGTGATATGGAGCATGCTGGTATAACCTGGGCGTGTCCTGTATATATATATATATATATATATATGTCTCTATATATGTACAGCTTGAATAAGTTATACATCCTCTTGTATGTAGGCATATCGAGCATGCTGGTATAACCTGGGCATTGTCTTTATGTAATTAAATATGTACAGCTGGTATAAGTTATAAATGTTCTCGTACATGGTGATAGTAAAACCTGGGCATCTTCTGTATATAATTACATATGCACAGATGGTATAAGTTATACATCTTCTTGTATATAGTGATATGGACCATGCTGGTATAACCTGGGCATCTCCTGTATATAATTATATATGTACAGCTGGGGTAAGTTATACATCTTCTTGCATATAGTGATATAGAGCATGCTGGTATAACCTGGGTATCCCCTGTATATAATTATATATGTATATATGGTATAAGTTATACATCTTGTATATAGTGATATGTAACTTATAGTCAGTAGAAAAATATATATCGTGCAGTGATTGCTTTTGTCATGATTTGTTTTTCTTTTTGACAAAAATATGGTGGCAATTTTTTTTACTGCAATTAAAAACAAAAAATAGTCAGTAAAAACAAAATTATATATATATATATATATATGATGAAATGTTTTGCATTTGTCATATTTGTTTTCTTTTTTTGCGATTTTTTTGACTGCAATTTTTCTCTCTCTCTCTCCCTTTCTCTCTCTCTATCTCCAAATGGGTGGGGGTTGGTATTTGGGGTAAAGTGTTAATACAAGGTTGATTACTGTAATACAGACCCTTTTGATGGTCTGATGTTGTATATAAGCAATAAAATTAGGCTAAATGCAGTCTCAAATGGGACTACAACCCACTGCATCCTTCACATGATGGACAAAATGAGCTATGCTACAGTTAACCAGTGACCAACCCAGGAGCTTAATAAATTCAGCTCCAGTGTTCCCTGTAAGCTGAGTCCCCACCAGCCTGATACTGAACCAACAAATAACCTGTCCAGCTCCTGCTCCATAAGCCTTGGTGCCATGATCTCCCCCATGTTATAAGCCCCCCAGTAGCAGCACCAGCCTCTCCCTGCTCTGCTATCCCTCTGCCCCTTCTCCTAAGGCTCAATTCACACGTCCGTAACGTGTTTTGCGGATCCACAAAACAAGGACACGGCAATGTGCGTTCCGCATTTTCGCCGGCACTAATAGAATATTCTTAGTCTTGTCCGCAATTGCGGACAAGAATAGGACATGTTCTATTTTTTTAGGGAACGGAAATAGGGACCCGGAAGTGCTGGGACTGAGAGAGAGTAAGTCCAGACATCGTGATTCTATCCTCTAAGATGGTGCCGCCAAAATTTTACCTCACCCTGCTGCTGCATGCTCAGTCCTCCTCTTCCAGTCGTAAAAAAAAGGCGGAGGCAGCAGTAGCGTGGCAATATGGGGTAGACGGTGCCCCGCTGACAGCCGCACACAGAATGAGGGCATAATATAAGTCATGATGAGTGTGTGCATTTTGCCAGCAGGGTGGGCAGCGCGCTGAGTGGACATTATAAACTTGTGTGCGGGGGCACAAAAATTGCTGCACGGCCACGCACCCGCGCAGCTTAGAGAGAATATTGGTGTATGCCTAATGTGAGGAACAGTACCAGTGCATGTTGTCCATCCTGGTACAGGGCCGTCCACCACAGGTCACCTATTACATACAGCATTGGTTATCAGTATGAAGAACGTCCTGAACTTCAGTTCCGCACATAAGCTGGAAAAATCTCTTACTGAAGCTACTCTTTTTCTTCTTCAAAAGTGGGTGTAGGGGATGGGAGCTGCAGCTTATAACTGTGTCCGTGCCGAGAAGGTACATGTCCGTTCTCGCTTCAGCCAGGGCTTTAAGCTGCCACTCTTTGATCTTTAGCACTGCCTCCCATTTAAATGAATAGGAGACAGTAAGAAACCGGTCTATGTGTGGGTTTTTGGAGAAATTAGTTGCTTGAACGTCCTCTTAATGATGCATGTCAACTTTGCTTGCATCACTTTCTTCAGCACCGACTCAAACTCTAGCAGTTGAGAACCTACAACCTTTCCAGCCTTCTCAATCAGTTTCCCAAGTTACTAAGCTAAGAAACATAGAAGCATAGAATGTGTCGGCAGATAAGAACCATTTGGCCCATCTAGTCTGCCCAATATACTGAATACTATGAATAGCCCCTGGCCCTATCTTATATGAAGGATGGCCTTATGCCTATCTCATGCATGCTTAAACTCCACTGTATTTGCAGCTACCACTTCTGCTGGAAGGCTATTCCATGCATCCACTACTCTCTCAGTAAAGTAATACTTCCTGATATTACTTTTAAACCTTTGCCCCTCTAATTTAAAACAATGTCCTGTTGTAGCAGTTTTTCTTCTTTTAAATATTCTCTCCTCTTTTACTTTGTTGATTCCCTTTATGTATTTAAAAGTTTCTATCATATCCCCTCTGCCGCGTCTTTCTTCCAAGCTTTACATGTTAAGGTCCTTTAATCTTTCCTGGTAAGTTTTATCCTGCAATCCATGTACAAGTTTAGTAGCTCTTCTCTGAACTCTCTCCAAAGTATCAATATCCTTCTGGAGATATGGTCTCCAGTACTGAGCACAATACTCCAAATGAGGTCTCACTAGTGCTCTGTAGAGCGGCATGAGCACCTCCCTCTTTCTACTGGTAATTCCTCTCCCTATACACCCAAGCATTCTGCTAGCATTTCCTGCTGCTCTATGACATTGTCTGCCTACCTTTAAGTCTTCTGAAATAATGATCCCTAAATCCCTTTCCTCAGATACTGAGGTTAGGACTGTATCACTGATTTTATATTCTGCTCTTGGGTTTTTAGGTCCCAGGTGCATTATCTTGCACCTATCAACATTAAATTTTAGTTGGCAGATTTTTGACCATTCCTCTTGTTTTCCTAAGTCCTTTTCCATTTGGTGTATCCCTCCAGGAACATCAACCCTGTTACAAATCTTTGTGTCATCAGCAAAAAGACACACCTTACCATTGAGGCCTTCTGAAATTTCGCTGATAAAGATATTAAACAATATGGGTCCCAGAACAGATCCCTGAGGTACCCCACTGGTAACAAGACCTTGGTCTGAATATACTCCATTGACTACAACCCTCTGTTGCCTGTCCCTCAGCCACTGCCTAATCCATTCAACAATATGGGAGTCCAAGCCCAAAGACTGCACTTTATTGATAAACCTTCTATGTGGGACAGTATCAAAAGCCTTACTAAAGTCTAGATAAGCAATGTCTACTGCACCTCCTCCATCTATTATTTTAGTCACACAATCAAAAAAATCAATAAGATTAGTTTGACATGATCTCCCTGAAGTAAACCCTTGCTGTTTTTCATCTTTCAATCCATGGGATTTTAGATGTTCCACAATCCTCTCCTTAAGTATGGTTTCCATTAATTTCCCCACTATTGATGTCAGGCTTACTGGCCTATAGTTGCCCGATTCCTCCCTTCTACCTTTCTTGTGAATGGGCACAACATTTGCTAATTTCCAATCTTCTGGGACGACTCCTGTTGCCAGTGATTGGTTAAATAAATCTGTTAATGGTTTTGCTAGTTCACCGCTGAGCTCTTTTAATAGCTTTGGGTGTATCCCATCAGGCCCCTGTGACTTATTTGTATTAATTTTAGACAGTTGACTTCGAATCTCTTCCTCTGTAAAGACACATGCATCAAAAGATTCATTAGTCTTCTTTCCTAAATTAGGTCCTTCTCCTTCATTTTCCTTTGTAAAAACTGAACAGAAGTATTCATTGAGGCAGTCAGCTAGTTCTTTATCTTCTTCCATATACCTTCCTTCTTTTGTTTTTAATTTGGTAATTCCTTGTTTTAGTCTCCTTTTTTCATTTATGTATCTGAAGAATGCCTTATCGCCTTTTTTCCCTGACTGAGCTAATTTTTCTTCTGCCTGTGCTTTAGAAGCTCTTATAACTTGTTTGGCCTCTCTCTGCCTAATCTTATAAATTTGTCTGTCATCCTCTTTTTTTATTTTTATTATAATTCCTAAATGCTATCTTTTTGTTTTTAATGATTTTGGCCACTTCTGCTGAGTACCACAGTGGTCTCTTCCTTTTTTTTGCTTTTACTGACAAGCCTAATGCAATTTTCTGTTGCCTTCAATAGTGCCACTTTTAAGTAGTCCCATTTCTCCTGGACTCCAATGAAACTGTTCCAGTCTGATAGGGACTCGGATACCAGTAATCTAATTTTAGAAAAGTCTGTTTTTCTAAAATCTAAAACTTTTGTTTTTGTGTGGTGTGACTCAGTCACTGTACTTATAGTAAACCACACTGACTGGTGATCGCTAGATCCCAAGCTTTCCCTACAGTAATATCAGATACCAAATTCCCATTTGTGAATACTAAATCTAAAATGGCCTCCTTCCGGGTTGGCTTCTCTACTACTTGCTGTAGAGATAATCCCAGAAGGGAATTTAGAATATCTGTACTCCTGGCAGAACTAGCTATTTTGGTTTTCCAGTTTACATCTGGAAGATTGAAGTCTCCCATAATGATAACTTCCCCCTTCAATGTCATTTTAGCTATTTCCTCAACTAGTAGATCATCTAATTCTTTGACTTGGCTTGGTGGTCTATATATCACACCTACACGAGTTACCTTATGATTATCAAGCTGCAAGGTAACCCAAACTTACTCTAAATTGTTCTCGCTAACTTGTATCAAATTAGATTTTATGCTATCTTTCACATACAGGGCCATCCCTCCCCCCTTCTTGCCTTTTCTGTCTTTCCTGTATAGAGAGAACCCTGGTATTGATATATCCCAGTCATTACTCCCCTTGAACCACATCTCAGTAACAGCCACTACATCTATATTCTCAGATGCCATTATAGCCTCAAGTTCATTGATCTTATTCCCTAGACTGCGAGCATTTGTAGACAAGACTCTGAGCTTGTCATTTCTTAACCTTTGTGCTACTGGCCTCTTCTAGCATTGTTCCGGGGGGCAGTTGGACTGCTGGATTATCACTCTTTCCAACTGCCTCGATATAGGAGAGTTAAGCCAATTTGGGATGTGCATGCGTGTAACTGCCAGAGTAGTAAGAATAACATCGGGCTCAAATACAACATTATAAGTTTTAGAGGTGAGTGGGGAGACAACACATAGAGCAGTGACCATTGGATATGAGCAATGAGCTGTTTTGGGTCCCATTCGGTCCAATTTGCTTTGGATTCTATTCGGTCTGAATAAATTCCACCCGAAATGAATGTTTGGATACAGCGAGTGGTCTCCTAGGACTCTATTCAAGCCCTTTCAAGCTTTTTAATGTTAAGCCAGCGTTAGTAATGTCAGAGTGACAGTGACATATAAACGGATGATAACCAGTGATAACAAACATGTCAGATATTATTATTTTTTTATAAAAAAAATTGTTAAAAAATGATCCCTTTGTCTCTGTCTTCTGATCTGTAAAATACAGGCTGTCATTTTCAGTGATTTGTCAAGAATGGATCCCAAAAGTTTTGGATTCGTCAAAAACCAAATGTTTTGGGAAATTCATACAAAATTTGATTAGTTTAGAACCAATTTGCTCATAGTGGCCATAGTAGTGCAGTGTAGTAATCATAATAATAATGAACATCCAATATCTTGAACTCAATCCAGTGGAGTACTGCCAATATAGGCAGTGCACGCAGCTGATATGGGGCCCGTGGCAAGGGGGAGCCCGGAGTGCATGGAAGGCCCCGTCCCTATGTATGTAGTTATGTATTTATTATTGCCACAGTCTTCCGTCCTGAGTCCCTATCTGGAGCTTAAGTGGGCCCTGCTTCCCCTCTGCTCCCCCCCTTGACCGACCCTGACCTAGCCAGTGACATACTGCAAACGCTGCTCATTCTCCTCTGTTGGCTGGGCACTCGCACTGGCCAATCAGCATTTAGTGGTGCAAAGCTCCTGCTGCTGATTGGCCAGTGTGCGAGTCGCAGATCAGAGCAGAACTGTGCAAGCGGGTGGATGGGCAGGGCGAAAGTCTTGTGCTTCACCACCTGCCTCATACTGCCATCAGTTCCACTGAGACCCAAGTCCCAACTCAAACCAGCCCCCAGCATCGCCGGCTTGCCCCTAGCCTGTTGTGTGCCACTGCCAGTCTGCCACCAAGGACAAAGTAGGTTGTGCAATCACAGCAGTGAGTGACAGACTCTACGTTTAAAAAAATTCATGGGGGTGGTGGGGGATGGCTATTGGTGGGAAAAGGGCAGCACCATCAAGCAGAGATCCTGCAGGGTTGGGGGGGGCACTGTTCTATAAGGCTTATTATTATACAGAGGACTCAGAACAGTGCACCGCCTACCCCCCACCCCCCACCCCCCTGTCTTTTAAGCCCTCAGGTCCTGCAATCAATTAATAGTAAAATAAATTTTATAGATTCATAGTAAAAAAAAAAAAGAGAAAAAAAAAAAAAAAAAAAACACTGATATAGTAAACATTTAAATCACCCCAATTTTACATATAAAAATATATAAACAATAAAAAAAATCATATTAGGTATTGCCGCGCCTGAAAATGTCTGCACTATTAAAATATATAAAAAAAGAACCTGTATGGTGAATACCTTATCGGAAAAAAAAATTAAAAACATGCGAGGGCAGGTGGCGGAATGTGTCAGGGATGAGTAGTGGGTGGAATTAGGGGGCCCAATTCAGATTTTTGCTATGGGGCCCATTGATTTCTATGTACACCCCTGATCAAATCACTCATCAAAATGGTAATAATTGCAGAATAAGGCCTCTTGCAAATTTGTTATGGGTCTTCATGCAGCAGAGACTTATGTAGCTCCATAGTATATATGAGAATTTGGTATATACAGGGAGTGCAGAATTATTAGGCAAGTTGTATTTTTGAGGATTAATTTTATTATTGAACAACAACCATGTTCTCAATGAACCCAAAAAACTCATTAATATCAAAGCTGAATATTTTTGGAAGTAGTTTTTAGTTTGTTTTTAGTTTTAGCTATTTTAGGGGGATATCTGTGTGTGCAGGTGACTATTACTGTGCATAATTATTAGGCAACTTAACAAAAAACAAATATATACCCATTTCAATTATTTATTTTTACCAGTGAAACCAATATAACATCTCAACATTCACAAATATACATTTCTGACATTCAAAAACAAAACAAAAACAAATCAGTGACCAATATAGACACTCAAAAGCCTGCCATCCATGGATTCTGTCAGTGTTTTGATCTGTTCACCATCAACATTGCGTGCAGCAGCAACCACAGCCTCCCAGACGCTGTTCAGAGAGGTGTACTGTTTTCCCTCCTTGTAAATCTCACATTTGATGATGGACCACAGGTTCTCAATGGGGTTCAGATCAGGTGAACAAGGAGGCCATGTCATTAGATTTTCTTCTTTTATACCCTTTCTTGCCAGCCACGTTGTGGAGTACTTGGACGCGTGTGATGGAGCATTGTCCTGCATGAAAATCATGTTTTTCTTACCTTGCAGACTTCTTCCTGTACCACTGCTTGAAGAAGGTGTCTTCCAGAAACTGGCAGTAGGACTGGGTGTTGAGCTTGACTCCATCCTCAACCCAAAAAGGCCCCACAAGCTCATCTTTGATAATACCAGCCCAAACCAGTACTCCACCTCCACCTTGCTGGTGTCTGAGTCGGACTGGAGCTCTCTGCCCTTTACCAATCCAGCCATCTAGCCCATCAAGACTCACTCTCATTTCATCAGTCCATAAAACCTTAGAAAAATCAGTCTTGAGATATTTCTTGGCCCAGTCTTGACGTTTCAGCTTGTGTGTCTTGTTCAGTGGTGGTCGTCTTTCAGCCTTTCTTACCTTGGCCATGTCTCTGAGTATTGCACACCTTGTGCTTTTGGGCACTCCAGTGATGTTGCAGCTCTGAAATATGGCCAAACTGGTGGCAAGTGGCATCTTGGCAGCTGCACGCTTGACTTTTCTCAGTTCATGGGCAGTTATTTTGCGCCTTGGTTTTTCCACACGCTTCTTGCGACCCTGTTGACTATTTTAAATGAAACGCTTGATTTTTCGATGATCACGCTTCAAAAGCTTTGCAATTTTAAGAGTGCTGCATCCCTCTGCAAGATATCTCACTATTTTTGACTTTTCAGAGCCTGTCAAGTCCTTCTTTTGACCCATTTTGCCAAAGGAAAGGAAGTTGCCTAATAATTATGCACACCTGATATACGGTGTTGATGTCATTAGACCACACCCCTTCTCATTACAGAGATGCACATCACCTAATATGCTTAATTGGTAGTAGGCTTTCGAGCCTATACAGCTTGGAGTAAGACAACATGCATAAAGAGGATGATGTGGTCAAAATACTCATTTGCCTAATAATTCTGCACGTAGTGTATGGTTCAAAAGAGGTCAACAATGCAGCTTCTATATCACTATGTAAATGTATGATCCATAGGAGTTATGCATAAAGATACCATTTGGAAATATTTCAATATTTGGTTATGCTAACTCCTTGATTTTCTGACATTCCTTATTAATCCAAATGGAAGTTCTGCAGAACTTTGTGAACAGTCCTCTGAATACAACACTCCTACTGGAGCCAGAACTATTATCACCACTCAGCAATGCTCCCAGTTTGCCCACTTGATGTACACACTGGAAACATGTGCCATGATCCATTAAACAGTGTATACATTGCGCAGGACTAGCACAGCAGTGATCCTTTGATGTATTAAAATTGTTTTCATTTCATGAACATGAAGGAGAAATTCAGTTTGCATAATAAATAAGAACATGTATAAGCAGCTGTGTCCTTCTCCTGACTATGTTCCCACTCCAACTAGAAAGACAATATTAAGGACCCAGATTCTGTTTATTTTCCCTATACATAACTGTAGCTCTCAGCGGCACATCATGCAGGTTTTATGTTGTTTTTTCTTAATGACCACAGCTTTCTCATATACAAATTTCAACGGGAACTGCATTGGACTGCAGGTGAATCTAAGCAGGTCATCTCCAGTAGCATAGGTAGGGTTGCATCGGTCGCAACTGGGCCCCTAAAGCCACAGGGATCCACGAGGCCCTACTTTCCAGTGATGCACCAGCAATTATGTTTTACCGTCCTCAGGATGGTGATACAATTAGATACTGTGGCGGGGCACGGAAGGGATGTCTTGTTACCTCTGATAAGCTTCAGGTCTAGTGCCTGTAGCCTATCAGATGCCGGCACAGGTGGCACAATGACGTAATCATCATCTTGTCACCTAAGCTGAGCAGCATATACTCAGGAAACAGGCGGAAGAGGCCTGCACACCATCACTGTCCGCGAAGGTAAGTATTTCTATTTGTTTTTCATTTTCCACTATGATTTTGGGCCAACATGGGGGGCTGGAGAGCACTATGGGGGCATCTACTGGGGGCACTAAATAGGGGCATTTTGCACTGGCACACATAAGGAGGCTGGGGTCATGTTCTTCTACTGGCATACATTATGGGGGCATCAAGAGGGGACATTTTTGGTACTGGCTCACAGACGGAAGGATTTTTTGCACAGGCACACATTTTAAGGGGACGTTTTTGCACTGGCAAGCATTAAAACAAGATATTTTTTGCAAAGACACCCATTATAAGAAGGCATTTTTTGCTTTTTGCTGATTTCCACTGGCGCAAATTATAAGGGGCTATTTTTTGTATTGGCACACAATAAACTGAGAATTATTACTACTGGGTGACTATGGGTAGCATGATTACTAGTATGGGCGCAATTGGGGCATTATTACTATTGGGGGCACTGTTAATGCTAACTACACTGGCAGAGAATTATTTCTATTGGTGGGACTTAGAGGAACACTATTACTGTGGGGGCACGCTGGCACAGTGTCAGTTTAGCACAATTATTTTTGGGGGACACAATTAACGTGGCACAGATATTTTTTAGGACACTGTGTACCAATAATTATTGAAGGGGGCACCATCTGTGTGGTACTAGTATTTCCAGGGGGACTCTTTCTGCAGTATGTATTGGGAAGCACAGGGGGTTGCAGGATGATGGAAATGTAGGAAACTAAGATGTCTGTCAAACTCTGCAGAGACAAGATATGGCTGAAAGAAACCATTATGACTGTCTGGTCTGAAAGGAGAAGAAGATGAAGGAGAACATCTACATCAGAGGATACGCCACGTATCTATCTATCCCATCCTATTAGCACTTCTTTTTGCCATTTAAGACCTCTTGATGCACTAGGACAGAGGACCCCAATCTTTTTTAGGGTAAGCCATTTTCAAATCTGACAGGCGATGTTGCTTCCTATATTAAAAGGGGAAAAGCCTATTTAAGATATTATCAATTGATATGGCTCTTACCCTCATGTTAACTGTCAACTGTTTGGCTTTGAACTTAGATTCAAAATCTAGTAATGCTATGGCATCTCTGGTGCCAGGAACATAACTAGGATAGGATGAGTCCCATAATAAAGTTTTGAATAGACCTCCCTCCATTGAGAACATCACACACCAAAATGCACACTGTTGTACGCATGAGGCCTAAATATCTTATATTAGGAGTCTGACCTGACAGTTCTTGGCAGCCTATGAAGGAGAGGACTGCAGAGGATGTGCTGCACATAATTCTGCACATCCTAGACCTGTGATGGCTAACCTTGGCACTCCAGTTGTGGTAAAACTACGACTCCCAAGATGTAAATTTGCTTGGCTGATCTCAGAACTCCACAGAAATGAATAGAGCATGCTGGGAGTCGTAGTTTCACTACAGCTGGAGTGCCGTAGGTTAGCCATGACTGTCCTAGACTCTTAATTGATTGTTTACCAGACAGGGCCCCCCTATCCTTGTACACCCTGTAGAAGCCACTACGGCTGCTATAGTGGTAGTTACACCCCTGCCTGGTACCAAAAGCAGGGACCCTCCGACATAAATGTGGCTCCACAGACTCTCGCTGAGGAATACTGCTCTAGGACTTCCAGGGAAGTGGTAATATTTGTCACAGCAGGGATTATATTTTACAGTGGTCAAGTAAAAATACTGGTACACATAGAAATATTATATTGCACATATTATTATTACAAATATATAAATAAACAATAATATATATATATATATATAGAGAGAGAGAGAGAGAGAGCTCCAAGCTGGCCTACGATATTTATTACAATTTTTGCTGCTGCAGAACCTATTTTGGAAGAGGAAGGGAAAGATCTATCTGAACCATTGATTGATGCATTTGAAACGGCCTCATCATTTTAAAAAAGAAGCATGCTTACTTCATAGCAATTGGTAAATAGGAGGCATTTAAGCCCATACCTGGGAATGTCCCGGCCCAAACCCTTATATTACTCTGCACCATTTTGTCCTGGGATGACCCTAATTTGCCAGGACTGTCCCTGCAAATTTAGTACTGTTGGCAATTTTCTCCAGACCTGTCTCTCATTATGTTCTACAATGGCAAGCTACTGTCTAATATACAATGAAGCCTCTGAAGAACCTCTTTTATAAAGAGAAAAACTCCAGTGTACATTTCTAGTCAATCAGTGGCCGGCACATATGAAAGACCTTCCTGCATCGGAGATCTATGTAAGACCGTCCACAGCGAGAGATAAGCAGTGCCACAATCTCTGTAGCATCGTCAGAAAGGTGACTATATGAATATTATATAGAGGCACGTCAATGGAAACGTTCTAAGCATTTTATTGCTATTGCTTTTATTGCTTTCATTACATAAACTAAAAAGTCTCCCTATTTACTACATACATTAAGCGTAACAGGCTCTAACACTCGAGAAAGCAACATGTCTCCTTTAAGAAATGATTCAAGTAGCGGTACTATCATGCTGGTGAGGCTGCAGATGCTTTGAATGCCAGCCATATGCCATTAAAGTAAACTACACACAAAAAGCAGTCTGCCACCTATAGCAGGTATTTAAATGTGAATGTAACAGCTGTGATTTTCCACATTTCTGTGTGTGTATGTGTGGGGGGTGTGAGAAGGGAGGAGGGGCTCTGGCGTCTTTCCATCACCTTTAATCACGTCAGTAATCGACTACTAATGACCTTCGTGCCCACCTATGAAGAACAGACGAGCCTATTGTCCCATGTTATATTTAGAGCAGTGCCTCTCTAGATGCGCCGCGCTCTATTTAGACGGCTTATGGTAAGGAAAGTTTCCCATACCACGCAGACATTTTCTATGATCACTGAAACATAACGCCAAGTAGCGTTCAGACCCCCAAAGCAAATAGCAGGTTAATTTGCGTCACGTAATTGTAAAGTTGTACGTGCTAGGTAGACCGTGATCTAAACGCTGAGTCAGCTGACTGATTCCTGCTCCATTCTGATAATATTATGTTGCACGTGGGGTTATGTTCATTTTCTGGGCTGCCGTCCTGTGAAACACATTAAATCCCATGGTGCCATTAGGAAACCATTTATTCCAGCTCGAAACTGGCAGAACGTCCCTTATTGTCACCTCCCAAAACAGCGAGAAGTGGGGGAGCCTGCTTCTGGAAAGGCGTAGACGTGTACACTGTGAATGCGCCGCTGCGTGCAAGCTTCAGAGCAGACTTCTTTCATTTCACCAGCCGCAGAGCCCCCTAAGAGTTGTGATATTCAGAGCCTGTTAGGCCTCAGCTAATTAGAAAAAAAGGGCTTTTCCACTCCTTTTTTTCTCTTTCATTCTTTAGCACCTTTCCCCCCCCCCCCCCCCCCCGACCATTTTGTCTCCGGAGGGCTCGTCAGGCACTCGGCTGGGCTGTTTTGAAAACATGCCTTTGAATACCTCTCCCTAATTCACGCCTTTTGTTTTTCAGCTTTTGTGTTTGCCAGTTTGACCATATAACATTATACATCTGGTGTATAGATTGTTGGGGGCTTTTTTTCTCCCAGGGATGCTATGCATTGCCTATAGGACCCTCCTGGGCTTCAATTTGAGTGATCGTGTAACATAAAGAACACTGAAGTGGGTAAGGGGGGGGGGGGTGGAGGGTGTCAGAAGAAAAAAAAAAAAAGAGAGGGGGGGGGGAAGCTGAGACATAAAAAACGGGGCTGAATAGAATTCTTTTGCTGGCTCTTTTCTTCTGTGTACATTTGCCGGACCCTGCGTCAGCCACAGACAAGTCTTGTGTGGGAAAATGAAGCCGTCACAGAACAGATAACTCATTTGAATGCTGGGGATTCATTTGTAATTAAAACAAAAGTTTTTTTATTTATTTTTTTGGGAGGGGGGGGTGAAAGGAAAAAAAATTGCAAACTCACAGATTGTGCTAATGGAATCGCTGTCCCACTTTATCGCTTCATTCAGCTCAGCAGCAGGGTTACATTTTGTAACGTCTAAGGAAAATGAATTCAAAGCACCCATTTTAACCCGTTGTACACCAAATCTCTGGTGCAGCAGTTCTATGCTAAACCAGGTTGAACGTGAAAATGTGTCTTCCCCTCTGTTCTCATGGGGGCTGTATTATGTGGACGGCCCTTCTCATGATGCTCAGAGCGATGCGTGCGGTTTGGTAGCCATGTGTGTTGAATATCTAGTGTCAGGCCAGCTCGCATACTGTATGATTTCAGCCAAAATAAGAGATTCCTTGTGTTAAGCTCAAAGCACCACGTGTCAGGCGGCGCTCGCTTCCCCAGCCTCTGTTGTGTATTTAAACCCTGTGTATGGGACCACCCTTCATCTTTAAAGATGTAGTCGGGCATTTAACAAATGCAAATGTGCACTTTCACTGAGCCCTTGCTGTGCCTCTGCTTATCTGCTCCCTGATTCTAATCTTGAAAAGCCTTTTCTGACTTTCGGGTTGTACTTGTGAGTACATACGTTTTTTTCTTTTCCAGTGTTGAAATTTGTAAGGCACCAAGACTTCGGTATCTCTAAATTACCTTATTACGTACCGGGGATGGTATCAGCAGTGAGAGGAGAGAATAGTCACCGCTGACGCGTTGTTATTGACTCTACAGACTATTGAACGATGGTACTGACGGTTCTTATACCTGATTATGGGTCTGAATTGAAGGAGAGCCAAAAAAATCATTTGTCTTATTTGTTGCCAAAAATGTCAATAAATGTATATCAAGGTTGCTAAAATGTGGCCCTTCATTCTTAAACGACGTGTGTTAGAATTAGGTTTCCAATGTTCATCTAGGGTAAGGGGTAATATAGGGGCAAATGTTTCTTTACCTGGCCCCATATGGATGCAAAAATTACTTTACAGTCTCTTAAAGGGGTTGTCTCATCTCAGACACTGGGGGCATATCTGAGATGAGACAACCCCTTTATCTTTTTCTTATATTAGCATTAATGCAGAGGTAGCATAGATAAGTCTGTGATATCATGTTTTTGGTGGTTTTAGATTTGCTGGCAGGAATCTTGCTGCCCTACATTATTTTAGCTTAAAGGAATTGTTCAGCCTTTTGACTTTTCTTAACTATCCCCAATAGTGTGTACCTGCTGGAAAAAAAAATTCTGCTTATTGCCCCCTACTGCTCTGTTCCAACTTCCTAGCCCCATTCAGCGATCTTACAGTCCCCAGCCTAACAACTTCTTGAGGGGCTCAGGTTAGCCACTTGGTGCGATGTTACCAGTTATTGACTGCAGTAGTGCATCTAAAACAGGCTGGAAGTGTAGAGGCCAAGGACCGGAAGAACTAGTCCTATGCCTCACATAGATCCAGAGCTCTCCCCATTCATTGCTCTGATTTTCTTCCGACTGGCAGCTCAGGGTGTGTGTCCTTTCTTAGGGGCCATGTCCTTCCCGTTGCAGCTCTCCCCCTGTTACCCTGTTTCTTTTCTCAAGGGCCTTGTCCTTTCTGCTACAGCTCTCTCCCTATAACAGCTCAGGGGGGGACATTTCCTTTCTGCTGTAGCGCTCTCCCTATCACATATCAGGGGCATGTCCATATGGCTTGTGCCAGTTGAAGGATGTAACTGCAGTCTTGGACTGGCCCACAGGGGTACAGATGAATCCCCTGGTGCAGGAGCAGGGTGGGCCCCTAGTCCTCCACCCCCAGCACAAATGCTGCATAACACAGTAGACTTACTGCACTACAGACAGGCAGTGTACAACACCTCAACCAGCCTATGTTCATATAAAAATAATGGGCCGAATATTTAAGAAACTACCCAGTTTATTATTATAGACACAATCAGATAGCTGAGATGACTTATAGGTAAAGAGGCAGGAGAGCCAGTATCCTCCTTTCCCAGGGACCTGACTTCTCAAGGTTGCTGCAAGGACCCCCATATTCAACCATCTTGTAGCATCTTGCTGCTGTGTGAGCAGCTAATATTTGGATGTATCATATGGTGGACCCCCAAAATAAATTTTACTGGTGGGCCCCAGCCTGCTCAGTCTGATACTGTATAACTGACCATGTGCGACCACCTCACTTAGCCTACTGAAGTGGACACATAAATAAGGAAAGAAACAAACAGCAGATGGTGCTATAGAGATAGGTTTTATTGAAGAACTCAGTGGCTATACTAAAATTTAACTACTCCAGCAGAGGTCCTCAGTGGAAATGAGACTTTCACTAAATATGGAGGTGGAGTCCCAGCAGCTGCCATTATATTGTAAGATACAGTATAAATATGCAAATATCTGTTTAGAAAAAAAGTGGTTCAACATTTTAGGATAATAAAAAAATAAATCATTTTTTTGTTACTGTGCAAGTCACCGCTTTCTTATTCCTTGCAGCAGGGATTCCTTATCTCTTTGAGGGGAAAAAGACCATATGGAAATTTAATGTGAAAGTTTTCTTGTTGCAATGAAGCTGTTAGACTTGGCATGAAGACTGTTATCATCTGGTTCCTTTGACACTGCTTCAGCCTTTCAGTAACTAAGACAAGCCTGAAGGATTATATTGTCAAGCTCAGCCTGTCATCTTCAAAAAAAGGGAAAAAAAAGAGCTACATTTTGTTACATCTTCACAAGGCCTTGAAGACTTCGGCCAAAAGCAAGCTCAGTCCCGCATTGATCAGTGGGTGTATTGCATAGCCATATAAGAGAAAGAGAGCTGCGAGGCTAATCGCTCTTTGCAAGTAAAAAAAAATATCTAAAAAGGATTCAATGAGGAACCCCCAGAGCAAGCCAGCCAAACGGATGGCTGCACACTTTGACAGTGTTAAAAGGTCTTTCTCATAATCAGTTGACGGGAGGCCAAATATTCCTCAAAGGAGATGACTTAAGCAAACAGTATTCAGCAGTCTACAGGTGGTTGACATGGTCGGGTCATCAGGCTGTATGAGAAAGCAAGCCAGCTATGTCAGTCTTGAGGGATATACATAGAAACTATTGTTGAGAGTTACATAGGCGGCCGTGCCCATCACTGCCCTGTTCTAGTAAAAACATTATTTATTGAGCTACTACTACCCCCATTTTTTCCATCACTACCATTCCCCTCCGCTCCTTGCTCTGTGTGCAGTTGCATAGCTGTTTCTAATTAATAATCAGCTTCTGCTATAAATGGTGGCTGCCCTCTCACTCCTTGCCTCAGCTTAGGCTCCTAGTTCACTAGTTTACAAGTAAAGGTGTGCTTTTCTGATTGTTTGTCCATTGTGTTACTCCACTGCCTGCCCTGATGTTAGCCTGTCTACCATTCTGACCCTTTTCTTCCTCTCCTGACCTTACTGATTTGCATGAACTCTGCCTTTCCCTCGCCTCTGCCTGTTTATCGACAATGGGTATTGCCTGACCCCTTGGGGCTTTGCAATGGTGTCTCTGACTCCCATGGGTCAGCTGCCAACTACAGCGGGACTATTCCATGAGGTAGCGGCCTTGTGGCTACCCTGCAACAAACGCTACAGATGTCTGTATAAGGGTTAAAGGGTGAAAACCAAAGGATCACCAGGATAATGCTCTTAGGATTAGCTAAAAGTCAAACTGGTTAATTGGTACAGTGGGTCCACACCCATTTCTTTTTACATTGAGAGCACTATTTCCCCACAAGGCGAACAGACGATACATTAATCAAGACCTTTTCAATTATTTCTTGCCACAGCCACTGCCTCCGGTGCCTTGATAAGTTATAACCAATATCCCTGAAGAGCCTAGTCTCTACCTGGCGAAACGCTTCGGATGATGGTACAGAAGATATCTAGTAGGGAGGTAAGAGCATAGGGCCTTACAGTATAGGCCCGAGATTCCTGCGGCTGGGGGTCGTCCTTCTAAGGACAAGTGCCCCAACTACAGCCATTGAGGTATTGACACTCATTAGACTAGGCCAAGTAGGGTGAGCACTCAGGGTGAGTTACTGGCCTCATTAGTAGGCTCCTCCCCAAGACCCCCCTATATACTAGGAAGCTAACTAGGCCTATTATGCAACTATAGACTCTTTGCTCCCTCCCTTACTATAGTGCAGGAGCATTAGGTTTCAGATTAGTGGACTGGATGCTTGAAATGTTTTGTTATGTAGTAAGTGATTTTACCCTCCAACACACTTCCAGTCCGTGCTACCATCTGTACCCACTTCATTACCAGGCAATTTTCTGTTTTAGTATTTTAATTTTTGACTCCTGGCCTTTCCAGAGCCATTACTTTTTTACTTTTCCATTCACATAGCTGTATAAGGCTTTTTTTTTTGCTTTTTTTTGGGGGGGGGGGGGGGGGGGAGTACTTTTATTAGGTCCCAGTTAATATTGCATACAATGTAGTGAGAAAAAAATTCCATATGGGGTAGAATTGAAAAAAAAAAAGCGCAATTCCTATACAGTTGTAGCGGTTTCATTTTTACAGTGTTCACTATGCAGTAAAACCGACCCTTTCCCTCATTCTCCAGGTCAGTACAATTATGGCAATACCACATTTTTATTGTGTTTTATTACAATTATTTAAAAATAAAAACTTTTGAAAAAAACATTTCTTAGTGTATCATCATATTACCATTTGCACATTCCCAAGGAAAGTCGCTCAGATATTGTGGTCACAATTGATCATGGCGTCTGAATTGTTAAACATCTGCAATCTGCGCAGGCCCAGCGCTATAATAAGGCAGACCAAGCGACTGCCTTAGGGTGCAGAGTCGGGGGGGCGGAAAATGAAACTTAAATTTTTTTTTTTATATACCCTGTATTTTTCGTCCCTGGGTCTTATGGGGCGAATACTAATGAAGCGCTTCCATTTTGGAAGCGCTTCATTAATACCGGAGGACCGGGAAACAGTGAAGGATCTGTACTCACCGCTTCCTGGTCCTCCGCTCGGCTGTCTGCTGTAACGGGCTGCGCACCATGTGACCTCACTGTGCTCAGCCTTCACAGCTGACAGCCGAGAACCAGGAACAAGAGAGAGCGCGCTGGTGGTAAGGAGCCGCGGCGTCCAGGAGCAGGAGAGGTAAGTTATTTTATTTTATATGCGCTAATGGCTGACATGATGGGGCGCATGATGGCTGACATGGGGGCATGATGGCTGACATGGGGGCATGATGGCTGACATGGGGGCATGATGGCTGACATGGAGGCATGATGGCTGACATGGGTGGCTGATGAATGGGGCTGATGGCTGACATGGGGGGCTGATCTGAGGTATTGGCGGTATGATCTTAGGTCTGATTAACATTGGAGGTCTGATTGCTGGTCTTACCTGAGGTGCAATGGAAAATATTTTTTTCTCTAAAAACCTAGGTGCATCTTAGAGGGCGAAAAATGCGGTCCTCAAACCAGCGTTATCGTCAATCACAGAAATTGCCTTTGGGTGTCTGCCGTTTAAAACAACAGAAACCTGGTGGCTATGGTGCCTGCTCCACTCGGGAGTGGGCGCCATGTTTAAATACCCTACCTCCAATGTATATAATCATGTGGCAGTAAGGAAGTGGTTAATGGGGGTTCTGATATATTTGGTGCTACATCTTGTTTGGATTCTATAAATGCCAGATAGTTTGGCAATGTCTTGACCAACAGGTACGCAAAGAATTCCTGGGTACTATTGCCAAAAATCTGTTTATATTCACAAAAGACCAAATCATATGTTTTTATAAAGGCTCCAATTCCATTTTTGACAAAATGTATGCAGTGATCTATTTGTGATTACAGCATACAGTATTTATTCGAAACACCTCTGCCAGCTCCTACGGCATGAACTGTAATCCATATCTTTACCCTATTGCCTCCCATAGGCAAGGGCTTTTTGTATCTAAACATGGCCAAACAGCTGCAATGACTGCAAGACAAACACTATTCCTTCCAATGCCCCCTTCACCATACACTTGTATTCTAGGAGCATGAATATAGTCTCATAGGAGAAAGGATACTTCTGTCCTCCAATATCATCTTTCAGGGGAGAGTCAGAAGCTCCCATACACATCAGATAGTTGGACTGACCAGGTGGGATGGATGGCTTTTGCCCACGTTAATTTAATGTGCCTGAGCAGCTGGGAAGCTTTGGGGAAAATCCAGGCATGTGTGTCCTATTTTCAGTGAACATCGCAAACCATGGTCTGTGTAGGATATAGGCTATAATTTATTTATGATATATTCTCATGACAAGTAATCAGGTCTGAACTCTGTGACACCCTTGGAGAACAGAAAGAACGGGGGTGCTTGCTGGAGAGATATGGCCACATCACTATTTATTACACACAGCCATGCTTCTGTACTACATCTCCAGGTTATAGCCATCTCCATTCACTTCAATGGCTTGAGCTGTAATACCAGACACAGTGAAGTATAGGGGAGCCCCACTGCACTGAAGTGACTGTGAAGATGGTCTCAGGTCAAGCGGGTCCTACGCTAAACCTACCTAAGCCATTGGGCTTCTATGTTCAGGAGCGCAGACGCCGCACATATGATGTGCTGTTCCTAGTCACCTCCATGTGCATCAAACAACCAATTGGAGGATGAGCAAGCACAGCCATATGTACCACCTAATCAAGGTGCTCTATTGGATAGGAAGGGCAAAAGTGCAGAGGGATGCTACTCCCAAGATAAAATAGGTGCGCATTCACACTTGAAGGTGCCACTCCCTCAAGCAAATACTACATAGACAAAAAAAATCCACAGAAAAAAACTAGAAATTTCCACAGAAATTTCTGTGGTTTACTTCAATAATATGGCCAGGGACATCCGCACATTTGTATATAATATCGTGCAGGATGTTTTTAGTCTATGTAGTATTTGCTTGAGGGAGTGGCACCTTCAAGTGTGAATGCGCACCTATTTTATCTTGGGAGTAGCATTCCTCTGCACTTTTGCCCCCTCCCCTATTCAATAGAGCGCCTTGATTAGATGGTACATATGGGTGTGCTTGCTCCTCCTCCCATTGGTTGCTTGATGCACATGGAGGTGACTAGGAGCAGCACACCATATGTGCGGGGTCTGCGCTCCTGAACATAGAAGCCCAACGGCTTAGGTAGGTTTAGCGTAGGACCCGTCTGACCTGAGACCACCTTGGCGTTCGGTAGGCGGGCTCAGATGTGTTTTGATCAAAATATATTGACTAAGTGTCTCAGATATTATCATATCAGAGTGAGGACTTTAGTACATATATAGTGCTTGCATCTACTTTACTAAGTGCATTATTATCTTATTTCTGTGGTTTTCTTCAATAATATGGCCAGGGACATCCGCACATTTGTATATAATATTGTGCAGGATGTTTTTATCCTAGTTTTTTCTGTGGAATTTTTTTGTCCATACTGAACAAGACCCATCATCACTAATGCTGCCTATGGGTCAATGACTAGTATTAAGCGAATCAAAGTATCTGAAGTAGACTTCGATTCGAATTTCAGGGAAAATTTGATTTGCCATAAAGCCAAATTTCCTTGTGCTTTAATTTTCACTGTAATGGCGGTAAAAAAAAAATTGGACTCACGTCATCCATTTGAGCACGAAGAGGCCGCCGCAAGCATCTTGATTGAAGATCCTCTGCAAAATCTTGTGCATGGTGACGTATAACCTCGCCACACTGGCTAGCGTGATGACATCATTAAGCACCGCACAAGATTTTTCATGGGATTTTCAATCAAAATGGCCTCGGCTGCCTGTTGGTGCTCAAATTGATAAGGTATTATTTTCTTAACCGATTAACCCCCAAAAGCCCTAATTTTTCATCTCAGATGCCGCAATTAGAGATGAACGCAGCATCTGAGGGGTCAGTGATGGGGGGGGGGGGTCCTTACAAAGAAATGTGCTTTGTGACAAAGTAATTTCTTACAAAGCAAATTTCTTTGTGAAATTCGGAGAAGCAGCAGAATCACATTTTTGTAAACTTCGCCCATCTCTAGTCATTACACTTGTCTATGGTCCAAAATGGGTGTGAGACAAAAGGACTAGGGCATTGACTAAACTCAGCTTTTGTAATAAAACGTCTATAAGAGTACACAAATTGAAAAGGACATTTTAGACTTTTGGGATTATTGAGCCATTAGTTATCACATCCAGCGAGCAATGAGTTAATTTCACGTAAAATGAAAAAAAAAAAAAAAAAAAGGCCAGGCCTTCATTGTCTGGCTCATACCTCCACTGTACAAATTCCAGCAGCTAAAGAGTCAGCACCTCGGGGAATTCTTTCCCTACGCCTTCAGATGTTAATGTACAGAAGCATTTCTCTCATCTGAACATATTCCATTATGGAGTCGAGCTTCACAAAGGAAAGGAAGATCTGCTACAATGTCAGGAAAAAATAAAAAGTACCTGAAAAAGTAACAACACTGAAAAGAGAAGATTGCTCGCAGTTAAACAAAGACATTTACAAAAATCTCATACATATGGACTTTGAAATGTTGTCATTGAAGGTTCTCTTGCTCCGAGGAAGAGACTCTCCAGACTCATAATATTTTGCTTCCAAGAACCTTGCTTGCCATCTTTTTGCTTTGGCCTGCAGCCTAATCGGAATGTATAAGATAATGTATGATCACTAGCACAATAGTTAAACATCTGAATCTATCTGAAGTGCCTTTAGTGTTTCTGCTACATGTGACAGATTGATAGCTAAAGACCTTTTTTTTTTTAATCTAGGAAGCCCCCTTACTGCCCCCTAGTGTTGAAAGAAAAATCATTTACTATATCGCTAGCTTGGAAAGAGTAAACCAGCATTGAAACTTAATTTTGTGACAGGCACTTCCTATAGCAATGGTTTGAAAACATGGAGCACCCTTTATACAAGAGAGATACTGCACATCAAAAAATAAAAAAATTAAAATGGTGGTGAAATGTCTTTTCTTGTGTTACTTACAACTAAAGCTTAATGGGCACTTTATGTGATCGGGAATGCAATCTCACTTTTTCTTTAACTATTCATTGTTTTTTTTTACAAAATGCAATTCATGTCATACCAGTGATTTCTACCAGAATTAGTTTGGATAGTGGCAGCACCCAATTGAAACCCTGCACTTAGATATTGACCTACCATCAGGATAGGCTACCAATATCGAATTGGAAGGGGTCTGAAAGCCCACACTCCCAGCATTCAATAGTTTTGGGCAGTCATTGGCACCAGAAACTATACAATTGACAAAAGGCTCTGTCTGCTGTGTAGTTTCAGATGCAAGCAGCTACTTGAAACAGATGATCAGTGGAGATCCTGGGTGTTGGATCCTCAACAATGAGATATTGATGATCTTTCCTGAGAATAGGATGCATTTTTATTGCTGTTATATCAGTGTAACTGCAGAAGGTTGCATCTGACAAATGTAGCACGTTTAGATGCACTGAGCTAGGGCTCATGTGTATAGCTTGTATGCCTTTGTACTAAGCCTTTGTTAGGTAGTGTATTTTCCCCAAGAGGCAATACATTTGAGGAAAATTACCAGCATTATACAACATGTGACAAATTTCTTGGCATTTATTTTGGGCCTAATAAAAATAAATTGGTCAGAAAATTTGATTTGTGCATTAACTGAAAGTCCTCCATTTGGCCTGTAAATTGGTGTATGACACTGAGGTCTGCTAGGAAGCCTATTTTTTTTCTGTCTCGTCCTTCTCTCTTTTTTAAATTTTATTTTATTTTTAAATTTTTCCTCTCTGTCTCAACTCTTTCAAGCTCTTTAATAGAAACACAACTATAATACATTATAGCAGAGTGACATAAATGCGTGATTGACAGTGTCAACAAGCGGCCTGTTTACAAATATATTGTGCTGTCGGATTTATGATTTTTAAAATATAAAAGAAATGATTTCCAAAAACTAATTGGAGCAGATGCCTGTCGGTGTTTATACAGACACTGGAGTATCAGAAAAAACAGTGGCTTGTTCTAAACAAGCGGTCCAAAAATGATGCCTTAATGGAGCCAATGTCTTCCCGTTTTTATACACACACATACAGTAGTATTGGAAGAAACTGTTCTTCTGAACAAACAGTTCAAGTACTAATTATAGTAGCACAGTAGCAACACAGTATGGAACCTGCCAGACAAGGCAGGAGATGGGTTGCTATGTAGGTGTAGTAGTAGTGGCAAGGCAGTAGATGTCCGGTGTGTAGGGCTTGTAGTAGTGGCAGTAGGAGATCAGCAATTGCAGCAGCAGCAGCAATACAGTATACAGTATGGAACATGATAGACAGGCAGACAGTGGCATGATTGGGTCAGCGATAAATAGTTTGTGTCAGCAATGGCAGATGTGATGTTTCCTATATTTGTGGAGGACAATGTGAGGCTAGACAACATAGCACAGGTATGGCAAACTGAGCTAGTTCCAGCAACCAATCTGCCTGCCCCAAAACCGTTTATCGCTCGGTCATGCAACTTACCACCCAAATGAATTTTACCTCATTTTCTTCTCACTAATAGAGCTTTCATTTGGTGGTATTTTATTGCTGCTGACATTTTTACTTTTTTTGTTATTAATCGAAATGTAACGATTTTTTGGCAAAAAAATGACATTTTTCACTTTCAGCTGTAAAATTTTGCAAAAAAAACGACATCCATATATAAATTTTTCGCTAAATTTATAGTTCTACATGTCTTTGATAAAAAAAAATGTTTGGGCAAAAAAAAAAAAATGGTTTGGGTAAAAGTTATAGCGTTTACAAACTATGGTACAAAAATGTGAATTTCCGCTTTTTGAAGCAGCTCTGACTTTCTGAGCACCTGTCATGTTTCCTGAGGTTCTACAATGCCCAAACAGTAGAAAAACCCCACAAATGACCCCATTTCGGAAAGTAGACACCCTAAGGTATTCGCTGATGGGCATAGTGAGTTCATAGAACTTTTTATTTTTTGTCACAAGTTAGCGGAAAATGATGATGATTTTTTATTTTTATTTTTTTCTTACAATGTCTCATATTCCACTAACTTGCGACAAAAATTAAAAAATTCTAGGAACTCGCCATGCCCCTCACAGAATACCTTGGGGTGTCTTCTTTCCAAAATGGGGTCACTTGTGGCGTAGTTATCCTGCCCTGGCAATTTAGGGGCCCATATGTGTGAGAAGTACTTTGCAATCAAAATGTGTAAAAAATGGCCTGTGAAATCCGAAAGATGCACTTTGGAATATGTGCCCCTTTGCCCACCTAGGCTGCAAAAAAGTGGGACACATCTGGTATCTCCGTACTCAGAAGAAGTTGGGGAATATGTTTTGGGGTGTCATTTTACATATACCCATGCTGGGTGAGAGAAATATCTTGGCAAAAGACAACTTTTCAATTTTTTTTATACAAAGTTGGCATTTGACCAAGATATTTTTCTCACCCAGCATGGGTATATGTAAAATGACACCCCAAAACACATTCCCCAACTTCTCCTGAGTACGGCGATACCAGATGTGTGACACTTTTTTGCAGCCAAGGTGGGCAAAGGTGCCCAAATTCCTTTTAGGAGGGCATTTTTAGACATTTGGATCCCAGACTTCTTCTCACACTTTCGGGCCCCTAAAAACCAGGGCAGTATACATACCCCACATGTGACCCCACTTTGGAAAGAAGACTCCCCAAGGTATTCAATGAGGGGCCTGGCGAGTTCATAGAAATTTTTTTTTTTGCATAAGTTAGCGGAAATTGATTTTTTTTTGTTTTTTTCTCACAAAGTCTCTCAGCGAATACCTTGGGGTGTCTTCTTTCCTAAATGGGGTCACATGTGGTGTATTTATACTGCCCTGGCTTTTTAGGGGCCCTAAAGTGTGAGAAGAAGTCTGGAATATAAATGTCTAAAAATGTTTACGCATTTGGATTCCGTGAGGGGTATGGTGCGTTCATGTGAGATTTTATTTTTTGACACAAGTTAGTGGAATATGAGACTTTGTAAGAAAAAACAAAAACAAAAACAAACAAAAAATTTCCGCTAACTTGGGCCAAAAAAATGTCTGAATGGAGCCTTACAATCAATGACAGGGGGGGTGATCAATGACAGGGGGGTGATCAATGACAGGGGGGTGATCACCCATATAGACTCCCTGATCATCCCCCTGTCATTGATCACCCCCCTGGTAAGGCTCCATTCAGACGTCCGTATGATTTTTACGGATCCATGGATCGGATCCGCAAAACACATGCGGATGTCTGAATGGAGCCTTACAGGGGGGTGATCAATGACAGGGGGTGATCAGGGTGATCACCCCCCTGTCACTGATCACCCCCCCTGTAAGGCTCCATTCAGACGTCCGTATGATTTTTACGGATACATGGATACATGGATCGGATCCGCAAAACACATGCGGACGTCTGAATGGAGCCTTACAGGGGGGTTATCAATGACAGGGGGTGATCAGGGTGATAACCCCCCTGTCACTGATCACCCCCCCTGTAAGGCTCCATTCAGACGTCCGCATGATTTTTACGGATACATGGATACATGGATCGGATCCGCAAAACACATGCGGACCTCTGAATGGAGCCTTACAGGGGGGTGATCAATGACAGGGGGTGATCAGGGAGTGTATATGGGTGATCACCCCTCTGTAAGGCTCCATTCAGACGTCCGTATGATTTTTACGGATACATGGATACATGGATCGGATCCGCAAAACACATGCGGACGTCTGAATGGAGCCTTACAGGGGGGTGATCAATGACAGGGAGTGATCAGGGAGTGTATATGGGTGATCACCCGCCTGTCATTGATCACCCCCCTGTAAGGCTCCATTCAGACGTCCGCATGTGTTTTGCGGATCCGATCCATGTATCCATGGATCCGTAAAAATCATGCGGACGTCTGAATGGAGCCTTACAGGGGGGTGATCAATGACAGGGGGTGATCAGGGAGTGTATATGGGTGATCACCCGCCTGTCATTGATCACCCCCCTGTAAGGCTCCATTCAGACGTCCGCATGTGTTTTGCGGATCCGATCCATGTATCCGTGGATCCGTAAAAATCATTCGGACGTCTGAACGGAGCCTGACAGGGGGGTGATCAATGACAGGGGGGTGATCAGGGAGTTTATATGGGGTGATCATGGGTGATCAGGGGTTCATAAGGGGTTAATAAGTGACGGGGGGGTGTAGTGTAGTGTAGTGTTTGGTGCGACTTTACTGAGCTACCTGTGTCCTCTGGTGGTCGATCCTAACAAAAGGGACCACCAGAGGACCAGGTAGCAGGTATATTAGACGCTGTTATCAAAACAGCGTCTAATATACCTGTTAGGGGTTAAACAAATCAGATCTCCAGCCTGCCAGCGAGCGATTGCCGCTGGCAGGCTGGAGATCCACTCGCTTACATTCCGTTCCTGTGAGCGCGCGCGCCTGTGTGCGCGCGTTCACAGGAAATCCCGGCCCTGATGACCGGGCGAGATGACGCGTATATGAGGCGGCAGCCCTGCGCACAACGACGCATGTACGCGTCATCTCGCCCGGACCGCACATCTGCGTTAGGCGGTCCGGAGGCAGTTAAAAGCTTGCTTATCCAGAAGTCATCAATTTCCTTAATGTTAACTGTACACTTGTCAACATATCAGCAAGCAAGCATACACCTTTCCATGCTAGCCAGTGTGCCAAAAATGTGTTCTTTTAGGCTCCTCCACCCACTGCGGACATTGGTCATAGTCAGTGTCATCGTCATCATCACTATCATGATCAGTAGCCTCATCCTCTTGCACCACTATCTCCTCTCCACTATCTACTCTTGCTTCTACTCCTACTCCAGTGGTAGTTTATCATCCTCATCTTCCTCCACTTCCCTCTCATTGAGACTTTGTTGGTATGGATTGCCCAACAGCTATAGGGCAGCCAGCAAGATGTTTTTCTTCCACGATCCCTTGTGTTATCAGCATATGTGAGGTGGAATTTGTTGGAATTTCGTTGATAGTGATTAGCGAAGTGAACTTTAGATGCTACATCCGAAGTCACTTCGTTCAAAATTTTGGATTAATACTGTACAGAGATGCATCACCTCATTTTGCAGTATTGCAAGGGTTGACCCTCCTTTGGCTCTATGTGCAGGTACTTCTAATGTGATAATCAGCTGTGCTATACAGTATATGTTTGTGCTATGTATCTCACTCTCTGCTTGAGTAATAGATTTACAAATGTACTTTTCTGCCCGTGTACTGACTTCTGCTTGATTCCTGGGTTTTGATTCATTGTCTCCTGACCTCACCCATGCCTGATCACTGTGCTGACCTTGAACTGGACTGCCCTGACCTTTGCACTTGTTTTACGGATTTGCATGAACACTGCCAGCTCTGACCTCAGCCTGAGTTTTACCTGTTCCCTCAGCGCCCCACATTGTGTCCCCCCATGAGTCAACTGTCAACTAAACCAGGGTTTTCTTCAGGAGGTTGTGGCCTGGTGGCTTTCCTGCAGGGAAGTCCAGATCCCAGTATAGAGGTTAAAGGGTGAATATAAGATGGAAAGTGCCATGGAATTAATGGTGCTTTAACAATAAATAACAATGATAATAATACCAGGGTACTGCCAGGATAACACCCTTAGGTTTAGAGAAAATTTGAACCGGTTGGGTGACACAGTTTTACCATACTTAGTAATTGTAAAATATGAATTAGGGTAGACTCATGGTGAGTTAGGTAACAATCAGACCACATTTTATTAGTAATTAATACAGTTATTCATGTAACTTCAAAGAGTTTGCTTACTTTTTATAGCAACTGTAGGTCTGTAGGTCTATAGAGAACAGCAAGTTGTGCAAAACGTACTGTATAACTGATTTGTACAACACAAAACCATGATATAAATACAACTACTCACAAAAAGGGATATTTGGCTTAAGGGTGAAATTTATGGAAAGCATAAAAAGTTCACGGTACAGTGATATTATATCATGAAAGTAAGGCATTTAAGTAGAAGCATGCAATGATGATTTCCTCATCTCAAATGAGTTATTGAAACAAAAGCCAACAACAGTGGTGGGTATACCTTCACAAAAAATGTCAATGTCTCAAAAACTTGTCATGTGGCCTTTAGCATCAATTACAGCTTGACAACGACGTCTTTTATGCTGTTTACAAGTCAACTTATTGTCTGCTGAGGCATAGCATCCCACTCTTCTTGAAGTGCGGCCCTCAGGTCTGGAGGAAGTGCAGGCCACACAATTTGAGGTACCCCAGTCTCCAGCAGCCGTTCCCTAATGATGTGACCTGGAGGAGCTGACGCATTGTCATCCATGAAGGTTAAATTAGATCTGTGTTGCTTATTAATCAATGACTTGATTAATGATGCTATTCAAGTAGTATGGGCTTCTCACTGTACCATTCACAAAGTATTGACTAGACACACCTGCCCACACTGAAACACCACAACCACTAAAGGCAAACAGTGGCCGAAGCATAGCGCCCTCCTTCACGTCTCCAACATCATTGGCAGCAATTATTTCTGCACAGCGTGAATCGACCTTCATCAGTGAACAGCACTGGTCCCTCATCCAGCATAGATGCTCCCTGACCCATGCAAGAAGATGACGCCTGTGGTCAGGTACCCTTGCAGGTCATCTAGGATGTAGACCACCCTGATGTAAACAGTTTCAATGGTGCCCCTCACCTCCCTTAAATGTGCCTGGAGTTGTGTGGCATTCATCATCCGGTTCCGAAGAGCATTGTTCACAATAAAATAGTTATCAGTGTGGGATGTAGCCAAAGGACATCCACCTCTGTGCTTTTCTGTGACTCTTCCAGTATCTCTGTATCTCTGTTGCAACCTGCTGATGACACTCTGTGAAACTCTAAGCTCAGTGGCCACTTCTGTCTGAGAACATCTTGCTGGAATCCTTGCAATGGCGAGCTACTGTTGATTAATTGTTAGATGTATATATGGGTCTCATGATGTCAAAATGTAAACAGCATGATGAGAAGACTGTTTAAATACCAATTCTAATTGAACCAGGACATTTATTGGGAAAATTCATGGATCAAATACCTGTTGTAAATTTTGTTGTTAGGCTCCTTGTTAGAGAACACCAAGTTGTGCAAAAAGTACTGAAACATTGAACAGTTAGACATGTGGATTCAAAAGTTTAGAGAAGGTCATATTAGGTTCACCTGTAAAGGTTACAGTGCATTTTAGGTTCATCCTGAAATTCCACCCACAAGCCAAATATCCCAAACTTTTTGTGAGTATGGTAGCTGTGTGCATATGGCCTAACAATCATTGTGCTCATTGACAGGAACCATGCAAGAGAGCCTATTATCTTGATGTTTTAATTTGCTTTTGTTTTATATTTATTTCACACACAGCATTTACACGTTTGTGAAGGTGCCTAGTTACATTTAAGTAGTGATGGCCGAACATTTGCCGGGACTATTCGCGAATGCGATAAAATTTTCGCAAACTGCAAGTTTGCGGCGCTCCCTATTCACTTTAATGGCAGGCGAACCTGAAAAACCTTTAGGTCATGTTTTCAGCCACCAAACACTTACTAGAAGTGCAAAATCGTCCCAAAACATGGACACTGACATACCAGTGGGGGATCAATGGCAAAATTCCCACAAAAAATATGTCTTTTAATCAGGAGCCATTTTTATGCATCCTAAAGGCAAACTGTCAAAAAATGTGCCCTGCTGGGGCCTAGAAAATTTTATTTTAGACCACAGGAGTACAGGCCCCAAACATTAGGCATTCATCTGACAGAAAACATCAAGTGATTATGTGGCTGGAGGAATATTAGACGGTCATTGGATATCAAATTTACTGCAGGCCAGTGGACTACAGGCCCCAAAAATTATTCATTCACCGTACAGAAAAGAACAATTGATAATGTGGCTGGAGGTACATTTGGGAGTCACTGTATAAAAATTTGACTGTTGGCCAGTTAGCTTACAGGCCCCAAAAATTATGCATTCACCATACAGAAAAGATCAGGTCATTATGTGGCTGAAGGTATATTAGACGGTCAATGTATATACATTTTACTGCAGACCAGTGGAGTATAGGCCCCAAACATTAGGCATTCACCGGACAGAAAACATCAAGTCTTATATGGCAGGAGGTATATTAAACGGTCATTAGATATCAATTTTACTGCAGGCCAGTACAAATACATGTCAAATACATATGTTTAAAAGAAGTAAAAATATAAAATTGGATTAAAAACATAGCTAACAAAATCCCCCCTCTTGAAAAAAATCCCAATGCTAATAAGCAAATTTTAATTAAATGTGGTCGTCACAGGTGTTAAATTCCTCAGAGATCCATGCCTCATTAATTTTTATAAATGTAAGGTAGTCATGAGCTAGGCAAGTGCACTTATTGGTCACAATCCCAAAATTTCCTTTTGGACAGGACGCTCGACGAGGGGCAAGCCAAGAGTTCCATGGCAAATTGTACCAGGTCTAGCCACATGTCAAGCCTGCACACCCAGTAGTCAAGGGGTTCCTCACTTCTCAGAGCATCCACATCAGTAACCCAATGTAGTCAGACACCTGTCGGTCTAGGCGTTCCCTGAGGCTGAATCCGGAGGAAGGCTGTCGATGGGTTGGCTGCAAGAATAATCTCATATCCGAAGTGAACAACACATCTTCAAACCGCCCTCTTCTTGCATGCGCAGTAGGATTGGTACCCGCAACTGTTTCTCTGTGGGTGGAAATTCCTCTGCCAGCACACGCAACAGCAGAATGCAGCATCTCTCAAATCAAGGCCTGGAAATGCTGCATTCTGACAGTCCTCTGTGATAGTGGTAACATGTCCGCCATTTTGTGTTTGTACCGGGGGTCTAAGTACGTTGCCACCCAGTACTGGTCCTTGCCCTTTATGCTTTTTATACGGGGGTCCCTCTTTAAACACTGGAGCATAAAGGCCCCCATTTGCACTAAATTGGAAGCGGTGGAGCAGCAGAATGTTGTCCTCGGTATCCTCCCTCCATTCACAGACAACAGACTGCTCTTCTTGCTCCTCCTCCTCTTACAAGGCACCATCTCCTCTGACTCCTCTTCAGACTCCGCTGACTTGTCTCAGATGGAGTAGCCCCACCTGGGAATTCATTTAGCATTGCGACATCCTCATCTTCCTGCTCCTGCTCCTCGACAGCTTGATCAATGACACAATGCAATGCACGCTCCAGAAAGAAGGTGTAAGGTACGATGTCACTGATGGCGCCCTGGCTGGGACTGACCAGTTTGTTGATCTCATCAAATGACCTCAGAAGTCTACATGCGTCGCGCATAAGCAGCCACTGGTCCGGTGAAAAAAAAGCAAGCTCCCTAGAACCTGTCCTGCCTCAGAGTTCGTACAGGTAGTCGTTAACGGCATGTTTGTGCTGGAGCAGCCTATCAAGCATATACAAGGTGGAGTTCCAGTGCATTAGGAAGTCACAAATCAGACGTCTGACGGGCAAATGGTGTCGCAGCTGAATGTCAGCAAGGCGAGCCATGGCCGTGTAAGATCTTCTAAAATGATCAGAGATTTTCCTGGCCTGCCGCAAGACGTCCTGGACCCCGGGGTATTTGGCAACAAATCGCTGCACGATTCGTGATGTGTGCCATGCACGGCACGTGTGTCATTTTGCCCTGTGTTAGTGCTCTCAGCAGATTGGCACCGTTGTCGCACACCACTTAACCAACTGTCAAATTGAGCGGAGTTAGCCACTGATTGGCTTGTGACCACAGAGCTGAAAGCAGTGCAGGGAGGTGTGGCTCTTGGCTTCCAGGCACAACAACCGCAGCACAGCATGGCAACGTCTCACCTGGCACATCAAATAGGTTCTCCTCCCTCCTCCTTCTCCTCCCTATCTGCTGCTCCGTCTCTTCTTTTGAACTCCCCTCCTCTTCCTCTCTTGTGGGCACCCATGTGACGTCCATAGACACATCATCATCATCACCTTCACCACCGCTGACATTAGAGAACTCGGAGTAGGCAGCAACAGCGGGGACCACTCTCCTTGGCCTGATCTGGGTACTGCCATCAGACCACTGGGTGCCGGCCGTTGCTACCTCCTCTTCCTCATCCGATGCCAAGAATGGCTGCGCATCTGTAAGGTCTCTCCTTGGGCTGATATGGGTACTGCCGTCAGACCGCTGGGTGCCAGCTGTTGCTACCTCCTCTTTCTCATCTGATGCCAAGAATGGATACGCATCGGTAAGGTCTGGGAATGGATGGGAAAATAATTCCTCTGACTTGAGTGGAGGGGCTTTGGTGGTGGTGGTGGTGTCTTTGGGGGTGCACACAGCAGAGAGTGAGGAGGGTGCAGATACAGAGAATGTGGAGGGTGCAGAAGCCGAAGGCTGAGTGAGCCACTCAACCAACTCTGGAGCGTCCTTTGATGTAATCGCACGCACCTTCTCCATTTTCACACTTGCCCAACCCCTACCACCCCTGCGGAATGGCCGTCCTCTTCCTCTGCCTGTCATTTTCAAAATGACCCTGTGACAAAGTCCCTATAGAAGAGCAGTATTTGTGGAAGCAGGTATATAAAACCCCTTACTGATTATTTGCTGGAAGCAGGTATATTAAACCCCTTAATCAGCTTTTTTGGGGGCAACAGGTATATCACACCAGTTGCAATTAGTTACTCCAATATGGTATGGCTGTGGTATCGCAGCAGAACCGCACACAACTTCTGCACAATACAAATGCACTATATAGAAAGTATAGTATAGGTATATCACACCCCTGCCTCAATCCGTTTTTTGGGGGGGGCAACTGGTACATCACACCAGTTGCAATTAGTTATTCCAATAGCGTTTGTCCCTCTGTATAGCTGAAGTATTGCAGCAGAACCGCACAAAACTGCTGCACAATACAATTGCACTATAATATAATTTCTATGTTACAAAGTACATTATAAGTATATCACACCCCTCAGTATGTCACACCTATCGATAGCACACCTATACAAGTCCTTAAAAGGACTTTTGTGGCCCTATTAGCTAGCGTTTGGTGTCCCTAACAGTCTGTCCCTGCTCCACAAAGCAACCTCTCCCTACACTGGCAAAAGTAATGTAAAATGGCAGCCAGATCAGGTTTATTTATAGGGTAGGCATTGTGTTCATGTGCTGAAATGTTTTAATTGGCTGTCCTGTACCACCTGATGAATGTGTCATGGGTCAAAGTTTGGCGCTATGCAAAAAAATATGGCGCGTGCAAATCTCGCCATATGTTCGCATGTTCGGCGAATCACAAACAAGCAGTTTGCCGCAAAACGACCGCCGGGCGAGCCGCAAGGCCATCTCTACATTTAAGTAATATTCACCAGTAAATACTACAACATTAGTTCCTGTAACACTTTAATTGCACCTTGCTCTGTGTGAATTGAAATATTCAAATTTAAATATTCATGTAATAAGTGGCAATGAAAAATCCTTTATTACCTTGTGGGAAGCATGCTTTATACCAAGTGGTTTTGATTTGCTATGTATAAGGGTATGGCCATACAATACAACTTTGCTGTGGTTGGGACACTGAGATAAGCAAAGTTTAGAAAAATTAGATCAGGCAGCTTCACCGAAGTTTGCCAAGAAATTAGAATTAATTTGTTATGAATTAATTTGTCACCAATTGTTATAAACCCGATATACCAGGTCACTCCGCTTGATAATATTCATCCTACTTAGTGGCTAAATCTCAGCGTGAAGGCTTGGAAGTTAACCCTTTACCGTCCGTCGACAGTAAATTTAGGTCTGCAGCCGGGTATTTAAAAATGGCGACAGGTGGCTCATGCAGTGTAATGGTCGCCGGGTGCCTACTGTTTTAAAGAGCAGACACCCGGCACTAATGTCAGCGACCGATGGTGATAACTTTTAACCTTTCAGATGCCGTGGTCATCTGGGTGTTCTTCGGCTTCCCCCGGCGGGGATTGGGGGAGCCGGAGCATGTATGTAGCATCCCCTGTCCTCCTGTGTGATGGTACCAAAGATGGTACACAGTATTGAGGCAGCAATACAATTTAGGGATCCACAACAAGGATGCCGATCTCCCTCTATGATGTGGTATTTTGCTTTTAAGATGATTACGGTTAAGACAAGATGGCAGAACATGGTGGATGGATCAAACATGGCCGCTGGATTATTGCAGCTGGAGATGAGCGAATTTCTTAAATGTTTGATTCGGCTGATTGGCCGAATTTCACAAAAAAATTTGCTTTGTTACTAATTACTTCGTTATGAAGCACATTTTTGTAAGTAGCTGGTGCAATGACAGGGCCTAGCAGCGCCCCCATCATTGTACCCCTCAGATGCCACGTTCATACATGATTGCTGCATCTGAGTGTAAAATTTTAAAAAATAAATAAATAAAACTTACCATCTCCATTTGCTCGCGGCTGGCCGGCCACCACCATCTTGCTTGAAGATCTCGCCCGAAATCCTGTGCGGCGTGCGATTACGTCATCACTCCGGCCAGTGATCTTGCACCGCACAGGATTTCGGCTAAGATCCTCAAGCAGGATGGAGTCTAGCGGCCCGTCACGAGCAAATGAATTTTTTTGTTTTTTATACTATTTCAGGCTAGATCGATTCACTGACATGAAGCATGAGGAAATTCGGCTTCTAGGCGAATCAAATTTATCTTGAAATTCGGATCGAATTCCACTTTGTGGTATTCGATTCGCTCATCGCTAATTGTAGCAACAGTGTCCCTAGTGCATGAGTGCTTGCCACATCTCTCCCTATACTCAGCTCACAGGACAATTGTGGAGGAGGCACAGGATGAGGGTTTTATAGGGTTGTGACATTACAGGAGATGGCTATCTGTGGAGTGGTTGGCTGCACGGTATTATGGGTGATCTCACGTTTCACTTTTTAACACGTGAAGCAACCATTTTAGGAAAACATTATTTGTTACCATAAAGCATGAGTAAATTCGGCTTGCAAATTTGTTGCAAATCAAAGTTTTCCTAAATTTCTGACCAATGTCCGCTTCAAATGCTTCGTTCCATTCAACACTACTGACGAGTACCACACGGCCATACAAGACATAATGTGGTCAAGTTAACTATTTAGAACCAAATTCTTTATTATGTGTTTATTAGTAAATGGTGCACGTTAACCTGCAAAACCGCACGACCATAAAAAAATAAAAAATTGGTACTAATTAAATTGTCCCTTCTGTGGTTTGTATGGCTGCATGGTACATGGCGGCAAGGCTACGGCATTCCAACAACTGCATGACCGTAGCATGCCCATATGGAAACCATTGGTCCAATAATCTGTTGTGCTGCTACATTTGCTTTTCTAGGCAAATACCACAACTGCGTTATATTTGTCTTTGGAATTTGACATATTGTTTTTCATATAAAATATTCATCTGGGCACGCCATTTATTAAAAGCACATCAACCTTGTTTTGATATTAATAAATATGACTATTTCATTAAAGAGGTTGTCCAGTCCCAAAATCAAAATTCTTTTTATGTGCTCCTAACACTCCTCACCATGCATACATATGCCCCCAATACCAGTTTTTTATGTCTGAGCTTTCCTCCCCCCCTGGAAGACATCAGACTATCCTGGCAGATCTGTTTACTTTCTCCCCTTCGTGTTTTGTTGAATACATAACTTTATTGATACACAAGCCTGGCTGCACTGCACAGAGATGAGTCACAGGCTGGCCACGCCCCCCACACTGCTCTGTCTGCAGCAGCTACTCCATCTACAACTCCTGTGTCTTTCTACACCCAGACATGAATCTGCTCCTCACTCAGTGTCTAAATCCCATTACTGACTGACCACAGGCTCTGCCCTCAAATGTGTATCTAATCCTATCCTGTGTGATACAGCCTGCTGAGCTGTGTATCTAATCCCATCACTGACCGTCCACAGGCTCTGCCCTCACATGTGTATCTAATCATATCCTGTGTGATACAGCCTACTGAGCCGTGTATCTAATTCCATCACTGACCGTCCACAGGCTCTGCCCTCACATGTGTATCTAATCCTATCCTGTGTGATACAGCCTGCTGAGCTGTGTATCTAATCCCATCACTGACCGTCCACAGGCTCTGCCCTCACATGTGTATCTAATCATATCCTGTGTGATACAGCCAGCTGAGCTGTATATCTAATCCCATCACTGACCGTCCACAGGCTCTGCCCTCACATGTGTATCTAATCCTATCCTGTGTGATACAGCCTGCTGAGCCGTGTATCTCATTCCATCACTGACCGTCCACAGGCTCTTCCCTCACCACCTCCAGAGGGTGAAAAACAGCTGGAATCAGCAAGCGTATCCAATCACATCTGTATCTAATCCTATCCTGTATTTGTGCCTGATACACATCCTGTTGTGTGAGATACTGCCTGCTGAATTGTATGTCTAATCCCATCTTGTATGATGCTGCCTGCTGAGTGGTGTATCTAATCCCATTTTGTATGACACAGCCTGCTGAGTGGTGGACTATATCCATTTTGTGATCTGCATTTTTTGCACTCCCATTGAGTTCTATGGATTTGAGGTCCTCATTTTAAAGACCCAAATAGGACATGTTCTGTCTTTACTGGAACTGACATATGGATGTAAATAACAAACTGATGACGTCCATTTGCTTTCCACATCCGTATGCCAGTTCTGTGAAAGATAGAACATGTCCTATTCTGGTCCTCATAATGCAGATCTAAAACCCATAGAACTCAATAGGACTGCAAAAAAAAATTGAATCGCACACGGACAGTAACCTTTTTTAGTGGATCCGCGACTTGCAGACCGCAAAACAGATACGGTTCTGTGCACGAGCCCTATCACTTCTACTCAGCACCCATAACAGTGACATCCACAGTGCCCCCATAACAGTGAAGTCCACAGCATCCCCATAACAGTGACATCCACAGCACCCCCATAACAGTCACATTCACAGTGCCCCCTTAACAGTGACATCCACAGCGCCCCCTTAACAGTGACATTCACAGCGCACCCATAACAGTGACATTCACTGCGCACCCATAACAGTGACATCCACAGTGCCCCATAACAGTGACATCCACAAAGCCCCCATTACAGTGACATCCACCGTGCCCCCCTAACAGTGACATCCACGGCGCCCCCATAACAGTGACATCCACGGCACCCCATAACAGTGACATCCACGGCACCCACTTAACAGTCACATCCACTGTACCCCCATAACAGTCACATCCACAGTGCCCTCATAACAGTGACATTCACAGTGCCCCCATAACAATGACATCCACAGTGCGCCAATAACAGTGACCTCCACAGCGCCCCATAACAGTGACAATCACAGCGCACCCATAGCAGTGACATCCACAGCGCCCCCATAACAGTGACATCCATGGCACCCCCATAACAGTGACATCCACAATGCCCCCATAACAGTGACCTACACAGTGCCCTAATAACAGTGGCATCCACAGTGCCCCCACTATGCCATGCAGTGCCCCCTTGTTTGCCATCTAGTGCCCCATATTTGCCATCCAGTGCCCCCATTTGTCATCCAGTGCCCCCTTGTTTGCCATCCAGTGCTCCCTTTGTGCCATGCATAGCCCTCTTGTGCCATTCATTGACCCCCTTGTGCCATCCAGAGCCCTCAATGTGCCATCCAGTTCCCCTGTTTGCCATGCATTGCCCCTTGTGCCATCTAGTGTCCCCATTGTGCCATCCATTGCCCCCTTGTGCCATCTAGTTCCCCCATTGTGGCATCCATTGCCCCCTTCTTTGCCATCCAGTGCCAGTTTGCCATCCAGTGCCCCCTTGTGCCATTCATTGAACCCCTTGTGCCATCCAGTGCCCTCAATATGCCATCCAGTGCCCCTGTTTGCCATCCATTGCCACTGATTGCCATCCAGTTCCTCCGTGGGCCATCAAATGCCCCATTGTGTCATCCAGTGCCCCACTTGTGCCATCAATTGATCCCCGTGGGCCATCCAGTTCCCCTATTGTGCCATCTATTGCCCCCTTGTGCAATCCATTGCCCCCTTGTGCCAACCATTTCCCACATTGTGCCATCCATTACTCCATGGGGCCATCCAGTGCCCCTTGTTTGCCATCCAGTACCCCTTGTGCCATCCAGTGCACCCTTGCTCCATCCAGTGCCCCTTGTGCCATCCAGTGCCCCCTTGTTTACCATCCAGTGCCCCCTTGTTTGCCATCCCATGCCCCCTGTGACATGCACAGTATAGCGATCAGCCTCTGTGGCTGATCGCTATTCTGTCACTCCTGCACAGCGCTTACATCGCTCTGTGCAGGAGTCAGTACAGGCTTGAAGTCTGTACGATACAGTGACTGACGGCCGGCGGTCCTGCACATGCACACTAGTGCGCTGTGAAGACGGCCGGAGCTTTATCCAACAGGAGGTGGTGACGTCCCGTCTCCTGCTGGAGAAAGGAAGAGAAGACAAGAAGAGAAGAAGACGGACTTTGTCCGGAAGCACAGAAAAGCCATCTGGAGGGACCACGTGACCAGGAGGCGAACTGGCCATCACTGGTCTGTACCCTGTCATTGCATGTTGTTAAGAAAAACTGTGAATCCTTTCCCTAACGTCTTTTGGATGGTGCTCAGATGTTACTTGCACTTTTTTTTTTTTGCTTGGGTATATCAGAAAGAAATAAGCTGCTGTCAATAGTCTTATAGAGATCTGGCTCAGTATTCTCTTCCAACTGAGACATAAATGGCGGTGTTCTTAGAAGGTCACTTCAAGTCTTCCATGACTGGCATTGTTCCTTTGGAATCTGAATGGTCACATACTACTTTCAGTATGGGCCGAGAGAAACACTGTTGCTCCCACTGGGAAAATAGACTAGAGACTGTATTGTGTCAAGCTGTTGTGCTTCTTCTAATATGTTTCTGTACTGAAATGGATTGTAGTCGTGCAACCCCAGAGTGTCGCCAGAGATAGAAGAAGTGCCAGGCCAAGGAGGCCTTTCATGGACTGTTCCATGTGTTGCTTTGAGAGTGTAACATAGGCTGTACTGCCCATTAGTTGTTTGACCATTAGATACTGTACACAGCCTCTGGATGCCACTACGTGTAACTGCCAAGCAGAGTGCACATTAGAGACCACAACTAATAATCTGTATGCCTGCCAGGGAACAGTACCCTTTAAGCAGCATGCCATTCTACCGAAACAACTAAGACCTGGGCCCATTAGTAGCAAATCTGAGAAACGGTGAGAAACGAGTCAGAAAGGCTTACAATCATGAGGAAACTGGGAATACACAAGATGTAAAAGTGCCTGATATGGTCTATTCATCGTTTATACAAAACAGGGTAGCACACCTAAAGCTAAAGCTGCAAGGAGAAATGCGTGTAACAATACTGGCTGGACAGAATATGGTAGAAATGCACTATAGTAATGCAATCACTTTTCCAGGTACTAACTGTGTCTCCTGGTACTTAGTTATCAGCAGGACTTACAGCACGCTGAATTATGTAACAACAGGACAGCTGAATCATTTAGAAATAGGAAGTATATATCACAACAAGAGCAGCTAATAAGAAGGCAAAAAATAGGAATTCATCAACAGATGACCGAAACAGGATGGTGATAGTACAAATGTGGGGATGGTAGTCAGATTGAACAAACGTGGGGATGGTAGTCAGATGATGGAATAAACAGATGTTGGGGAAGATATGGTCAATGAATGGACAATATAAGTTGAGCACAAAAACACTTTTTGATTTTAAGTAGCTATGGAATAAAAACTTAACAGGTGGTGTGCACATATTGAGTATGTGATACCAACCGATACCACATACAACTTTGAGTTGATGCAGCTGTAACCACCAATGTGTAAGACTATTCCAATAAAGTTACATTCTATATCTGTTTGAAATCAAGTACTGTTTTTGTGCATTTACCCTAAAGATTTCCCCAATGGAAACCCTAAGCTGTAATACAGACCCTATCACAAACAATAGGAGGGCAGTAGGACCTGGAGACGGGAAGATCAAACTAAGCAGACCTGGAGACCAGCAACCAGACCAGGAACAGAATAGAAACAAACCAATAGAGTGTAAGAAAGTGGAACTGCTGTGGAACAAAGCCCTGGAATCAAACACTTCGGCACTAGGAACTCAAACTAAACTGGAACAACAGACTGGAAGCATATAATGGATACCTAAATTAAATACATATAACATCACCACCAGAAACCTGCAAGAAACCAGGAGTTTTAAAGAGAGCTATCCCATCAAGTCTCTTTGAATAAATCACAGACTCCCATCGACGGTCAACTTGGTCTGAGGGTGACCTGTGATATGATGTGCCACATTATTTTTATCATAATAATTTATATAATATTTTCTTTAAACCAACATAGGTAATAAAATATTCATGGGGACTAGCACGTTATGGAATGGGGTTAGCATTCACACCTATCTTAAGGCTTTTTAATGTGTTTTATTATCACTTTTACAGGTGAATTTCTCTTGTTCCTACAGACCTCAGGACTTGAGCTCAGAAAAGTAGTAATTGAACTCGGAGACAATTATTTGAGTTCTTTCATACTGCATTCATTAACAGTATTACGACTTTCCGATTTCTTGTAAAATGTCTTTACACACTGGCCTTTTAGCTAAACTTCCAAAACCAAAACTGTGTTGTATGTTCTACTTTCTTTATATAAGTAGCATTTTATGCAGCTTTTAAACCATTGCTTTAAAAAAAAAAAAAAAAAAAAAAAATTTTTGAGGATACATTTTTGACTTCCTAACATGAAATGACGTATGTTCTTAAGCTCCACTACTTCATGGCACATTTATTGCCAGAAATACTTGAAGTGACCTTCTAAGAACACCGCCATTTATGTCTCAGTTGGAAAAGATACTGAGCCAGAGAACTCTATAAGACTACTGACAGCAGCTTATTTCTTTCTGTTCTTGTGGAACCAGTGTTTCTGTTAAACATGGAAGGGCACATTTATTAAGACGTTTTAGACGCTGGTCTTAATAAAGCCCCATAACTGGCCTCTCCATAACTGTGGCGCATCCAGCGCCAGATCTGAATATAAGACAGCTTCCGAGCTGTCTTACACTAAGACCTTTTTCTACGTCTAAATCTGGCGTAGAAAATGTGACTGTCAGCCCGTTCCCTTCCCTGCCCACACTACAACCACAATTTTAGACCAAGCATGAGCAGGTGGCAAAGTCACAGATAGCGGCTCAACTAACCATTGAGCCCTCTGCGCCTGAAATACGCCTAGTTTAGGCATATTTCAGTATAGTAAATGACCCCCGGAATTTCTACCAAAGATCACATCAAGCAAATGTGACTATGACAACAGATACATATAGATGACTTCAAAAATAATTTCAGGATCTTAGTTAATCAGTTAACTAGCCAATATCAATGAGCTACAAGTATAGCCCCTTTATGGAAGTTTTTGGTTGCAACTGTATGAGTCTAGACTGAGCAGTGGAGTCTAAGGATAGACTTATTCTTCACCCCCTTATGCCTTTATTATTAGAGCGGTTGCTCTCCCAAAAAAGCTACCAAAAACAAAAGATAAATTGTGATTGAACATTGCAGTTTCTTTGTAGCAAATGTTTAGGGCAGAAGGAGAATGCTTATACTAAGAGAACAAAGCTTAATTCAATCTTTGATTTAGCTTGAGCACAAAAAAAGTGTGCTAAGGAGGCAAAGAGAATGCAAGTCATCTGGCTGTCTAGAACAAGAGATAACAATGATGGTAATTTGGCTGTCTAGTACAAGGGGTAAGGAGAATGCTGGTCACCTAACTATTTAGAGCAAGATATAATGAGCTTGCTGGTAACCAGGAAACCCACATCAGGCACATTTAAAACAGTGGCGTACCTTCAATGAAAGCAAACCATGTAGTTGCGTGGGGGTCCTGGCGCTGAACTCCTTCTCCTTTTATATGTGAAGACACTGCATTTTCATGCAGCCACCACTAGGGGGAGCTCAGTACAAATTATTACAGCTTCTAATTCAGTCAATGATAGTGTTGATAGAATCGAAGCATCCAAAGTGGAATTCAATCCAAAGTTTAGGAAATATTTGATTCACAAAGAATCTGAACTTCCTTGTGCTTCATGGTAACAAATCGTCTTTTTCCTAAAATGGTGGCTACAGGTGTTCCAAAGTAAAAGTAAGAATCCCAGCAATGCGACATCGCCCTTAATGCCATGCAGATAGCCAACCCCTGTTATCTCACAGCCCTATGAAACCCTCATCTCGTGCAAAGTAAGCTCAGCATAGGAAGAGATGTGATAAGCGCTATGGACAGTGTTCAAGAAGACTGTAATTGTGGAATATTGAATAGGAAGTGTGCAGGGACAGGGTAGGGAGATCATAGGGAGAGTTTTTACACACTGTACGGTGAGCATAGGGAGAGTACAGGAAGAGTGCAGGGACAGTGCAGGCTCTGTAATCTGAAGCTAAAGAGATCTATAGAAGACAGCCCACTTTGCACAGAGCTATCTAATTGAACAGTGTCCACCTTATTTAATAGATTAGCAATTCCATTAGGCCTTGATTCTCAAATTGGAGTGAATAAGTTGTGTAATTTAACTGTTATTAGGATGGTGATGGTAGTCAGATGGAACAAACAAATGTGGGGAAGATGGTCAGATGTCAGGGGTCCGAGCTGCCACTGTCATCCAGTGGTCAGGTTTTAACAACCAATCCTGCTGTTCTGGAGTGTTTACCTCGGTCTTCAACATCATCTTAACTGACATCTGACCCCAAACTTAGTTGGCAAGGACCAAGAACATGCTCTGTGCCCTCACCTGTCCTGAACCTGCTTCTTTCCATTGCTGCTCCTTCTGCCAGGCAAGTGCTCTGCTTTTCAGCCAGGAAGATATTATTGAGGACAGTCAGTAGCTGCTGCCCAGCCCAGATTTAGAGCAGAGGTCTTCTGCTTCCACCTGTAGGCGTGCAAGTAGTGATGATGAGAGTCATGTGGGAGCTGGTGTTGCGAGCAGTCAGGGACATAATCATTACCCCTTTTTAAACCAATTCATTAAGAAACTATTACCCTATGAGCACCTCTCCCTCTGTTGCCACAAACACTCTGTGACTGGGTCACTAGTGTCCCTGTTTGGCCTTGTTGACATCCCCGTTTATTTTACCTTTATGATCTGTCAGAATAACTGAAAAATTTAAAACACAACGGATCCTGTCTTCTGAGCATCCACAAGGCCTTTATCCCATGGTCAATATTTTGCATCAGGAATTGATCAGGATTTGCAAGCCAAAAGCAGGAGTGGATACAAAACACAGAAGACATGCAAATATTTTTATCACTTGTCATCTCTCTTTTAGACCCACTCCTGTTTTTGCTTTACCAGTACTGATGAAATAATGAGGCCTCTATCACGCGGTCAGTATTTTGCATCAGAATTGGCTTGTGATTTGGAAGCCATAAGCAGGAGTTGGTACCAAACATAGAAGACATGCAAATATTCCTATCACGTGTCATCTCTGTTTTGGACCCACTCCTATTTTTGCTTTACTAATACTGATCAATTACTGACCAAATGCTGACTGTGTGAAAGTGGCTGCTCAAAATGGAGGGTTTGGTTTTTTAGGGGGAGGTGTTCTTCTGACGCATCAGAAGACAGGAAAACTAAACAGTGAAGTTCAAGTCAACACAAACTTACTGCTGACACCCCACTGTGTCATGGGACCACTACTTGTATCAGTGGCTAACAAAATAGCTTATCTTTCAAGCACTGTAGAAGCAGCAGATGGTGTAAAATGATACAGCTCTTTCACTCTATAGTAGAATATTGGGTCACTGGATGGTTAAAGGGGTTGTCCCACAAAATATATTCTACAGTTTTCAAACCAGCACCTGGATCTGAATACTTTTGTAATTACATGTAAAGACACTCCCCTTGGGCTGTCAGCTTGATATAAATCTAGTATACCAATGAATGGGGAGATCTCAGGATCCATGTGAGGTACAGGGCTGGTTCTGGCTTTGTTAGAAAGAAACCGTATGTACTATATGATGTCTGATTTTCATTTTTTACATTATTAATGGAATAATCCCTTTAAGTACATTATACCTGACGCTAACATTGACCTGTAAGTAGGGATGAGCGAACTCGAACTGTATAGTTCGGGTTCGTACCGAATTTTGGGGTGTCCGTGACACGGACCCGAACCCGGACATTTTCGTAAAAGTCCGGGTTCGGGTTCGGTGTTCGTCGCTTTCTTGGCGCTTTTGTGACGCTTTCTTGGCGCTTTTTGAAAGGCTGCAAAGCAGCCAATCAACAAGCGTCATACTACTTGCCCCAAGAGGCCGTCACAGCCATGCCTACTATTGTCATGGCTGTGATTGGCCAGAGCACCATGTGACCCAGCCTCTATTTAAGCTGGAGTCACATAGCGCCGCCCGTCACTCTGCTCTGATTAGCGTAGGGAGAGGTTGCGGATGCGACAGTAGGGCGAGATTAGGCAGATTAACTCCTCCAAAGGACTTCACTTGATTAATCGATCGATCTGCAGCTGTGCATCATTGAGCTGCTGAAATTCAAATGCTCACTCACTGTTTTTAGGCTGCCCAGACCGTTTGTCAGTCACTTTTTTCTGGGGTGATCGGCGGCCATTTTGTGTCTTGTGCGGTGCTGCGACCAAGTGCATCCAAGCTGCGACCAAGTGCATTTAACCCTCAATGGTGTGGTTGTTTTTTGGCTAAAGCCTACATCAGGGTGAAGCTGTCACACCAAGTGCATTTAACCAGCAATAGTCTGTTCATTTTTTTGGCCATATACTAAATCAGGGGCAAGCTGCGCCTGTCACCAAGTGCATTTAACCCTCAATGGTGTGGTTGTTTTTTGGCTAAAGCCTACATCAGGGTGAAGCTGTCACACCAAGTGCATTTAACCAGCAATAGTCTGTTCATTTTTTGGCCATATACTACATCAGGGGCAAGCTGCGCCCGTCACCAAGTGCATTTAACCCTCAGTAGTGTGGTGCGTCAAGCTGTGACACCAAGTGCATTTAACCAGCAATAGTCTGTTCATTTTTTGGCCATATACTAAATCAGGGGCAAGCTGCGCCCGTCACCAAGTGCATTTAACCAGCAATAGTGTGGTTATTTTTTGGCCATATCCCAGTCTAATTCTGTCACTAAATCCATACCGGTCACCCAGCGCCTAAATACTAGGCCTCAAATTTATATCCCGCTAAATCTCTCGTTACCGCTGTCCTGTTGTGGCTGGGAAAGTTATTTAGTGTCCGTCAAAGCACATTTTTTGTTCTGGGTTGAAGTACAATTCCCAATTTAGCAATTTCATAATTTAGTGGTTCCTGCTATAGCAGAGCTATTTGAAATCTATCCCTAAAAGGGTATATAATATTCAAGGTGCACATTGGGTCATTCAGAATAACTTCACACACACCCGCTACTGTGTATTTCCAAGTCTAATTCTGTCACTAAACCCATACCTGTCACCCAGCGCCTAAATACTAGGCCTCAAATTTATATCCTGCTAAATCTCTCGTTACCGCTGTCCTGTTGTGGCTGGGAAAGTTATTTAGTGTCCGTCAAAGCACATTTTTTGTTCTGGGTTGAAATACAATTCCCAATTTAGCAATTTCATAATTTAGTGGTTCCTGCTATATCAGAGCTATTTGAAATCTATCCCTAAAAGGGTATATAATATTCAAGGTGCACATTGGGTCATTCAGAATAACTTCACACACACCCGCTACTGTGTATTTCCAAGTCTAATTCTGTCACTAAACCCATACCTGTCACCCAGCGCCTAAATACTAGGCCTCAAATTTATATCCTGCTAAATCTCTCGTTACCGCTGTCCTGTTGTGGCTGGGAAAGTTATTTAGTGTCCGTCAAAGCACATTTTTTGTTCTGGGTTGAAATACAATTCCCAATTTAGCAATTTCATAATTTAGTGGTTTCTGCTATATCAGAGCTATTTGAAATCTATCCCTAAAAGGGTATATAATATTCAAGGTGCACATTGGGTCATTCAGAATAACTTCACACACACCCGCTACTGTGTATTTCTAAGTCTAATTCTGTCACTAAACCCATACCTGTCACCCAGCGCCTAAATACTAGGCCTCAAATTTATATCCTGCTAAATCTCTCGTTAACGCTGTCCTGTTGTGGCTGGGAAAGTTATTTAGTGTCCGTCAAAGCACATTTTTTGTTCTGGATTTAAATACAATTCCCAATTTAACAATTTCATAATTTAGTGGTTTCTGCTATATCAGAGCTATTTGAAATCTATCCCTAAAAGGGTATATAATATTCAAGGTGCACATTGGGTCATTCAGAATAACTTCACACACACCCGCTACTGTGTATTTCTAAGTCTAATTCTGTCACTAAACCCATACCTGTCACCCAGCGCCTAAATACTAGGCCTCAAATTTATATCCTGCTAAATCTCTCGTTAACGCTGTCCTGTTGTGGCTGGGAAAGTTATTTAGTGTCCGTCAAAGCACATTTTTTGTTCTGGGTTTAAATACAATTCCCAATTTAACAATTTCATAATTTAGTGGTTTCTGCTATATCAGAGCTATTTGAAATCTATCCCTAAAAGGGTATATAATATTCAAGGTGCACATTGGGTCATTCAGAATAACTTCACACACACCCGCTACTGTGTATTTCTAAGTCTAATTCTGTCACTAAACCCATACCTGTCACCCAGCGCCTAAATACTAGGCCTCAAATTTATATCCTGCTAAATCTCTCGTTAACGCTGTCCTGTTGTGGCTGGGAAAGTTATTTAGTGTCCGTCAAAGCACATTTTTTGTTCTGGGTTTAAATACAATTCCCAATTTAGCAATTTCATAATTTAGTGGTTTCTGCTATATCAGAGCTATTTGAAATCTATCCCTAAAAGGGTATATAATATTCAAGGTGCACATTGGGTCATTCAGAATAACTTCACACACACACGCTTCTGTGCATTTCCAAGTCTAATTCTGTCACTAAATCCATACCGGTCACCCAGCGCCTAAATACTAGGCCTCAAATTTATATCCCGCTGAATTTGAATACAATACATTGGGCCAAATAATATATTTGTTGTTGTGGTGAACCATAACAATGAGAAAAACATCTAGTAAGGGACGCGGACGTGGACATGGTCGTGGTGGTGTTAGTGGACCCTCTGGTGCTGGGAGAGGACGTGGCCGTTCTGCCACATCCACACGTCCTAGTGTACCAACTACCTCAGGTCCCAGTAGCCGCCAGAATTTACAGCGATATATGGTGGGGCCCAATGCCGTTCTAAGGATGGTAAGGCCTGAGCAGGTACAGGCATTAGTCAATTGGGTGGCCGACAGTGGATCCAGCACGTTCACATTATCTCCCACCCAGTCTTCTGCAGAAAGCGCACAGATGGCGCCTGAAAACCAACCCCATCAGTCTGTCACATCACCCCCATGCATACCAGGGAAACTGTCTCAGCCTCAAGTTATGCAGCAGTCTCTTATGCTGTTTGAAGACTCCGCTGGCAGGGTTTCCCAAGGGCATCCACCTAGCCCTTCCCCAGCGGTGAAAGACATAGAATGCACTGACGCACAACCACTTATGTTTCCTGATGATGAGGACATGGGAATACCACCTCAGCATGTCTCTGATGATGACGAAACACAGGTGCCAACTGCTGCGTCTTTCTGCAGTGTGCAGACTGAACAGGAGGTCAGGGATCAAGACTGGGTGGAAGACGATGCAGGGGACGATGAGGTCCTAGACCCCACATGGAATGAAGGTCGTGCCACTGACTTTCACAGTTCGGAGGAAGAGGCAGTGGTGAGACCGAGCCAACAGCGTAGCAAAAGAGGGAGCAGTGGGCAAAAGCAGAACACCCGCCGCCAAGAGACTCCGCCTGCTACTGACCGCCGCCATCTGGGACCGAGCACCCCAAAGGCAGCTTCAAGGAGTTCCCTGGCATGGCACTTCTTCAAACAATGTGCTGACGACAAGACCCGAGTGGTTTGCACGCTGTGCCATCAGAGCCTGAAGCGAGGCATTAACGTTCTGAACCTGAGCACAACCTGCATGACCAGGCACCTGCATGCAAAGCATGAACTGCAGTGGAGTAAACACCTTAAAACCAAGGAAGTCACTCAGGCTCCCCCTGCTACCTCTTCTGCTGCTGCCGCCTCGGCCTATTCTGCTGCTGCCGCCTCGGCCTCTTCCTCCGCCTCTGGAGGAACGTTGGCACCTGCCGCCCAGCAAACAGGGGATGTACCACCAACACCACCACCACCACCTCCGTCACCAAGCGTCTCAACCATGTCACACGCCAGCGTTCAGCTCTCCATCTCACAAACATTTGATAGAAAGCGTAAATTCCCACCTAGCCACCCTCGATCCCTGGCCCTGAATGCCAGCATTTCTAAACTACTGGCCTATGAAATGCTGTCATTTAGGCTGGTGGACACAGACAGCTTCAAACAGCTCATGTCGCTTGCTGTCCCACAGTATGTTGTTCCCAGCCGGCACTACTTCTCCAAGAGAGCCGTGCCTTCCCTGCACAACCAAGTATCCGATAAAATCAAGTGTGCACTGCGCAACGCCATCTGTGGCAAGGTCCACCTAACCACAGATACGTGGACCAGTAAGCACGGCCAGGGACGCTATATCTCCCTAACTGCACACTGGGTAAATGTAGTGGCAGCTGGGCCCCAGGCGGAGAGCTGTTTGGCGCACGTCCTTCCGCCGCCAAGGATCGCAGGGCAACATTCTTTGCCTCCTGTTGCCACCTCCTCCTTCTCGGCTTCCTCCTCCTCTTCTTCCACCTGCTCATCCAGTCAGCCACACACCTTCACCACCAACTTCAGCACAGCCCGGGGTAAACGTCAGCAGGCCATTCTGAAACTCATATGTTTGGGGGACAGGCCCCACACCGCACAGGAGTTGTGGCGGGGTATTGAACAACAGACCGACGAGTGGTTGCTGCCGGTGAGCCTCAAGCCCGGCCTGGTGGTGTGTGATAATGGGCGAAATCTCGTTGCAGCTCTGGGACTAGCCAATTTGACGCACATCCCTTGCTTGGCGCATGTGCTGAATTTGGTGGTGCAGAAGTTCATTCACAACTACCCCGACATGTCAGAGCTGCTGCATAAAGTGCGGGCCGTCTGTTCGCGCTTCCGGCGTTCACATCCTGCTGCTGCTCGCCTGTCTGCGCTACAGCGTAACTTCGGCCTTCCCGCTCACCGCCTCATATGCGACGTGCCCACCAGGTGGAACTCCACCTTGCACATGCTGGACAGACTGTGCGAGCAGCAGCAGGCCATAGTGGAGTTTCAGCTGCAGCACGCACGGGTCAGTCGCACTACAGAACAGCACCACTTCACCACCAATGACTGGGCCTCCATGCGAGACCTGTGTGCCCTGTTGCGCTGTTTCGAGTACTCCACCAACATGGCCAGTGGCGATGACACCGTTATCAGCGTTACAATACCACTTCTATGTCTCCTTGAGAAAACACTTAGGGCGATGATGGAAGAGGAGGTGGCCCAGGAGGAGGAGGAGGAGGAAGAGGGGTCATTTTTAGCACTTTCAGGCCAGTCTCTTCGAAGTGACTCAGAGGGAGGTTTTTGGCAACAGCAGAGGCCAGGTACAAATGTGGCCAGCCAGGGCCCACTACTGGAGGACGAGGAGGACGAGGATGAGGAGGAGGTGGAGGAGGATGAGGATGAAGCATGGTCACAGCGGGGTGGCACCCAACGCAGCTCGGGTCCATCACTGGTGCGTGGCTGGGGGGAAAGGCAGGACGATGACGATACGCCTCCCACAGAGGACAGCTTGTCCTTACCACTGGGCAGCCTGGCACACATGAGCGACTACATGCTGCAGTGCCTGCGCAACGACAGCAGAGTTGCCCACATTTTAACCTGTGCGGACTACTGGGTTGCCACCCTGCTGGATCCACGCTACAAAGACAATGTGCCCACCTTACTTCCTGCACTGGAGCGTGATAGGAAGATGCGCGAGTACAAGCGCACGTTGGTAGACGCGCTACTGAGAGCATTCCCAAATGTCACAGGGGAACAAGTGGAAGCCCAAGGCCAAGGCAGAGGAGGAGCAAGAGGTCGCCAAGGCAGCTGTGTCACGGCCAGCTCCTCTGAGGGCAGGGTTAGCATGGCAGAGATGTGGAAAACTTTTGTCAACACGCCACAGCTAACTGCACCACCACCTGATACGCAACGTGTTAGCAGGAGGCAACATTTCACTAACATGGTGGAACAGTACGTGTGCACACCCCTCCACGTACTGACTGATGGTTCGGCCCCATTCAACTTCTGGGTCTCTAAATTGTCCACGTGGCCAGAGCTAGCCTTTTATGCCTTGGAGGTGCTGGCCTGCCCGGCAGCCAGCGTTTTGTCTGAACGTGTATTCAGCACGGCAGGGGGCGTCATTACAGACAAACGCAGCCGCCTGTCTACAGCCAATGTGGACAAGCTGACGTTCATAAAAATGAACCAGGCATGGATCCCACAGGACCTGTCCGTCCCTTGTCCAGATTAGACATTAACTACCTCCCCATAACCATATATTATTGGACTCCAGGGCACTTCCTCATTCAATCCTATTTTTATTTTCATTTTACCATTATATTGCGAGGCTACCCAAAGTTGAATGAACCTCTCCTCTGCCTGTGTGCTAGGCCTAAATATATGCCAATGGACTGTTGCAGTGGTGGCTGACATGAAGCCTGATTCTCTGCTATGACATGCAGACTAATTCTCTGCTGACATGAAGCCAGATTGTCTGTTACGGGACCTCTCTCCTCTGCCTGGGTGCTGGGCCTAAATTTATGACAATGGACTGTTGCAGTGGTGGCTGACGTGAAGCCTGATTCTCTGCTATGACATGCAGACTGATTCTCTGCTGACATGAAGCCAGATTGTCTGTTACGGGACCTCTCTGCTCTGCCTGTGTGCTAGGCCTAAATATATGCCAATGGACTGTTGCAGTGGTGGGTGACGTGAAGCCTCATTCTCTGCTATGACATGCAGACTGATTCTCTGCTGTCATGAAGCCAGATTGTCTGTTACGGGACCTCTCTGCTCTGCCTGTGTGCTAGGCCTAAATATATGCCAATGGACTGTTGCAGTGGTGGGTGACGTGAAGCCTCATTCTCTGCTATGACATGCAGACTGATTCTCTGCTGACATGAAGCCAGATTGTCTGTTACGGGACCTCTCTGCTCTGCCTGTGTGCTAGGCCTAAATATATGCCAATGGACTGTTGCAGTGGTGGGTGACGTGAAGCCTCATTCTCTGCTATGACATGCAGACTGATTCTCTGCTGTCATGAAGCCAGATTGTCTGTTACGGGACCTCTCTGCTCTGCCTGTGTGCTAGGCCTAAATATATGCCAATGGACTGTTGCAGTGGTGGGTGACGTGAAGCCTCATTCTCTGCTATGACATGCAGACTGATTCTCTGCTGACATGAAGCCAGATCGTCTGTTACGGGACCTCTCTGCTCTGCCTGTGTGCTAGGCCTAAATATATGCCAATGGACTGTTGCAGTGGTGGGTGACGTGAAGCCTCATTCTCTGCTATGACATGCAGACTGATTCTCTGCTGACATGAAGCCAGATTGTCTGTTACGGGACCTCTCTGCTCTGCCTGTGTGCTAGGCCTAAATATATGCCAATGGACTGTTGCAGTGGTGGCTGACGTGAAGCCTGATTCTCTGCTATGACATGCAGACTGATTCTCTGCTGTCATGAAGCCAGATTGTCTGTTACGGGACCTCTCTGCTCTGCCTGTGTGCTAGGCCTAAATATATGCCAATGGACTGTTGCAGTGGTGGGTGACGTGAAGCCTCATTCTCTGCTATGACATGCAGACTGATTCTCTGCTGACATGAAGCCAGATTGTCTGTTACGGGACCTCTCTCCTCTGCCTGTGTGCTAGGCCTAAATATATGCCAATGGACTGTTGCAGTGGTGGCTGACGTGAAGCCTCATTCTCTGCTATGACATGCAGACTAATTCTCTGCTGACATGAAGCCAGATTGTCTGTTACGGGACCTCTCTCCTCTGCCTGGGTGCTGGGCCTAAATTTATGACAATGGACTGTTGCAGTGGTGGCTGACGTGAAGCCTGATTCTCTGCTATGACATGCAGACTGATTCTCTGCTGACATGAAGCCAGATCCTCTGTTACGGGACCTCTCTCCTCTGCCTGGGTGCTGGGCCTAAATTTATGAAAATGGACTCTTACAGTGGTGGGTGACGTGAAGCCTGATTCTTTGCTATGACATGAAGACTGATTCTCTGCTGACATGAAGCCAGATTGTCTGTTACGGGACCTCTCTCCTCTGCCTGGGTGCCGGGGCCTAAATATCTGAGAATGGACTGTTCCAGTGGTGGGTGACGGGAAGCCAGATTCTCTGCTATGGAACCTCTCTCCAATTGATTTTGGTTAATTTTTATTTATTTAATTTTTATTTTAATTAATTTCCCTATCCACATTTGTTTGCAGGGGATTTACCTACATGTTGCTGCCTTTTGCAGCCCTCTAGCCCTTTCCTGGGCTGTTTTACAGCCGTTTTAGTGCCGAAAAGTTCGGGTCCCCATTGACTTCAATGGGGTTCGGGTTCGGGACGAAGTTCGGATCGGGTTCGGATCCCGAACCCGAACATTTCCGGGATGTTCGGCCGAACTTCTCGAACCCGAACATCCAGGTGTTCGCTCAACTCTACCTGTAAGGCTGAGTTCACACTTCAGTTATTTGGTCAGTTATTTCTAGGACTTACTGTATGGTGAACCAAAATCAGGAGCCAATCATACTCCCAGATAAGGTATCATGAAAAGATCTGCACCTGTTCCATGTAACTGACCAAATAAGTGAAGTTTGAACTGAGCTTAAGAGTGACGCTGTTCATAATGATGCACAGTAAGGGCTGTTTCACACGAGCGGATGCCGTGTGTGACATCCGCTCCGTGAATGACAGCCAAGACCCGATGCGGACTGCAGAAGCACGGAGCATTAACATGATTGATAATGCTCCGTGCCTCTGCAGTCTGCATCGGGTCTTGGCTGTCATTCACGGAGCAGATGTCACGCACGGCATCCGCTCGTGTGAAACAGCCCTAACTGTTTCACAACCAGAAAGGACTTGCTATGCATGTTGCTGCAATGATGTACACTGAGATACATTCTCCCTGCAGGTCAGAATATAGCTGATTTAACATGCTTTGTGACAACTTAATTCGTAACAAAGCAAAAAAAAAAAAAAAAAAAATTCCTATAAAAATTACTGTGCACTAAGCAAATTTTTTTTTAATATAATTTCTTCCGTTTAATAAAAAGAAAAGCTAAGTAAAGTTATCTAGAAATATGGAGCGATGCATGTTGCCTTAAGCATTGCCTGGGAGTGATTGACCCACATGTACTTGGAAACTGGGTGGGCCAGAGAGACCATACTAGGTTTTTCTATAAGAACTGTGTAGACCCTCTGGAAAATTATGAATTTTTTACTAATCCGAATGGCTTAACATAATTTCTGACTTAGATTGTCCCGGATTAGTGTACCAAAGAGAAAAAAAAAGAAAATTGGAACACTTGTTTAAATGAAAAATACTTATGCTCTACTTAACACATGAAGTATTCGAAATTTTTTCCAGTTTACTTTTAATACATATTTCTTTTTTTAGGTAAATATCCCATTTATGTCTGTCCCTAAAAAGCCACTTTTTCCTAATAGCCTGAAATAATACTATGGGTTCCTCAGAGGAGGGACATAAAAAGGGAGAAAAAAAGACATTCAAAGAGAAACACAAATAGACTCTAGTGCATGGATCCAAGCCATAGCAGAGCTTACGTATGGTAGCATTTTGTTAGCTCTGAGTATTTTGAATAATTGTTGACCTTAATATGACAAGACACAAAGAGTATTGGTATCAATATTACTAAGTTTTTGATGTGTTTTCTTATAGATTTTTTTTTTTCATTTATATTGGTTACAGAATCTGATTTCTTTATTTTACAAGCCAAGTAAGCCTCACACATATGAGAACATAATATTCCTAATATAGACTTCACATCTTTTGCAATCATTATGGAACTATGCCTACATACACCCAATGCATATATTCATAGGGGATCATCAGATATTTACTTCTTTTCATATTATACAGAAACGTGTTAGCACGTACGTATGTTTATGGTTAAGAAGCTGGAGAAGAATGAATAAACCACCTCACAGGTCTGCAGAGTACTTCGGTCTGCCCTGCCGAGGTGTTATAAATTAGAACATGTCAGTATTACAATGTATATTAATAGTCACACCTCTTTTTAATGAGTTTGGCATTGGCAGCTGAGAGGAAATACAAGTCATCATGCCTCTGCTCATGTACACCCCGACAAAGGAATCCGTAATAAATCTTCCTAGAACAGCACTCACCATAAATATGTATCACATAAGGCATCTGTTTTACATTCTGCATATAAATCAGCATAGCGCTGAATAGCAATGAATCAGCCTCTCAATGCCTGATTTGATAACAAATCGACTTGGATCTTAGCAGAGAGAATTTACAGCCCTCAGACCTAAGACAGATAGTCAATACTTAACATGACTGCCAAGTTAACTTTTCTTCAGCTTGTAAGTCGCATACATATACTCAGGGTCTTAAAGTTGCAGGTGCAGGTAAATGCCTGGGCATCGTCGGTAAGGCCATGCGATTAACTTCACTTTGTAATTAGTTTATGGGTTTATAACCATTTTATATTCATAAAAGTAAATCAGGGTATCTGTTTACCAAAAAATAAAATAAAATGGATAATTATAAAAAATACGGATTAGGGTGCATTCACATCACCGCTTAGCTTTCTGTTATTCTGATCCATCAGAAGAAGAGAGAGAGAGAAAAAACTGGATCCAGAAAAAAAAAACGGATCCTGTTGCATTAGTTGTCATCCGTTTGAGCCATTTCCATCTGAGATCCGTTTTTTGCACGGGAAAAAACTACATGCAGTACTTTTGTTTCCATCTAAAAAAACAAATCTAAGACGGAAATGGCTCAAACGGATGACAACTGATGCAACAGGATCAGTTTTTTTTACTGGATTCTGAATTTCTCTCTCTCTTCATCTAAGGGATCAGAAGAACGGAAAGCTACACGGTGATGTGAATGCACCCTTAGGCCTCTTTCACACGGGCGTCATGTTTTAAGGCCAGATAAAATGCGGTTGCATCGTGGGAAAATGCGCGATTTTTCTGTGCGAGTGCAAAACATTTTTAAAAGTTTTGCACGCGCGTGAGAAAAATCAGCATGTTTGGTACCCAAACCCGAACCCGGACTTCTTTACAGAAGGATCGGTGTTGTGTAGATTGTATTATTTTCCCTTATAGCATGGTTATAAGGGAAAATAATAGCATTCTTAATACAAAATGCTTAGTAAATTAGGGCTGGAGGGGTTATAAAAAAAATAAAAATAAATGTAACTCACCTCATCCAAGGACCTGTGGCGACGTCACTGCGCTGATCACATGGTCCATCACATGATCCATCGCCATGTTGATGGGTCATGTGACGGACCATGTGATGAGCGCAGTAACATCACCACAGGTCATTTTCCTCTTGCACAGCAAAGAAGAAGACAGAAGAGAAGCCGGGCTGCGCAAACAAGTGGATTAGGGTGAGTTAATTTATTTTTTATTTTGTTTTAACCCCTCCAGCCCTATTGTACTATGCATTCTGTATGAAGAATGCTATTATTTTCCCTTATAACTATGTTATAAGGGAAAATAATATAATGATCGGGTCCCCATCCCGATCATCTCCTAGCAACCATGCGTGAAAATCGCACCACAACTGCACTTGCTTGCGGATGCTTGCGATTTTCACGCAGCCCCACTCACTTCTATGGGGCCTGCGTTAGCTGAAAAACGCACAAAGTAGAGCATGCTGCGATTTTCACGCAACGCACAAGTGATGTGCACAGCCCCATAAAAGTGAATGGGTCCGGATTCAGTGCGGGTGCAATGCGTTCCCCTCACGCATTGCACCCGCGTGGAAATCTCGCCCGTGTGAAAGAGGCCTTAAGGATTTATTTGTTGTGTACAATATTTGTTCTAGTTTTAAGAAATTCTCCAGTTGTACAAATCCTGTTATATATCAAAGCCAGACCAAGTGATTCAGATGTTTAACACACAGTTTGCGTTCTCTTCTGGTCTTTTTTAGTGGAAAAGGGGGAATGGATTAGTGGATGGAATAGCACCTTCTAGCTCATATTTAGGGTGCTTTCACACATAGCAGATTTTGATTCAGATATTTTCAACAATGTTCCAGTCACCAAAATGGAGTTTGCAGAAATCCATGTGCCTGCTTCCAAAGCTTCCAAAATAATTAAATTCTAATGAATGGACCTGATGTTCAGTCACAGAACATTTCAGCAACAAAATCTGCCTCATGTGAAGCTCCCTTAGATATGCCTAATGCCCCTATACTTTTTCAGAGTAACTTAAAATAGGTCTCCGTCTTTAAATTATTTAGGCCACATTCACATTTTTCTGACAGTTTTAAAGAGCTGCTGTACTTTAACACTTTAACATGATTTAATTTAATAGAGAATGGTGTAACTAGCACATTTCTTAATTACTTCATTTGAAAAATATACCTACATTCACCAGAAAAAAGCTATAAAGTCATGGCCACTAGGGGTCTCACTTCCACCTAACTTGCTGTCCACTGCCAGTTGTCAGGCAAGATCCGTCCCAAGTAACAGAGACACAGATGACGGCTCACAGGAAATGGGGGGGGGGGGGGGGTGTTACAGCGAGCTGAGATCTCGAGCCTGATAAAAGAACTGCTTCTACACAGCTTATATGAAGATTATAAAACCTCTTGTGTTTCTGTGTGATGTCCCCCCTCCTTATCTATGTTCTGTGAGCTCCTTGGCTGAAAACAAATAGAGTGAGAAGTAAGGGAAAGGATGTCAGAGCAGTACAGTGCTGGCAGATTTCACAGAAGGGAGACGTCCCCTGCTTCTGAGTGAAATGCTTCTAGTTATGCAGCTGAAACGGAATAATATTGATGAAAAAGACATTAAGGAACCCCAAAAATTACCTGCTCCTTCACAGATATGATTGTACAATTGAATCACGGCCATTATGGAAACACTCTTTGAAAACTCAGGTATGCTTTAAAACTGTTTTTTAACAAGCTAGCCAGCAATGTGAGTGAATGGGAACTAATGTTTATCAATTTACACAATGCTGAGTTTTTCAGGTTTACTGTGTCTTTAACACTAGCATCCTCTAGTCTAATTTTTTATTTGTTTCTCATACACCCTTTTTTATTCGTTTCTCATACACCCTTCTGCTCCATTTATTTTTTATGGGATTGCTGGAGATAGTCGAGTATAGTGGTACAGTGGTTCCATAGAGAATGAATAGAGCAGCAATGTGCATGTTTGATCAGAATGGAGGATTGGGACCCCCATTTTCACAATTGGTAGAAGTCCCAGAAGTTGTACCCCCATTGATAAGCTCATCCTATGTATAGGAGATCACTTTTCAACTTGGCACAACCCCTTTAACCTGCCATTATGTTTCTGTAATGTGAGATGTTACTTTTGTTGGATTTTAAACCAGTATACCAAATAACTGTGCTAGCTACTGAGCCAGTTCAGAATAATGACGTGTAGTTACCAATCCCATTATAACATTAAATTTGGTGATTCCTAGAAATGAGAAATTTCTTTAAATTCTTTTTGGGTCTACATAGCACTAATTAGTTGTGAGGTTCAATTTGGGTCCAACTAAATTTGACCCAAACCAAAACTGCTAAGATGCTTTGAACTGATGTACATGACACTATAAGGTCTCCTCGAATTGTATCCAACCCCTTTCAAGCTAGGTCAACATTAGTATTGTCAAAATGACAGAAATAGATGGTAGCTGTCGGTAACAAACAGCCTGCACTGCACTATTAGATTTTTTTTATTTTTTTATTAAATGTTCCAAACATTGTCCATTTTTTCTAACAGATGAATTCTTCTCTGTCTTGTAACCTGTGAAAAGGTGGCCACGATTTTGAACGATTCATCAGAAAAAAAATAGTAAAGTTTTAGATTCTTAAGATTCTCATAAAAAAAAAATGTAACAACTGTGACACAGCGAGGTTTTTTTTTTCTATAAAAAGGCAGGTATTTTCCTTCCAAAATATGCGGCTGGGCTGGTTTCCAGCCAGGTGAGGTCATATAACGTTTAAGTCCAGGTTTTGGCAGCACCTGGCTGTCCTTAAATAGGCAGCTGGGCTAAGCAGCTGAGTCTCTGTGTTAGGATCTAAAGTTTTGTGCCGGACTGGAGGGCTGAGACCCATGTGCAGGGGGAACAGGCCCCCTAAAGCCTGCTGAGGACTACTGGAGGCAGAACTGCCAACAAATTGACTTGTGCAATATGAACTTTCCATTATGTGTGAATTAACACCAAAGACTGCAAAGTGAGATGTTGTTCTGTGCAAATTGAACTTTCCATTTGTGTGTGAATGAACACTAAAGACTGCAAAGTGACGTGTTGTTTTGTGCAACTGCCGCAAGTGCGAATAAACACTGAAGTTTGAGTTAAGAACTTGTATTTTATGTCTGTGAAGGTTCTCATTTATCCTACAATATGTATCTACAGTACGTCCAGTTGCCTTGATTTATTCTTTACAGATATACCTTGTATTTGACCTCTGTACTGCGTCCGCTTACCCTATCTACCAGAGAGAAACCCCACACAACTTTTATTTACTTAGAATAAATTCTCATCTTTAGTGACATTTTAAAGACTGTTTCCTGAATTCAAGGGCATACATACTGTGTAGTTGCTAAATGACCATTGTCTGAGAGACCTGGTTGGTTCTTCTATCCTCTTTCATGCTGGGCTTGTGTTTGACTTCCTCCTCCAGAAGAACTGTAAAAAGAGATGAGGAATCGGCTCAAGGGCCATTGAACATGTATGCAGAGGGAACCAATCAACAGGTCCTTCTGTCATCGGTGGCAAAATCTGGACCCAAAATGAGTAGCACAATTTGATCTTTGCTATGAGGATCCCATCCTTCTGTGGACGAGTGCCAATACTGCTCAGTACTGATTACAATTGTATAAGTACTTGTCTATTCTTCTGCGAGCATGAGGACACTGTTAATGTATAATTATTGTGTGACCCTACAATATCCAGCTTGTATTTTTTATGGGGGTAATTTTGTTTTTTTTAGGACTTTTTTAAGCTTTTATATGACATAAATCATTACCATATTATTACTGAGGTCTACATAAACTAAACTTCACATAGAACTGACTAGATCTCATTATTGGGCGATGTGATTTGATTTTGAGAAAAGCTTTGATTTCTCGTATTCCAAGCATCCTTTACTCTTTTAGCCATTTCTCATGGATTTTTTTTGTTTTTCTTTTAATTTGTGCCTCAGGGAGAAGTCAGCCATCTGCTGACCTGTGAAATGTTCTTCATTTGATACTTGGATTTTGTCCAACATGTCTATCATTAACCCCTAAGAAGCCTGAAAAGGTGAAACACTGAGTACAAGAGCTTTGTAGCTGGAGATCTGCTGAAGAATGCTGGTCCCCGCAGCACATCAAGGGTCCGACGCTCAAGAAAATCTCTGGGAAAAAGAGCCAAGAACATTTCATCCTCCTTAGCAAATGACGGTGCTGCACATTGCTGCCTGCCCTGTACTCGGCCCTGTCTCATATGTTCCACTGCTCCTCGCTCAGTAACAGAGCGATTGCACTGCCCTCTGGCAGCACACTTGTGGTTGACAATATAGCATTGATCCTAGAGTTGTTGGTTCCACTGAGGACACAAGGGGAAAAAAGTTGGATCTTTGACCTATTTCCTTTACAGTTAAATGATTATAACTTCCTGATTCAGTTTCACACAGCTAAGGTATTTTGGACAATAGCATCTTTCTTGGCAAAAGGTACAGAATGCATTGTTCCCTATTATAAGTATTATTTGTGTACTAAATTATAATCAAAGGCTTTTTGTAATATTTTAGAAAGTAATTAATACAAAACAAACCCTTTAACAATGTAATGGAATGACATAAATAGCAATTCCTTAATAACTTAATGAGTTTTGCCGTTTCTAGATATTGATGCATTGTCCCCAGGACATCAGCATCAGATAAGTGTGGGTGCAGGGTGTTAGCAAACCCACCAAGCATCTGTTTTTGACTGCTGCCGATGCCAGAAGCAACACAGTGGATGTAGCCAGAATGAGAAAGCTATGTCCACTGCATAGTGGAAGTTGCAGTATACTGGAGCTCAGCTGCCAAAAACAGTTGATCCCCCACAGATGTGATATTGATGACCTGTCCTGAGGATAGGTCAGCAATATCTAGAAACTGGGAAAAAGTGTTACACCAATGACTCAGCTCTCCCTCATGAATATTTGTGGGTGTGAATAATCTGCCCTTCCTCACCCCCTGCACAACCTAACCTTGCATACATATACAGTCACATGATCATCGTCTAGCTCACACAGTCAGAAGATCCTCCTGTCACATTGCAGATCGATCTATAGCTCTATATACATATATATCTATATATACCATATATGTCTAATACATAAAGCTGAGTGTATGTGTGTGTGTGTATGTCCGCTAAAGGGATCTGCACCGTTGCATTTATAATCATGAAATTTCGCACACAGGTACATCAGGTGTCCGGCAAGGTTTTAGAACAGGTCTCAGCTCTCTAGGACTGACCGTTCCTGAGATATTCCAAAGAAAAGCATTAGCCAATAGAAGCTTGGTCACTTGACCCTTATCAGTCTATAGAAGCTCTCAGGTCCTTCAGCCTCCACATACAGTTTTACTTAACAGGTTTCCATAACAACCCAGCCATTTTTCTTTACTGCTGTAGGAGAGCTTTAAAGGAAATGTGTATCCAGGATAATCACTATTGAAGTAAAGCCATGGCCTAATAGCAGTTAGTACCTTATTTCAAGATGTACCTTTGTTCCAGCAATAGATGTTTACTTGAAATGCGAATGAGCCAGTAGGGTGCCCATAGGGGCGTCACTCTTGCAGGAAGGAGCCCAGACACGCCCCCTGCCACAATGTGTCCACCCTCAAAAGACATAAAACCCCGCCCCCAGGTCCTGCTAAACCACGCCCCTCCCTCTCCTGACCCGACAGGGATTTAAAAAAATGAAGGTAAAAATCAACTTTTGTCAGCTGCAGGGGTGGGAGGCAGGGTGACTCTCCCTGTAGCTCACACTCAGACAGTACAATGCTGCTGTCTTAGAGTGAGCTGTTCAAAAGGCCACGCCCTCTCCCACTCCTCAGCCGACAGATTGAAAAATTAAGTTAAAAATCAACTTCTAGGTCTGGCTAAGCCACACCTAGAACTGGTTAGGCTACGCCCCCTCCCACTTCCGAGCTGACGCGGATTGAAAAAATGAAGGTAAAAATGTACTGTCAGCTGCAGCGGTGGGAGGGAGGGTGACTTTCTCCCTGCATCTTACACTCACTTAGGCTCCACTACACTTACGCTCCATTCAGACGTCCGTAATACGGATCCGCAATACACCCAGCCGGCACCCCCATAGAAATGCCTATTCTTGTCCACAATTGCGAACAAGAATAGGACATGCTCTATTTTTTTCCGGAGCTGCAGACTGGAAGATCGGGGCCACGCTCTGGAAATGCAGATGTGGACAGCACACTGTGTACTATCCGCATCTCTTCCAGCTCCATAGAGAGTGAATGGGTGTACACCTGTTCCAAATAATTGCGGAACGGATGCGGACCCATTCTACGGACGTGTGAATGGCCCCCTAGAGTGAGCTGTTCAAAAGGACACGCCCCCTCCCACCCCTCAGCTGACTGAGATTGAAAAAATGAAGTTAAAAATCAGCTACTAGGCCCCGCTGAGTCATGCCCGTATCTGGTTAGGCCACACCCCTCCACTCCTTAGCCGACAGGGATTTTAAAAATGAAGGTAAGAATAGACTTCTGTAAGCTGCAGAGGTGGAACTTTCTCCCTGGAGATCACACTCAGACAGTACAGATTGAGCTGTTTAAAAGGACACGCCACCGATCCAGCAAAGGCCACTGTTAAGGGGTGGGCCTCTGTGGAGGTCACATCTTTCTCTCTTTCTATCACTCTTTCTCTCTCTCTCTCTCTCGCTCTCTCTCTCTCTCTATATATATATATATATATATATATATACAGCCAGGTCCATAAATATTGGGACATCGACACAAAAGTAATGGGACAGAATAATAATCATAAATCAAACTTTAACTTTTTAATACTTGGTTGCAAATCCTTTGCAGTCAATTACAGCCTGAAGTCTGGAATGCATAGACATCACCAGACGCTGGGTTTCATCCCTGGTGATGCTCTGCCAGGTCCATAAATATTCGGACATTGACACAATTCTAACATTTTTGGCTCTATACACCACCACAATGGATTTGTAATGAAACGAACAAGATGTGCTTTAACTGCAGACTGTCAGCTTTAACTTGAGGGTAATTACATCCTAATCAGGTGAACGGTGTAGGAAATACAACAGTTTGCATATGTGCCTCCCACTTGTTAAGGGACCAAAAGTAATGGGACAATTGGCTTCTCAGCTGTTCCATGGCTAGGTGTGTGTTATTCCCTCATTGTCCCCATTACAATGAGCAGATAAAAGATCCAGAGTTCATTTCAAGTGTGCTATTTGCATTTGGAATCTGTTGCAGTCAACTCTCAAGATGAGATCCAAAGAGCTGTCACTATCAGTGAAGCAAGCCATCATTAGGCTGAAAAAAACAAAACAAACCCATCAGAGAGATAGCAAAAACATTAGGCGTGGCCAAAACAACTGTTTGGAACATTCTTGAAAAGAAGGAACGCACCGGTGAGCTCAGCAACACCAAAAGACCCGGAAAAACACGGAAAACAACTGTGGTGGATGACCGATTAATTATTACCCTGGTGAAGAAAACACCCTTCACAACAGTTGGCCAGATCAAGAACACTCTCCAGGAGGTAGGTGTATGTGTGTCAAAGTCAACAATCAAAAGAAGACTTCACCAGAGGGAATACAGAGGGTTCACCACAAGATGTAAACCATTGGTGAGCCTCAAAAACAGGAAGGACAGATTAGAGTTTGCCAAACAACATCTAGAAAAGCCTTCACAGTTCTGGAACAAAATCCTATGGATAGATGAGACCAAGATCAACTTGTACCAGAGTGATGGGAAGAGAAGAGTATGGAGAAGGAAAGGAACTGTTCATGATCCTAAGCATACCACCTCATCAGTGAAGCACGGTGGTGGTAGTGTCATGGCGTGGTTATGTATGGCTGCCAATGGAACGTGTTTGTTCTTTTGTATTTATTGATGATGTGACTGCTGACAAAAGCAGCAGGATGAATTCTGAAGAGTTTCGGGCAATATTATCTGCTCATATTCAGCCAAATGCTTCAGAACTCATTGGACGGCGCTTCACAATGCAGATGGACAATGACCTAAAGCATACTGCAAAAGCAACCAAAGAGTTTTTTAAGGGAAAGGAGTGGAATGTATTGCAATGGCTAGCTAATAGGGCCACAAAAGTCCTTTTAAGGACTGGTATAGTTGTGCTATTGATAGGTGGGACTTACTGAGGGGTGTGATATACTTATTATATACTTTCTAACATAAAAAGTATATTATAGTGCATTTGTATTGTGCAGCAGTTGTATGTGGTTCTGCTGCGATACTGCAGCTATACAGAGGGACAAAGGCTATTGGAATAACTAATTGCGTGATGTACCAGTTGCCCCCCTAAAAAACTGATTGAGGCAGAGGTGTGAACTTTCCATATAGTGCTTTTGTATTGTGCCGCAATTGTGTGCGGTTCTGCTGCGATACTGCAGCTATATAGAGGGACAAACGTTATTGGAACAAATAATTTGAACTGGTGTGACATACCAGTTGCCCCCCCAAAAAACTGATTGAGGCAGAGGAGTGATATGCCTAGAATATACTTTCCGTATAGTGCATTTGTAATTTGCAGTAGTTGTGTGCGGTTCTGCTAAGATACCCCAGCTATACAGAGGCACAAATGCTACTGAAACAAATAATTTCAACTGGTGCATGCAATTACGTCAAAGGACGCACCAGAGTTGGTTGAGTGGCTCATCCAGCCTTCCGCTTCTGCCCCCTCCTCAGCCTCTGTATCTGCACCCTCCTCAATCTCTGTTGTGTGCATCCCCAAAGACACCACCACCATCACAGCCCCTCCACTCGAGACAGAGGAAATATTTCTCCATTGATTCCCAGACCTTACCGATGCGCAACCATTCTTGGCATCGGATGAGGAAAAGGAGGTAGGAACCGTCGCCACCCAGTGGTCTGACGACAGTACCCAGATCAGCCCAAAGAGGGTGGTCCACGCTGTTACTGCCTACTCCGAGATCTTTAATGTCAGTGGTGGTGAAGGTGACGATAATGATGTGTCGATGGACGTCATGTGGGTGCCCACAAGAGAGGAAGAGGAAGGGAATTCAGAGGGAGAGACGGAGCAGCAGATGGGAGGAGAAGGAGGAGAAGCAGACAGAACTCGCAGTGCACAGGAGGCAAAAAATAGACTGCAAATGTATCTGGAGCGAGCCATCCACCATGCACGTTCACATCTTGCGCTTCCAGGACGCCGGCTCATGGCTCCGCAGTGTGGGCTTTTCTTAAAGGGGTTGTTCGGGATCAAGATTTTTTTTTAAAACCAGTTAAATCACTATTGATAGCGGTTTGAAGGTCCCCCCAGATGTTTTTAGGTATTTTTACACTTCAGCAGGGCTCCTATAGTCCCCCACTGATTGTTTACCTTTCTGTTTATGTGTGCGGTAACTTCCTGCCTCAATGCTTTCTGGGTCCCAGCGCAGCTAAACGTCTCCTTCCTTACTAAGAATGCG